>NC_140212.1:30931260-31262072 GCF_951802725.1 Rutilus rutilus
TGCGATTCTTAACATATTGCAATACAGCAAGTATTGCGATTCGATTCTGCGATATATTGCAATTCATGTCCCCCATATTATTCAAAGGCATTACAAAAAATTTGGAAAATAAGACTGCTCAACTCACTTCAAATGTCACATTAAATCTGTGAACATCTTCTACACATTTACTGAAGTGCAACTTGGGAGGGTAGTGCAAAAACTTTGTCCTTGAACATTCAGGACACAGGACCTTATTACAGAACATAATTATATGAACGCGTCACCACCGCATTAGCACCAAAAACATGGAGATTTTATTTTAGAGAATAATTACACAACCTATTTGATATTCTATAATTCTATAATTAAATAAACTAATCGAATATTCAAAAATCGTGACTCATCCCTGCATGTATTGTTTTTTCCCCCAAAATCTTCACTCACGTCTCGATTTTCGAAGGGGATTATAAACGTTTCTTGCTTGGTTCGCTTTTAATTAGGCCTATTATATTCACATTCTTTACTGTGGTAAAGTAGAAAAACGTTGTAGGACAGATAGCCTACATTTTTACTTGCACGTCAGATTCATTTAAACACAGTTTTTGCTTGTTATTAGACATGTAAGGCGCGTCAAGTTTATTTGTAAAGCGTGTTTTACACGCGCGGGTGATTTTTTGTTTCGCTCTCACTGGCAGCGCAATTTCAAACATAGCTTAAATGTCTTGCACTTGTGGAAGATTAAATTCGCTCTTCATACCTTTTACAACAAGTAGAAAACATGAAGATATCAGAAAATAGATCGATGGTCTCTTTCCTCCTCGTGTCCCACATCCCTCTCAAAGCGCAGAGCGGTAGGCTTCATGTGGAATCACGCGTCTTTGTGTGGAAGTATTAAAAGAAAGTTTTATTTTTTTATTTTTTTTATAGATTTAACTTTTCTATTATTTTAGTTTCCAATATTTATTTCAATGCTTTACAGGCTTTGTGTTTCTTTGACGGAATTGCTCAAATAAACACTTTTTTTGCTCGAATAAACACACTAAAAAAAATGTATTTAAATTTTCAAAACAACCCCCCAACAATCGCAGGTAGTTGGTCCATTACCACCGCAGTGGTAAAAAACTGCCACCGTCACAGCCCTATAACCCGAAAGTAAAACAGATCATTTTATAATTAAATATTGCAATACTTTGCGCTACTGTATCGAAATAATTGCGTGCGCAAAATATTGCGATACTGAACAGAATAGATTTTTTTCCCCCACCACTAATGTAATGCGGAACTATTGTTAGATACGCAGGTTGTTTAGGGACACCTAATATGTAGTCTTAGCTCTGAAGCTCTGTGGCTATAATGAACAGGCTGCGATGCGATGTCAAGAGACGCGGGGGCGATCAAAGAGTGGAAACATAAAACATACTCCGTCATTTTGTTCATACAGGACATTGAAATTGCAATGTGTTTACTTATATTTGTGTACACTCGCAATAAAACACAACATTGTGCTTTTGTCAAACTGTAAACACTTTTCAAACTGTAACCTACAACTGTCACCTCACCAAAATCACACAGTCACACATAGTCAGGTGAACACCGGTAAAGTTAACATAGCCTAGCTTGCTGGCTATGATTTCAGTACAGTAATATCAAAGATCCTTGCTCCACCTCAACTCTCTGGTAATATTCTATTCACAAAATATAACCAATAGTACGGTAATGTTAAATTTTACTTATGAAAAGTAATCCCCGAGCCCTTATGGCGATGGTCTGCCAATTTAAGCAGGTATATATTGTAAAGTGTCCTGCATCTTAACTGCTGCCACGCAACATAACTAGGAATACGACCGGTTTAAGATGGCGGCCGCATTTCTCAGTGCCCAGCGGTCAATAGGGTATCTAGTTTCTATATTATATCTATGGCTCTTCCCACCTTCCAGTGCACACGACATTTGCATACGATTGGGAATTTCAACCCCTAGTGTCAGTCGCATGGAACTTTGAAATTGGTCGTGAAGCAACGTACGGTAAAATTAATGATTTTTAATTCATGTAATGCATGGATGAATATATCCACACTAAACAAATGACTCTATACATCTAAAATAAAAACATAGTAGATTTTATAGAGTTAATCAAAGAAATGTTTAATAATTATAAAAAAAAAATTCTGCCATAATTATTAATTACTGATATTTTGTAGAAATTGCATTTACAGAATGACGTTAAAGTGTTAAAATATTGGTAATTTTAGCTTTGCTCTCATAGTTTTGATTAGAATACATCACATCCGGTTGACTTGGTAGATCTCTTGAAGTGATGTTGCTTCTCAATTGTTCACTTCTGTTGCCTGGTTACCAGTTTCTGTGTAACTGTTAATAGTGTTTTTTGTGTGAACAAAGGAAAGATAAATTAATAGCATTAGCTGATCGTTCTTCACAATGACAACGACTGACGCGTTTGTATTTCATTACACATTGAAAAAATTTAACCATAGTTGGCTCGGATCAACACAGAATGGAATGGTTTTGCAATGAGAACCGTTCAGGACAATTGTTGAAAAGAGGCTATAATGTAATATTTGAAGAACGACAGTCAAGGGAAGCTCTGTTTCTTAACATTTAATAGGAGCGCAAGAAAAAAAATACATAAACGCACAAGTGTAACTCTAACTCAACAATTTTAAAGAGTCCATGCCCTACAGCACTGGTATCACAAAACCTTGCACTTAAATACAGATGTACCTCAAACTGGCAATATGTTTGACATTTTGTAATGTGTTTAATTGACATTTATTTTAAAATATCACTGATTTAGGCTATTTAGGGATTTGTTTCACTAATCACTGGAGGTGTTATATTGGTATTTATTTTAATAGTCATATTTCTAAAGTGTTCATGTTTTTTTTTTTTTATGTTTTGATGGTTGTTTGTATTTGCAGTATACCTGTTTGGACAATGCTATGACTCACCTGGAGGTTTATTCACAATGTTTGCGAATAAATAAAAGGGCTATGGAGCTGCTGGTACGTCAGGTGCGCTTGAGGCGTTGTGTCGAACAAAAACTTGCTCTAGGAAAAAAAGAGCTCCAGGCAACAAAGAGCCAACTGGGCAATGCTCTTCAACAGTTGGAGGTTGCCCAGGCATCTTTTGTGTATGTACGTGAAGGTATTTAGTTTTGTTTTGTTTTGTATTTTGCTAAAGACAAGACTGTCATGGTATACATGTGTAATTATATTACCATAATATGTTTTTTTTTTTTTTTTTTTGGCTGTAATAGAGTTAAGTGGTCAAACCACTGATCTAAAATAGAGAAGAAGATTGGTTTTGTTTGTCAGTCAGTGATGCTTTGTGTTAGTGCACATGCAATAGTTAGATGGCCCCTTGAACACTTCTATTGACTTTACAGCCTGATTGTAGTTTATTGCAATACAGTCATTTCAGTGGGTCAGAGTCAGTATGAATTCTGAAGTAACTGATTGAGTTTTGAGGTCACACTATTAGATTTCAAAGTATGTGAGATATTAAATGAAAGGTGTTTTTAATTATTTTATCTAAATCTAGGTTAATCATGTCATGTTCTATGTTATTTCATCACAGTTTTAAGAAGAATATTACTAGGTATAGTATTTCAAATTGAAAGTAAACTTTAAATATGTAGGAATTCCATCAACAACTGACTATTTAAATCTTGTATTAAATATAGTATAGCAATGTTGTTGATTGCATTGTAGCGAATCAGCTCAAATGGGGGAATATCTATTTAAAGGAGTCATAACCTGCAATTTTCACTTTTCCACGAGAATCAATGTATGTTATGATCGACTAACAATTATACACTGGCCGGGAAGCCGATATTTAAAAGTGAAGCGTTTGTTTACCTCAGGGTAATTAAACCAGCGCGCGTGCACGCGCACTCAAATACGAGATTTTGATTTCAGCTCCCTCTTGACGTCATGAGGTAGTAGGATATACCATATATGGACACCGCAGCAGGAAGCAAGCCTGCCCTTCCCCTCTCCCCCTCATATTCAGTTCAGTCGAGAAAGACGAAGAAACCGAGTGCACACCGGACTTGCTCTGTGGTTGATTGCCATAAAAAACATGTAAAAAAATCGGACGAAACTATCAGGGACCAGTGGATGAAATTCATTTTTAATGACGCTGTCCCAACAACCCTTTCAACTGGCGTATCGTTATGTGTGTGCGCTAAACATTTTACACCTGAATCATTTACAAATTTGGGGCAATATCAGGCGAAGTTGGCCTCGAAGCTCCGTTTGGGAAAAGGTGCCATCATGATAGTAAACGTCTCATCTCAATAACCACTGTAAGCTGATAAAATAAGTAGACTACATCTCCGTTAATGTAATCGACATTAAATAAAAGGTAAACCTATGTGGGAGAAAATAGCAACAAACGTTTTAGCTCGTTACCGATGTTAATGTATGTCTCAGTCAAAATGATTGTCTTTACCATTCAGAGACATCTTGATGTAGACCTCCATCCAACAACTCTACATCTTCCCTTTCCAGCTCTGGTTCAGAGTCCGGCTCAAACATGTAGGGTTGAATCCCGTAGGTCGCGGCCGAGTCGGGTTCATTCACCACTTGCGCCATGATGTCAGTTTGTAATGATGCTGAAGTTACCTGCGTGTCAACCCCCCTCCTTCCTTCAACCAATCAACGCGCCCCTCATTTGCATTATTAAAATGAGCGTCCACGACAGCCAAAACATCGCATTGATCTCGCGAGACAATAATGCCTTCAGAAATAAGGGTAAAAGTAGGTCTGTTTTTTTTTTTTTTTTTCACTTTTCTTTTTTAGAAGGGCCTGAAAGACTATAATACAGCAGTAGGTATCCAATGTAATACTAGGTTATGACTCCTTTAATAATTAATCACAGCCTACAGGGCCGTACACACCGGGACGAATATCGGCGCGCGTTATTCGCCAGCGTTTTTCAACGCGGTTTTTTGTGTTCACAACCAAGCAATTTTCGGTGACGACGCACCGAGTGAACATGCAAATTCATTCCCTGACATTAGATGGCGCTTAATGTAAAACAGAAATACCCCGCTGTCGCGTTTGTCATATAGTTCTTTATGTTCTGACACCAACGAGACCAGCAGCTCTACATTCATCTTGCCTTACATCTTCCTCGTCTTATTTCTTCCCGGCAGTGTAGACGCTAATTGGCGTATATCTTCTTCGCCATTACGTATGTGTGCTAGGCAAGACCGTTTTGTGTTTGAGCGCCCCCAAGTTGTGTTTTACTGTGACTTCAGAAGCTCCAGACACGTGAGCAAAAGCGCCAATCTCATTGGTCGGATCGTTTTTGACGCGATGCGTCAAACCAAAAAAAACGAACCCGAGGTTTTTTTTTTTTAATTACGCTTTTACGCGTGCCGTTTTTCGCATCGGTGTGCACACTCACATTGGCGCCCTTTGTTTTGTCAACAGTGCACACTCACATTAAATTAATAATAACATTAAAACACAATAAATTAAAATAAATACAAACATTGGCATTCAGTGAAGTGTCGAACCCCATTGTCTGCTTTACATAAAACAAATCACATAGTGTATGTGTGTGTATATCCTTTGAGTATGTGAGAGGAGAGAGCCAGTGAGTGTGTGTGTGTGTGTGTGTGACGAGAGAGAGAGAGAGAGAGTCTTTTTTTGGGTGTAATGTGTCAAGCCTATAACAAGTAGGACCAATTTGTCCAACAAATATGTGTAGTGGGACGTATATAGCCCACTGTAATTAAATTAATGTGCGTGGGGTAGTGCGAGTCCAATCACAAACTTGGTGGTACCGTATAAAAGAGAGAACCTGTAGTCACTCTTGTGTGTGTGTGTTCGCCGGTTTGGTGTCACGTCATTGCCCGTGGGACCGCCCCTCTTTCTCCTAGCGCTTCCGCTTTCAGGATTGTTCGCGGCCGTTGGCGGCTCCGGCTCTCCTGTTACATGCCTCTATTGCAGTCCTGTGTCTCATGATACTTTGAGCTGCGGGGATCGTTCGCTGTGTGAGCCTTAAGTGGCGGCTGCTCTTCTTCGCCTGCCTCTCTGGCATTCCCGTGCTTCAGAGGGATGTTGTGTCCTGTGTCCTCTATACGCCGAGTTTGTGAATGAAAGGACGAATAGATGTTCTGTGACGCCTGGTGGGCAACGCTGACTTGACGCTGCTGCTTTATATATAAGTTAGCCCACGATCCTTATAACAAACTCTCCCTCCAACACACGTGTGTGTGTGTGCGGATGTGTGTGCGCACTGCGCAGCCTAACGTGACGCCCGTTCTCCAGTATTAACCACTCCAACCGATGAGTGTCTTCCACACTATACATTCAAATTTTCCTTCAAGAGGTGCTGGTAGAAGGTCAGTGAGAGTAATACCCACTGCCAGCACCAAACTTTGATTTTCATATTTTCATTTTCTGTAGTATTTTCTTGTTTGTTGATCTAAATGTTTATGATTTGTGCATGTTTGAGTGAGGGTGTTGTATATTGAGACCATAAATAATTTTACACTCTTGTTACAGGAGCTGAGGCTTTGGGGCAGACCACTAGTAGGCCCGTACGTGGTGGTAGAGAGCTCGTCACAGAGTGCTGTGTGATTATTTCTTGACTTTATTGCAGTGTGTGTGCTGTTATTTGTACACGGGGTGTTGAGAGTGATATTGAAGCCTTGGGCGTGTGTCTGCCATCAAGCCTCGGCCTCCTTTGGATTATGGTCTCTCCTGCATGTGTCTGTTGATGATTCTCAGCTTTTATATATTTAAAAAATTATTGTATTTAAATAAAAACTTTTGTATTATTGGTATCCACGTCTCTAGCCCCTTCTTGCTAATTACGTTCCTGTGTATCTTTTACCAATTCTTAGTAGTAACATCTATATTTCCCTATTAAATAGGGTGGCGTAGTCATGTGACGCTAGAGGCAGTGTTTCTATATTTGCCCCAAGTGTGAAGGGCCAAGGTCCCGCTACATTCGCATTAAAAACCTTCAATATTCAATAATGCATTCAATAGTGCAATACATTCAGTAGGGCATACAGTAAAGTGTCAAACCTGTAAAACAGTTGTCTGCTATACATCCAAAAAAAAAATCACATAGTGTCTGTGTGAGATGTGCTTTGAGTGTGTGAGAGGACACAGAGAGAGAGAGAGAGAGAGAGAGAGAGAGAGAGAGAGGGTGTGTGTGTGTGTGTGTGTGTGTGTGTGTGTGTGTGTGTGTGTGTGTGTGTGTGTGTGTGTGTGTGTGTGGATCACTCGTCATCACTCAGGCCTGCATTGTCAGTCACCTGATATAGTGCATCATCATAAAAAGCCCTCACAGCATCAGACACACCTATTGCTCCTAATAGTGCCAGCACCTCTCTCTTTTTTGCGCCCTTAACAGAGCTTCGCTTTGGAAGTACTTCAGGTTAGCCCACCGCTTGCCCTGCTTTAACACACTATGGAAACAATACTCCCCATTGTAAGTTGTCTTTACACCCACCTTGTTGGTACTCAAGTCGAGCATTCACAATTTCCCAAAAAAAATCTGAGATTTTCCATTTAACTTTATATGTGTTGTATTAAGGAGACATTAGGCTGTTAGAAATGCATATTGGTCAAGCTCCAGCACTTTTTATAAATTAACTGCAAGCTGACAATATAAGAGCAAACCATAAAATATGTCCACCCTGTCATGGACAAATTCATAGTAGAATATATACATTTTCATTGCATAGTGATTATAAAATGTAGATCTGTGGAAAGATAATGTGTCCCTTTCCCAACAAAACATTTTAGTTAATATTAAAAGTATTTTGATAATAATGAAGTTACTGCTTAAATATGTATTGCCCAATAAAATATGCGATAGTTGCACATTCTATTCTAAATAAAATCTAACAACAAAGATATTTAGTCAAACTTTGAAACAATACTAACCTGCCCTCATTTGTTTATTAAGAAACCACACACAAGGTTTTGTTAACTTAAATAATTAGATAATTTTCATCATAAAAGTTGAAAATGACAGGGTGGACAACAAAGTGACAGGGTGGAACTTGGCATGACAGGGTGGACAGACGCTTTAATGGGTGAACTAGAACGGGGAACATTAGAAAAACAACAGGAACTTCAAGAAACCCTTAACCAATATAGAAGAAGGAGAGGCCTGGCTCAGACTGATTTTCAGGAGTTGCAAATGTCCACCCTGTCATGGAACAGGGTGGACATTTTTTGGCTAAAGTTAGTATTTAATGAGCACATGGTGTACAGCAGTTAGCAAAGTGATTCACTGTTGAAGCTGACTGTGCACTGTTTAAAATGTATATTTAGAATTTATGAAAAGTTTTTATATTAACTAATATTTCACAATGACAGGGTGGACATGTTAAGCTTGACAACACGCAACTACAAACACAATATGATGAAAATTAGGAAATATAAGTGTAGATTCTTACTGTGTGTGTTGCAGATGTTTTAACATCCACTGAAGAAAGACCAAATGGGGGAGGGGATGTCACTGAGTACATCAGTTGGTTTCTTAAAGGGGCGTTTACCCCATAATGACAGGGTGGACAGCAATTTCAGGGACACATGCAAACTGCTTAATATTATTATGAACATAAAATATAAATAATCAAAATGACTTGTTTTATTAAATAGCTTGCTGAGGACAATAAGTACATTAAAAAAGTATTTTAATTTTATGTAATTTAACCACTTTTTACACTCACTGAATTTAGCTGAGCAGCGTGTGGGACATGCCAAAATCGCACACATCCAATCAAAGAAAATGGTATAAAATCAGAAAAACACATTTCAAGAGACGTATCATTGTACTTGTATGTGTGTAAGTGTTTGGCCATTTATAATACAACCTCAGAATTTCATTATTTTGCATTATGTTCATGATGACTGAGCGATTCTGATGAGGACACCAAAGGCACTTTATAGTGATATTGACCCACACGTCAGAACAGCGCATCAGCACGCGAATTAAATGTTTAACCGACAAGGCATTAAAGCACATGCAAATTATGAACTGCAGTGTCCCGTTCCGCTGCGTTAACATTTATGTGAACATATGGCGCGTTGTTTAGTATGTTGGGAGGCGCCAGAACAGATATAATGCACGATTCTACGATATTTCTTCAAAAGCAGATCGTGGAGACATTTTAATCGTCCACGATCAAAAATCGTCATATCGCATTTTTTTTTTTTGCGTTTATTTAAAGTTATGTTAGCTGCATGTGCGGAATGCTTGTCACAAGCTGTAAGAGAAGATAAGGCAACTTTTTTTGACTGCAATTCACACCCAGCGCTAATTCAGCAAAAATATTCTCCGAATGCACCACGTGAAACATGAATTCGGTCTTCCGATCTTTCTGATCAGTTGATTTTGATGCGAGGGAGAGAGCAAAGACAGAACTGAAGACGGAGAGTGCGGGGGTGGGACGCTGTGATCGTTCTCTCTGTCACTCCGTCAGTAGCCTGCTTTGCTCACAAAACCCAGTTACTGATCAAATAAGGCTTTGGCGGGACAAAAAATCGTTTTGGCGGCCGCCCAAAAATGTTCAATGTAGGAAAAACCCTGTCAAGTCGAGCATTCGTGCTTCACTGATTTTAAAGCACCTCTGAGCATTAACACAGTCTTTTGAGGCTGACCTGTACCTGATCTGTGCCATAAACATGAACGTTGCCAAATTGCTGCAGGATGGCGTGGTATTCTTGTGGTAGCAGAATTGTCCATTTTCCTGATCTTCTGCTCAATTCTGCCAAAGACTCGGTCTGCAGGGAGATAACTGTGGCCCCGTACTGGAAAGGTGTGCTCTATGCCAAGGTTGGGGAAAAGCTGCCGAGGTTCCATCAACATGGACACCATGCTCATGTTCTTGTTCTGTCCAAAACAAGATTCGCTGAACAGCCGAAGCCCCCTGGATCTGCTGACTTTGTCCTGAAGTTGAACCTTGAGGCAGTCATTCAGCGCAGAAGCAATCATATTGCTGTCTTTGCTACCCTCATTCTCCTGCCACACATACAGATGGACATCATCTTTTTCCTGGTAACTGTTCTCCCCATGGTGCACAACCACACCAAACAGGTACAGTTACATCTGGTGTGAGTAATAGGCCTGTCCTATCGCGCTTTTTGGAAACACCAGGTTTTGCATCATATCAAAACAGAGGGTCACATGACTTTCAGCAACCCTGCCTAACATGTCATAAAAAACGCGCGCTCTGCGACGATGCAAGATGAATGATGCCGATTCCATCCTCTTCTCTGTGTCAGTAAGGTTCGGGTCTGTAATCCTGATCTTGTACTTGGCACAATCAGCGCATGCATCTGTAGCTGGGTGACCGAAGCCAAGATTGAATTCCTTGGAAAACACAGAGTAATAGAGGGTTCATGAATCCACTGTCTCGCTCTCGTCTTGTGTATTGTGTGCAGGGTTATTATAGTTTTGCATTTTTCATCAGTTTTTATTTTTATTTCGTTTTGACTTTTTGTTTTCAAATTCAGTTTAGGTTTAATTAGTTTTTAAAGTGGGTTTGCTAGTTTAGTTTAGTTTTTATTTTTAGAAAATGCTTAGTTTTAGTTTAGTTTTTATTAGTTTTAGTGTTAGTTTTAGTCTTTTTTTGTAATTTGGGTTATTTGTCAGGGGCAAGATTCAAAAAGGTCAGAAAAAGTATTGTGTAATAATACTACCTCAACAAAAATATCATACAATTTTTAAAAAAATATTCACACCCCATGGAAATTCCTTTACATTTTACAAAATCCACACACCGTACCAAAAATCTACACATCTTCTACAGAATTCACACCCTATACAAATACCACAGCTGTACAATTTTCACACTAAATTTACCCTATACAGTCAATAGCCTACTCATCTGAATTGAAGCCAGGGGCGGAGCTACGTGGTGGCCAGGGGGGGCCACGGCCACCACTGGTCAAGGCTCGGCCCCCCCAACCTCACGGCCCCACCCCCGGTCTGAGGAGGGGGGAAATAAATTTAATTTAAAGAAAAAAAACCCTCCTGAGTTTAAACAAATACTCATAAATAAATACTCGACCCCCGCCGAGTGAACAGGAGGGCGCGAGGGGCGGATTCGCTTTCTGTACGTAAGAAAGCTGACCGCGAGCGGCATAAGTTTCATCTTCCGCCAGAGCCGGGATTCGAACACGGGTCTCTGCTGGCGCGAAAAAGCTTAAGATTTCACCACTGAGCCACAGAGGGAAGTTACACATACTTGCCGTTATAGTGAGCATAGAAGAGAGCGTCATATTTTGTGTCGGCGTTTGTTTGCAGGTGTGCATGCTTTATAACAGACTAGTCTAAAACACTATTTCCACCTTTCGCCGATGAGTGACGCAGATTTGAAAACTCACTCAGCAAACAAACAAAAAGACAATTATGAAAAATAAATTGAATATTGCACTTAAAATGCTATGGTTTACCTAAATAAATTAGCGCCTAAAATGACAATTCATATTGTGTCTTTCTGTCATTTGCACTAAAAACATCACCGTCTCATGTTAAGGTCCCTAACCCCTCACATAATCATGACACATCGCACTCGCACATCTAAGCCAGTGGTTCTCAAAGTGTGGTACGCAGAGGAAACACTGAATTTCGATCTCACAGGTGGTGTGAGTAGAACGCTATTTTTTACAGTCTATGGTAGAACGTGATATACTGCTAAATTCAAACTGTGCTTTTTTTTTTTTTTAACTAACGTGATCATTATAAAGGCGATTCAAGGCTATAGCTAACAAATTTGTGAATATTTTGAATAAAAAAATAAATAAAAGCAGATCATCGGTCATTGAGTGGTTGTGGTCGGGTGACAAGCAATGACGCGTCACCATGGAAACAAAGTGATACGATCTATAACGGTCGCCTTAAAAGCTTACGCTTGGGGAGCAGCTGATTTTTTTAAACTTAAGTGTGTGAAAAGGTTAAATATAAATGAATGTTAGGTGGATGATTAAATTATGAAAAGTTCAAAACTGCTATTGTGGCTTCAATCTGGCAAGAGAAGTTTGGATCAGGAGGAGAATGTTTCAAATACAAAAACTGAAGAGGATGAGCGTGAACCAAGCCACAGTCAAGCACAAGTGCTAACAACAGTGGAACTTTGAAAGCGCCGGTGAAGGCAGCAGCAAACGCTACAAAACAGTGAGAAATTCTGATGACATTTTTATACATTTTAATTTAATCATTACAAAAAATACCTGTAGTGTATGTAAATAAAACTGCCTGGTTTTTGAGCTGTAGCAGAATAGTTAGGCCTACTAACGTTACGCTACTGTATTTTAATATTGGTCATTGTGGTACTTGGAGAGCCAAATATTTTCTGAGGTGGTACTTAGTGTAAGAAGTTTTAGAACCACTGATCTAAGCACCCATCCCAATAACATGGATTATCAATAAGACATTATTAGTGTCCATAAGAAAGTTCAATTGTTTATGGCCCGACGAGCCGCGGGAAAACCGCTACTCTGAGTGATGCGGTGCGTGAGTTTTAAAACAGTAGTTTTTGACAATCAAGTGCCACCCCAAATAAAAGACTGGCCCAAGCTGGCCCCCCCAGAAATAATGTCCTGGCTACGCCCCTGATTGAAGCAGCAAACATTCAGTGTAAAAGTAAAAAAATGACATAACATTATTTAATACAGACTGTTTTGACATCGACAACCACAACCAAAAAGTGCATTTTACCTCAAACTTGCGACTAGTTCACTTTCTAAAGAAGGCGCAATCGCTTCTCGGGTCGACATTAACACACTGACAAAATTATATTCAGAATTTTAAATATTTTTATACCACTTTTTAATGTGTGATTGTGTAAAGGTGTTCACGAGATAGAGATATACCAACCTTTCGCGAACTTGCTTTCAACATCGAACGAACACACGTTCTCATGGAGAAGCGGTGTGCATGGAGGGGAGGGGCTGTGTGTGTGTGCGCATGTGAGAGACGCATGAGTGACAGAGAGACACATGGGGAAAGGAAATGCAGCTGAATGATTACGCTGTGTGTAAAGACCTTGACAAAGACGAAAACTAAGGACATTTACTCTATAATTTTATTTTATTTTAGTTAGTTTTGCCAAACACACCCCAGATAGCACACGTACGTCGGGCCGACGTTGGCCCGATGTACAAAGTTCCATCGGCACGATGTCGCTCAGAGATCGTTTGCTCATCGGCAATATGTCTCCTCGACGTCGGCCTTTGATCGAAAATGATATCCGGCCGATGTTTGAACGATGCAAAGCTGTAAATCTTTTGGCAGCTCTGCATGGGTTTTATAGGACCTTTATTTATAGGTCGGACCTTTCGGGCTACTCTTTACATTAGACACCATGCGCTGCTTTCATTGACGCACGCACACACACACAGAGCGGAGATCGCGCTGCAACACTCACTCAGCAGCACAAAATGTAGTCAACATTGCCCCGAGACTTAAATTGATAAAATAGCTTTGATACTGAACACATGCAACTTTCATCCCTCAAAATGGCCATATTCAAGAAAAAAAGTGGAGTAGTTTTACACTTCCATCTTACCTCGCACTCTTTTAACGTTAAACTGATGAAACACATGCTCTGCTTCTGTGAACAGTAAACCCCGCCTTCTATGATTTGATTGGCTATCTATTTGGATGGTCGCTGTAAGGTAGACCAGCCTAAAATGTAACTTTTAAACCTTTTTGCCATCCTAAAAACAGAGTGGAGCAAGAATTTCCAATACTGAATTTCCAGTTTGGCCATTTCTAACTATTGACATACTATTGTTAATATTGACATAATTATACACTGCAAAAAAATGCTTTTCTTAGTATTTTTTGTGTTGTTTCCAGTCCAAATATCTAAACATTCTTAAATCAAGAAGCATTTACTAGAGAAGTAAAATAACATAAGAAATTCTATTTTGTTTTCAGATAAACAAAGTAATTTAAGTAATTTTTGCTTAAAATAAGATAAATTATCTGCCAGTGGGGTAAGAAAAAATAATCTTGTTTTCCAATTGAATCAAGATTATTTTTTCTTACTTCTTGATTTAAGAATTTTTAGATATTTGGACTGGAAACAACACAAAAATACTAAGTAAGAAAAGCATGTTTTGCAGTGTAGGACTTGTCCCCCTCAATGTCTATGTACATATATACAGCCCTGGAGTTACTTGACTATCCAATATGAAAAAAGTAGGCTCTACTGACATTGAAAAATATCTTCTTAATTTTGTGTGTAACTGTCTCTAGTATAATGAACAGACACAATTCAAGTTAAGACATTTTAATGACACCAGAAAGAACTCCAGGAGAAAAGGGATCAAAAAGGAACAGCAACAATGTAGAGAAGGATTCTTCCTGGCAACCTGTAACAGAGTGAAAAACATTGAGAAAAAGCAGTTAGGACTAAAGCTGAGAATAAAATTGTCACTACACTGGATAATATAATTAAAAATCTAACAACAATCAAAGGTACATCAGCTGGCAAATCATTTAATAGTTTAATAGGTTTAATAGTCTATTTAAAGGGAATGATTGTAGTGGGGAGTTTGCTCAAACTATGGCAGTGATACAGCGAATAGTTGTCCGCGGTGCGCTTTCAAAGGCCAGTGTAAGCATACTGTCAGTTAAATTGTAAGTAGATGCTAACTGTTTCTCATGGGTTCGTATGGTATTTTAAACATTTACAGGGGTAAGTCTGTGATTTTATTGCCATCCGAATCCATGTCAGTGTTTATTTTCACCCAACCCGCGTACATTTCTTAATTGCTTTTATAAAGAACACCGCTTTCTCAGTTAACGCAGTGAAGCAGCCCCTGCACGAGATTGATTCTCGAGCCATCAATATCAGCAGATTCAGCAGCATCGCCACGGGCAGCACTGGGTAACGTCACACGGAAGAAGGAATATCTTTAGCAGCTTTCTAAGGTATGGTTCGGGGAACACGCCTATAAATGGTATTCCTTTAGTTAAGTTATACCTTAAGAGTCTTCGTAGCACGCTAAGAGACAACGTTATCGCGAAACCCAGCCCAGGTGTTTATGAATGAGACACTGAATTAATTGGTTTTAAAAGTGTTTGAATTAATGATTCAATTGAGTATCTTTTTTTTAAGTAGACTGAAACATGTTATTCTGATGTATGTTATCGTGATCTCCATTTTAAACAAAACAAAAATGATTTTAAACCAAATAGATTCTCAGTTTATCCTGAATTAGGAGCCGTTCACATATCGCGTCTAAAAACGTGTGAAAAGCGCTCTCTCCTTTCTACAAGCACTTGCGCTCCCGTGGCGTCTGTCGTTGCTATGCAACCATGAACTGCGCTCTCCATGATGACAAGGAAGTATCAGCAAAGGAATAATTGATTTCTAGCCCTTGCATTAGCTTTACTACTAGATATATTTATGGAGATGAGAAATAAAAACTCGCCCTGTACAGCTATGATCGGCTGTTCGGCCGAGTTTTCCATGTTGTTACGGAAAGGCCAAAGCTGATCGGTTGGTTTTTGTCACATGACCAGCGGTGCTCTTGTGGCATTCTGAAAAGTTGAGATGTTTTCATCTCGCTGTGGCATATGCGTGCCTGGAAAAACGAGCACGCTGCATCGCATGCGCGTCACTTCTATTATGGTATTACCGGTGTTGTCACACTTTGATTAACCGGTGGGGAAATATCCGAACGTATGACTTACAGAAGGTACAATTAACTAAGAACGTTTCGGGAAACACGTATTAACGATAAGGTACAGCTTAAGGTATAACTTAGGAATGATGTAGCTTTAAGAAGATTTGGGAAATCCAGCCCTTATCATAATTAAAAACGTGTTTCCTGAAACGTTCTTAGTGTTGCGCTTTTATTGAGCAGGTCATGCAATAACATAAATTAGTTATTTACACCAATAATGTGATGCGGCTGCTGGGCAATCTAGTGAGTTTTGGAGGTGGAGCATTGAAGAAAGGGGTGTGTTTGTTTGGGTTCATTCCAAATATCAACAGTGTCCAACAGCGTTTTTGAAATATCACTTACCCCACATTAATATCTGGCAGTTTTTTTATGTCCATCTATAGTTGCCATCATCTGAAGTCTTCACAAGTGAGGCTGGATCCAAACTGGAGCTGCTATAATCTCTAGTGAATTTGCTGAGCATCCTGAGATAGAAACAGGGAAGCAACAGGAGAAAGATTAGCATAGCTGCAGTTCATATTATTTCAGGCAAAAGATGATCATGTGAACTTTTTACTATTTCATCACATATTAACTGTAAAACAAGATTATGAGATGTGTTAATTGAATGCTTGGCTAAAGAGTTGTGTCTTTAGTCTAGATTTAAATTGGGAGAGTGTGTCTGAGCCCCGAACATTATCAGTAAGGTTTTTTATGAAAGTAAAAGAGTAGCAAAACTCAAGAGCATAAAAATGTGAATTTGAGAACTTGTCCCCTGTAAAATACCAAAGTTCAAAGTTGAATTTAGAGATTTGCACTTGCAGAACGTGACTTAACGCATAGACAGTGATATTAAAATAAATAAATGATAACTCTGTAAACACCATACTAATTAAAAATAGACTACTATGTACAGTTAAGCGTTTTCCTCACATAGAAAACTGGTATAAAACACTTAAAGGTTGCATGGTATGAAAATTTCACTTTTGAGGTTTTGTAACATTAATATGAGTTCCCCTAGCCTGCCTATGGTCCCCCAGTGGCTAGAAATTGTGATAGGTGTAAACCAAGCCCTGGGTATCCTGCTACGCCTTTGAGAAAATGAAAGCTGGTAATAATCATACATTTTTCTTGAGCGTCAAATCATCAAATTAGAATGATTTCTGAAAGATCATATGAAGCTGTGATGCTGAAAATTCAGTTTTGATCACAGGAATTAATTACATTTTACAATATATTCACATAGAAAACAGTTATTTAAAATTTGTTATATTATTTCACGATATTATTGTTTTTAATGCTGTCTTGGTGAACATAAGAGACTTCTTTCAAAACATTATTTTTTTACCAACACAATTAGTGCATGTTAGACATTAGTGTATGTTTGAAGTTTTACTTACTAATCATATGGTTCATAGCGCCTTAGAGATGATGATCCGCCCAACTCTGCTACGGTGGAGGGCCAGGGCATCAACATTGAAGGATCTAGGAACACAACAAACCATTTGTCACAGAGCCAACAATATTATTATATAATGGCAGGTTTATTACAAGTAAGAAGCTATAGCTAAGCTATATTATATATAAGCTACAGCAGAGGTGAAATGCTTTTCTGAGATGAGTTTCTGAATCTATTTGACCTGCATCTGGGCATGGAGTACCTACGGCCTGAGGGAAGTAGCTTGAACTGGCAGGACAAAGGATGACTAGGGTCAGCTGCAATAGATAGTGCCTTCTTTGCCACTCTGTTGGAGTAGCTGCTAAATGTGTGAGAGAGGGGGAAAGTTAAAGCCTGCAATCTTGCTACACGTCCTAACAATACTCTCTAATCGTTTTTTGTAGACAAGGAACCAAACCAGCAGATAAAACAGAAGGTTAAACAGACTGAATAAAACATTCTCATCAAAGTGGGGTCAATGTTAAAATTCCTCAGTCTACGGTAAAAATACATTCGCTGCTGGGCTTTGGCACAAACAGCATCAGTGTGTGATTCAAAACATAGCTTACTATCAATTATTGTGCCAAGGTTGTATTCTTGTATTATCTCAATAGGTTATGATAGTGAGGGGAAGAGGGGGACTCTGTTTCCTAAAATCAGTAATTAATTCTTTAGTTTTGGATTTCCTAACGTTACCTACCTGCCTGTATTTCCTACTTCTCCGGCAGTAGCTTTCTTCAGAAATGTTGAAGTCGTGGAGCTTTCCCTCTGTTATGGGTTATTTTGTTGCTGCTGAAATCACAGAACATTTTTTTAATCAATATTTGTTTACCATTGAGCTAGTTTCAACCATGTAACTTAAGTCTAAGTGTAAGTTCTCCATGTAAGTGACGTCACCGATTACATACGTTTATGTTTACGTTTGTGTAAAATAAATTAGCTCACTTCCAAGTAAAACCTTTACAAAACCTCTCATATACACATAAGAGGTGATTAAAAGCCCAAACTTTCATAAACAAAAGCTCAACCGAGTTAACGTTAACTTAGCTTAGCTTAACTTACCTCTTCTGAAAACAGTTGAGATGCTAACGGACTTTTTCCGAAGACACAAAGCCATATAAAAGTAAATATTCACCATAAGCGTATCAATTACAAGTAAGAGAAGTGTCAAGAACAGTTGTGTGTATTATCCGTGTGATTTTAGAGACTAATATGACCTGAAAGCAGTGAATTTGAAAACAACAGCGAGAGAGGGAGTTTTCCTGCTTACCAGTCGCAGTGGTCCCGCGGCGTTTCCATGGCAACTCTGCGCCGCGGCCGCTCCAGTGTTTGAAAGCGACTTGAAAGTTCACAAGCACAACGCGACATCGGCCTCCCGTATAGTGGGCCGACCTAAAGCCGACGTAACGGAGCTGGGAAATAGAGCACTGACTGACAAGAGATCTGCCTACGCCTGGCCGACGCCTTTGCGATGTTATAGGGAGGGAGGCCGACGCTCGATGTTGGGCCAACGTCGGCCCGACGTACGTGTGCTATCTGGGACACAGTTTCAGTTAGTTATCGTTTTTTTGTAATGCCTCGTTTTTATTTTTATTTCAGTTAACGACAATGTTTTTTCCCACCTAGTTTTCGTTTTTTCATTCATTTTCGTTAACGATTATAACCTTGATTGTGTGTGTGTGTCTGTGGGCGTGGTCACTGATCACTGCTGATCAGCAGCGCCAGCTGGTACCAATCATTTGTGCCTATATATGTGCAGTAACCATAGGCGTAATTTGCGGGTGGGACGGGTGGGACGGGTGGGACGGGTGGGACATGTCCCCACCACTTTTTGCTAAGGTCGATATTGTCCCCACCACTTTTGAAACATCTCGCGGCACGAATGTACCAATACAAATAAATAAAAGATCTCCAGTTAACTAGCAGAGCATTCATTTAGTTCATTTGTAAGAGGCGATCTAGCACTGAAATGTGTTGTTTTTGAAATCAAGTGATCAAAGTGCTCGTTGTCGCTGCGAGCAGATACAGATACAGACACAGGCATGGATACTGTGTTCTCTTGTGGCTCGCGCACAGTCATCACTCGGACGCGTGCTTCAATCCGTTGTGGAGACTCTCTATTCGTTCCGGTGAAATTACAAAACAAAATGCATATAAACGTATGATTGCCTGATATACAACCACTGATAAACATAATGGGTTTTAATGAGAAAAAAAATATATATATACGAGTGCGGATTAGAACCCACAACCTCTTACACGCTTGGCAATAGTTCTACCACTGGACCATTTCAGCAAACACAATTTTTTAAAGGATTTACCAATACCAACATATATCAAACCTCATTAAACGACAAATTAAACCCATGTACTATTTCAATCGATTGATGGACATGTTATTGTACATACATCGATTTATGATTTAGCATTCATACCCCCCCCCCCCCCCCCCCCCGTAAAAAAAAAAAAAAAAAAACGTCCCACCCACTTTTTAAAACAAAGTTACGCCACTGGCAGTAACTGGTGTCTCATGTTGTCAGATCGTTGTGGTTCTCCGGTGTGTTCCCGTACTGTCTCCGAGCTGTTGTCTGGATTGTGGATTTCCCCTCTGTTCTTCGTCGTACCTGTCGTTTGAATTCCTGCACTGGATTCACGAGCTCCGTCACGAGGAAATCACCACGGGATTATCAAGCACCATCACGAGTTGTCCACCGAGGTCCCTGCATCACTTACCATCAACGCTTGTGACCGTCTGACCCACCATCTGTGTTGTGACTTTCTGTGTTGTTTGCCTGACTGGCTACTGATTATCACCTTCTTAATAAAGCGTTATTTGCAATTGCATCCTGCTTCTGTCTTCGTCACAATCATGGTCAGTATATCAAAGGCCAGTCAGTCTATCAGTAGGCTAGTAGAACTATTCAGTACTTTTAATGTCACGTTAGCAGGCTTCTTTACAGGAACATATCTTTATCGCGAGGGGGAAACCTACAAAACGGTATTATACTAGCCAATTCTGAAATGAAAGTTGTACTCACCAAACACTTTTATGAAGGTCGCCTTGCAAACGGGCACTTTCTCCGGATGACTGTTGCACAAAAGACTGTACTTAACAGATATGTTCCGGTCTTTTTGTTTGTTAATGTCCTGGACTTTCGGACGCTTCCTTGTCACTTGTGTGATGTCCAGGAGCTGAAGTATGGCCTGGTCCTGGTCAGCCTTGTTTGGTTTTTCCATAAAAATAGTTGAAATTTACCATCAGATCGTCCGGCGACAGCCTCTCGGCCTGACAGAAACCTTTGGCGGCAGCTTTGTGTTGACATCCCACTGTTGGTATTAACGGGCCACCCGAGTGACGAACCTTCTTTTTTTTTTCTTTTTTTTTGTGATTTTCTTTGTCCAGTCTGCGTTTTCCACCCCCAGGTGTAGGTCTCACTGGCTCATCAAGGCCATCAAAAGTGTTACTACAGTTTAAAGCACTCATTTTGAGGAATGAATGAACATAAACAAAGTAACAAACCTCTGTTCAGATCGCCGCCTATTTGGATTGAGTAGAACGCTCACCGAATTCTGATTGGTTGAGAGGATATATCGCGTTTAGGCTAAAAATAGGTTCGGCGCTTATCTCGTTTTGGAAAGAAACTGCATCTTGCAGTACATTTTAAACAAGGAAATATAGCGATTTGGCATGAAACGTTGATGGAGCAGTGAATAGGTTCAGTACACAGCAAAATGACATGACAAACAGATTTTTTTTTTTAAATGGCGTTTATCGCGTTTTGGAAAAGAGCTCTTCATATATACACATAGAAAACAGCTGATTTACACTGGAATAATGTCACAATTTGTACTGTATTTTTAATCAAATAAACACAGCTTTGGTGAGCAGAAGAGACTTTTTAAAAAACATTACAAATCTTAGCGACCCCAAACTTGTGAACGGCAGTGTAGATTATTAATTATAATCAATTATAAATATACAGATAGGCTATAGATCAAATTTCAGAATAACCTACAAAATTAATTTCACATCGAATAATCCGTTCATCCACCGACCATACGATCTTCTTATCAACTCTCAGGGAGTATTCTTCTTCTTATAAACTCTCAAGAAAGGCCATTCTTCTGGCCATGAAGAATAACTTTTTTTTTGTTCTACAAGATTACGAACCTGTAGACTAATCAACAATAAAGCTTGTAGCTTAAGGTCACACATTTAAAGGTGGGGTATGTGATTCTCTTTTTTGTCCATTTTTTCAAAATCACTTGAAATCCTATTCCTAACCCACTTACAGACACTGAGTTAGAAGCACTGAAATGAAAATTAAGCAATTTAATCATCTGTGGAACGGGCAGGACTCGAAAAACTCCAGCCAATCATTTCCAAGACCACCTAGAATCATTGGACAGTAAGTTCGTCAATCAAACGGTCGTACCATCTATACTATACTGACATTGAAAAAATGATCCTCTTCATTTTGTGTGTGTAACATAATGTGTATAATGAACAGACACAATTCAAAGTTAAGACGCTTTAATATAGAACAAAAAAATAGTTTCAGGAGAAAAGGGATTAAAAAGGAACAGGAACAATAGAAACGCAGTCTCTCTTCTCTTCCTGGCAGCCTGTAACAGAGTGAAAAAACATAGGGAAAAGCAGTTAAGACTTTGCTTTAAAAAACAAATAGCCTACATCAACAAATACGTTTCAACTGTGTTCCTTTAGCCAGATTATGGGCTTTAGTCTTTTGATGTCTGCATCTATGCAGTATGTCCCGGTCATCCGTGAAGAGTCACCGTTTGTGTTTACCAGTTTAAGGACTGGGTCAGTTTATTTTTGCAGCCCCTGCATGAGTGAATATCGAATCTGTATCTAGCCATATCAACCAATTCAGCACCATCGCCACGGACACCACCTGTTAACGTCGTATGTAAGAAGGTATAATTTAAGCAACCTCTTATGGTATAGTTCAGGGAACACGCCTAGAAATGGTATACCTTTAGTTAAGTTACCTTTAGAGTCTTTGTAGTGCGTTAAGAGAATATACGTTATCGGGAAATCCAGCACTGGGTGTGCCAGTTGCATCGTAGTACAGCCGTCTGAGCTAAATGGTGTTTGTTTAAAATTCCCATGATCGCATGCTACTTATAACGTCATCAAACTCTTACTATTGTGCAGTTATTTTTACTTCACCTATAATGCCACATGTTTGTAAAATTATATTTATTAATTGTTCCTTTTTTTTTTCTTGGGAGACAGAAGTCAAATTAAAAAGTCTTCTGATATCTACTGAGCCCTGAATGATCTGGTTAAAGATGAAGTAAATTACAAAAGGCTGAATACAAAACATTCCCTTGTTTAATTTTTTTTTCATTTAATTGTATTTTTCATGTGTACAGTAGGCCGTCTTTATCAATAAAATGTAAAGGTGCATGTAGGGAACATGTAATTAGGTTGCTATCTTTGCTTGGAAAAGTGCATGAAAATGTGATGACCTGAGCAGCATCAGTGTGGCTTAAGGGTATTTACAGTAAGACTGCAAAGTAACAAATCCCTAGATTTTTAGATTTTGAAACCACCTCCTAGATATTTAAATTGCACTGCCTGAGCTATAGTTTCATTGATCAGCTCACCTTAACAGCTGTGGTCTCTGCCTCCGCTGCCCTTCAAGTCTATCTTGACTCAGCCTGAGCCAGTTTTGAATGGCTGTTTCCACCTCAGCCTCAGTTATGTGTGCCAGGGAACCATTCCTAAGAACTGTCACTACAAGATAAAATATAAGGGGAAATATTAATATTAAGGGGAAAAAACACTATCAGGGAAGTAACAATTGTACCCACTACCTATGTCACCAATAAATGTATCATCTACAATAATGTGTTGCCATGTAAACCTGTGTTGTTAACATTCAAGGGTATGTAAACTTTGATCAGGGCCATTTTGGTGTTTTCAGTTATCATGATTAAAAAAGTAGCCAAACAACTTTGTGATGAACGGCCAATATTGTGACCAATATCCTTAAAAGTATTTTGCATGATCAGTTATATTTTGCAAAAAAATGGCAGTATTTAACAACATCTGCCGTTGTATGCAAGCTTTTAAGCACAATTATATACGAAACAGGAATATTGATGAGGTCTCCCTTGATGGGATTGTTACTGCTAACCTAGTAAAACTTATGCAGTAGAATTTCACGCACTGGTCGTGACTTTATGCCAGTCTTCTGTCCTCTCCCCACACCAGTTTAGTTGAGTGGCAAGTTCTGGGGTAAATACTTTCCTGCAGACTCGTCACACTGTTTTTTTTCCACACTGTTTCCCCTGGTTATGGACAGCTTTGCGATCTGTGATAAAATACAGAATCAAAGCAAATGTTACTACATGCAAAATCCTATTTTCTGTCACTTGTCTTGTTTGTTCAAACCTCCTGCTTGGATTTGTGCAAGCCAACAAACAACTGACTCAACTAATCAACTCCGCATTTTGATGTTGCCCACTGTATATACACTTCAAAGTATTAGAGGACATACCATGTGTTTCTTAAAATCGGCATCTCTCTGAAGCCTTTCATCAAAACTGTTTAGTTCTTCCAATGTGGAAATTGGAAGAACTTTTGGATAGTCATCATGGCTTTCTTGTTTTAAAGATTCAAGATTCAAGATATTTATTTGTCATATGGACAGAGTTTACACCATGCAATGAAATTCTTAAGTTGCAAAGGTTCCCACAAATATAAAATGTACACAATATACACATAATATACTTAAAAGATGCAAGTGTAGAATTTGCATTTGGCAGAGAGACATTAAAAGGCATTATAAAAGCATATACATTGAACAATGCAAACATTCACAGTATAGTGCAAAAAGTGCGAATATGAAGTTGTCAAAAGACTGAGTCATTCAACAGCCTGATGGCCTGTGGATAAAAACTGTTTTTAAGTCTGGATGTTCTGGCTTTCATGCTCCTATAGCGTCTGCCAGAAGGTAACAATGTGAACAGTATACGCTGGGGGTGTGTAGTGTCTTTGAAGATGTTGTGTGCCCTCTTAGTGACCCGGGTTTTGTAAATGTCCTGAAGTGATGTTAAAGCCCTGTTTTGAGTTAGGGACTGTACAATTGTTGTCAAATGGTCCAGCTTGAGGTCAAGTTCCCCTAACTGTTCTAGGACAATCCTTTCAACTGCTGTTAGAAATACAGCAACAATTCCATTATTAAACTTATCCTAAAAAGAGCAGTTTACCGAAATCAAGAGAAAGATGTGACCAAATGTACCAGTGCAGTTAGTTGGCATGCGTTGATGGGTAGGAAGGCAATATCTTGGTTCTAGGGAAAGATAAATATGTCACATGTAGGTCAGGAAACATTCAGTGGACCCCAATGAGGTAATTAGGATTAAATAGCTTACGTTCAGGAAAGCCCAGTCCTTCATCGGGCAATTGAGTTGGATGCCGTTCCTCCACTTCGTCTGGCCTCCAACGAACCGTTGTAACTTGGAAATAATAATAAAAAATCATTACCTCATGTTTGTGATTAGTGAAAGGATCCTAAATAATCTAGTTACTCTGCACATGTTAGGTTAAGTTCAAAGGCCTACTGGCCATTATTTCTGAAAGATGCTTACATTCAGTGTAAGCTGGCCTTTGATGACAGTCTGTCTCTGGTCTAGAAAAATCTCTCACAACCAGTTTATATCGGGGTTTAAAGTTGGCACCCACCGATCCACCCAATGCAGGTAAAATTGTTTAGTTGATAATTCAAGATAATAATTCAAGTCCATATTTTAAAGCTCTTTCTTGAAATTGTAATTGGGCTTGAGTCCGATAATTGATCTGTTAAGTTAGTCCAGCTCCGAATGTGCAACATATAAAATTAATTAATAGCCTGATTCTATGTTTCGGCCTCTAGACGACACCTTGTGTTGTTTATTTTGCCACGTGAGTCTGAGTGCTGCACGGAGAGTGCTGACCCTTTAGATGCACATTTAAAACACAGACAGCGAAACGGTACGAATACAGAGCACTACGGTACATGTTACCATATCACATCTATTCGTTTATATCCAGCTGGTCACTTTTATGCAGTAATTAGGCAGCGAAGTTGCATATTTAAAGCTAGTGACATGATACTGATATACAATTGGTTTGACATTGGACTTTTTAAATTTTGTCAGAGATTCAGGTTCGAAACACTTAAAAAGAATACAATTCAGCATAACGGTTCGTTTTGTAAAGTCTTTACACACCACTGAAAACATAGTTATGTATATTATATTGGATTTCTCTCAATAGATCCTCCTAAATATTACCTTTAATTATACGTTGGTTGTAGGTCCAACGTAGTGAAAATGTGAATGTGGCTAGTGAGCAAAAAAACAAAACATTTTACAGTTACTACTTACTGTTCATGCAAGGAGATTGGGGCAGATCAGAGGAAGAAGCTTTGGTGGCAGAGGAGGCAGCAGCAAGAGGGCGGATGGACAGACAGCTAGACAGACGGACTGACAGATAGACGAATGTAGGGACGGACGGACTGAAAGACAAGATGTAGGAAGATGTAGGATACTCAAAGAAGGACTCTTGATGGGAAAATGTGGAGTAGACCAGGT
This sequence comes from Rutilus rutilus, assembly GCF_951802725.1. Lineage (NCBI taxonomy): Eukaryota > Metazoa > Chordata > Actinopteri > Cypriniformes > Leuciscidae > Rutilus > Rutilus rutilus. Next base: position 30,956,967 of record NC_140212.1, read on the forward strand.
ATACCTCCTCTTTCTCAACAATTATATTCTTGATCTTTGCTACCTTTCCCTGAATGTAGATGTGGCTTTTGGCTTGGTCAAGTTTAAGGGTGAAAAGTTCTACATTATATTGGGTGTACTGTTGTGCACAGTGAAACAATGGTGGTAGAGGTCCTGATGAGTGTTCTCTCCTTACACCTAAACTTTCTACTCTCTCCATTTGTACAGACTCACTCTCTGCAAGCCTCTTCACAACCTGGCAGCAGGGAGATTCTGGTTTCCTGACAAGCCTCTTTAGTTTTTGCATGAAAATTTCAAATTTGAAGGCAGTGAAGGAATCCAGGTTCCCATGCACCCTGACATCTTGTGCAAGGTGTACAAGGTTGTGCACGTTGTAGGAAAAGTACATGTCACCATACAGCTTTCCTAAGTGCTGAACAAACAACACAAGCGCATCATTTGCATAATCAGTGTACGTCTCAAGCAGCGCCTTGTTTGACAGTATGAACACTCCAAAAAAAAAAAAAGTAAGATCTTTTTTTCTTTTTTTCTGATCTTCAAGAGCTTCTCAGAGACAATCTTCACCTGTAAACCTGAGAGCCTGCAAGCCAGTGGACCCTTGATCCACAGGTGCAAGAGTTGCCTCATGACACCCAGGCAAACAAGATGCATGTAGTCTAATGGAAACCCACTGACCATGCCCAAAGATGTGGCAACCAGAGGTGAATATCCGAGATGATGCCCTTCATCAGCCATTTCTTTGAAGTCTCTGTCATTCCGGAGGCGGGCATCAGTCTGAGGGAATATCACCCTATTGTTCACATATTCCCCCTCCTGCATACATTTCTCACACCCTGAGTAGCCTGTGTGTCCTTTAACATTCTTCAGAAAAGCTCTGGCTGGTGCATCACAGACCATTGAGCACAGTTGGAGCCTCATGGTAATTCCTTGAAATGTAAATCCTTTCTCCAAGTCAATAACTTCACCAACAAAATCTTCCAGATACTCAATGAGTGATGGCTTTCTGGTACCACAGAAAAGCCTGATCACAAATGGCTGATGCTGGGGGAGGTTCCTGATGACTCCAAGAATGGGCCAGAACTCGGTGGAAGAACTTTTAAAAACTGGCAACCCATCCACATTTGCTTGAAGTTCTAGGCATACACCACTAGTCAATATGGACTTATTTGCCTCCAAAGTGGTCTTGATTGACTTCAGGATTCCAAAGTAATGGTATGTCCCACCAGCCTTTTCCTGGGCAACCACTAACTCTGACCGTGAAGTCCTAAGTAGTGTTCTAGCATCAGCTGGCAATGATGGATGATGGTACTTTAGAATTTTCAATGAATTACTCAGTGCACTGTGTGTTATATTTTTCTTTCATGTGTTATATTACTGTGTGTTATATTTCCTGCAATGCCCAGGATGCCAATCTACTTTCCATACGAGCTTCCTCTTCTTCAACAGAGCTACTGTTATCAGACTGTAAAGAATCTAACTCCTCAGGGAAAGATGATTCACAGTCCATAAAGTCCTCCTCATTGTTAACTGGATTCATAATTTTCAACTGGTACATTTTCAGCCCTACAGCCTAAAGCAAAATCAGACTGAATTGACTCCAATTGTTGGTTAACTCTTTCTCTAGATTTTCATTTCAAGGTCCAGTAGGAGGCTGTATTTACCATACTTCAGAGACACAGAAAACAAAGAAAACACAAGAGAAAGAAAACAAAAAGAGCACAATGAGAAATGGCAATCAGCATCAAGTTGTACATGGCAAAAGCAATAGTTTGCAATAATTTGCTCACATCCAGATACAATCCGCACTTAGTATTTTTCAGTGAAATATATTTGGGATCAGAAAATGGAAAAGGTTTTTTACTGTATATATGTTTTACACGTGCTGTGTGTTAAAATAATGACTGCCTTGACAAAATGGATGGTCAAAAATTGAGGTATTAAATTATTTTAAATTATCTATATGGCAGTATACAGTATGTGGTTGTTTTCCCCATGATATTGAAAATGATACTGAATATTTATATTTTTCAAGGTATCTTATTGAAGTTAGAAATTCCAGTATCGTGACCACTAATTCAAGTTCTTTGTCAAAAGTAAAATAGTGTTTTGCTGAAAGTAGCTATTTTCTACTATGATTTGATTAAATATTTATTGGTAATGTATTAAATGTCACCACCTAAAAGTCACCTTAAATAAAATCCAACTTACGTTTTGTATGACAAACTCTGTTTTTAAAGTTTATTCAACTATTTAACAAAAAAAGTTGAGATAAACAATTTAATTCCAATATCATTTAATATTTAAAGTAGGGAGAACTAACAACTTTTAGTTTGTTAATAGGATAGATAGGGATGGGTATCATTAAGGTTGTAACGGTATTACTACTCTTACCGATACTGCTTATCGGTCCGGTACTTTAACGGTATTCTTATCGGTACTTTGTGTTGTGTTGTGTTTTTTTTTTTTTTTTTCAGGAACAAATTGAGAACAGAATTAACATTGCTTTATTTTTTTAAATGTAAAATTAATAAAAAAAAATTATGTATAGTGAAAGAAACAGCCATGTTTGAACAAATAACTATTATACAAAAAACAAATGAATGTAAAACAAATTAAACTACATTTTTCTATTATAATAAAAAAGTTGCAAAATGTGGCCAATGTTTACATTTGATCATGAACCCATGTTCACATGATTAAGTTAATTCTGTGTCAGAATTTCATCATTACAAATTAATTTCTGGGTATAATTTCTAAATATTATACATCTATTTGTTAATGCACCAGTTCTGAATATTATAGGCTACATATGTTAATACACCAGTATGAAGGCATTTTTTAGTGTTTAAGATTTATATACTGCAGAAAAAAAAAATACTCTAAGTAGGCTATTTGTAAACTAACTTAACCCTGTGGGGTACTTCATTTATGACTCACACTCAGGACTTTCGGGTCAAAAAATGACCCGGAGGGCGGGATTAAGACAAATTTTTTTTTTGTAAAATCAATGAAATATATTTTTGTTCAATAATATGTTTTCTTTTCTTTTTTGGTGTTTTGAGATAATTTTATGATTTATAATTAATATTTATGCAATAATTATGACCCATTTTTTCCCATTGAATTTAATAGAAAATGTGTGTATGTATAATAAAAAATAAATAAAAATATTAAAGCTGTATTTCATTTTAGAGTCAAGCCTAGGCCTCATGAAAGCAAGTTGCCATCTGGTGGACACATTGAGCATTTTTATCATGCAATAGCACATTTTTACCGCTAGTGGATTTACAGCTCTCTGTAGAAAGGCTTGTGAATTCTAGTGATTTTTGCACATATTTGCCCATTTTTTCAGGTTGTTGATTTTAATATATAATAACAGATTCTCAAAGACTTTTTTTTTCAAGTTTTTTGTCTGTTTGGTTGGTTTAAATGGTAATTTGAAGTGCCAGTTTTACTTTATAATAGTCAAACCTGAACATTGCATTAGAAAGAGAACAAATGGAAAGCATTTTGTTACCCATTGTTTCATAGGCGTCGATTTCGGGGGGGACGGGGGGGACGCGTACCCCCCAGATTTCGTCATGAGTCATTTTGTACCCACCACTTTTAACTTCCGTCCATATTAATTTGACTTTTGGTTCGATTTTTTTGACCGTTTTCAGTGGTTGTGAGGAGCAATATGAGAGAGAAATTTGGTAATCATTGTCTGACCCAACAAAAAAAACATTATAATATTCATTTTATTTTATTTTCCGTGTTCGCATTTATGAGGGAAAAAACAACGTGTCAGTTTAGGTTACGGACGTGCAGCGCTCTGAAAGCGGCACTAAAAGACTACTTTAAAACTTTCACAGAGACCTCAAACAGAACAGCTGCCTTTCTTTAAAGTGAATTTCGTTTTGTATTAATTATATCTTACATTTCATGTAACGTTTCATGAACCAATGGATTTAATATAGCTATAAAAAGTAAATATAGCAGAATCATACGTGACGCATTGCTGCCACATACATAGCCTATTATTTTTTCACCTCAATTATGTCTACTAACGAGATCTTATGTCGTTTTAAAATAACTATGCATTTTAATTGTTTATTAATGAACTAGTCTTTTCTAAATCAGTGTAGGCTGCCTGCATACTTATCTCCACATCTCCGCTGTAATGTAGCCTAGATGCGCCTTTCATACGGACAGGATTACATAATCAGATGTAGCTACCGTATTTGCTTTCGATTGGATTTTTTTTTTCGTTGGTGGACTTTTTTTTTAGTAACTTTATAGTTATATTTCTCATGTCTGTGAGGCTTGTCTATACACTGTTTGTCAGTTCATTTTTGAGGCGCGCTCCAATTCACAGAGATCATGAAAGCGCGCCCTGTTCGTTTTCTTTTATTTTACAAAGGCACACCGTTTTCTTGTTGTTGTGAGTTTACACAAATAAAAGTAGTTGCGACTGATGTATTATTATATTCTGTATGACCAGAAATGGAGTATTTTAAGTTGTTTCCACTGTTGATAGGAAAATGCGAGTGATGGCACCGGCGCCTCCATCCACATAGGCTATAGTGCGCGCTCCATACTCTGCACAAACACTTGGATATGCGCTTCCTAATAGCAAACATTTATTTAGGTTAACGTTAGAGCGAGCGGCCATGCCAGACGGATAATCCTCTTCATGTTTAACTAATCAAATTCTGTTGCATTTTATTGCGCCAGTTTGAAAAGGGCGGCTGAAACACTTAGCCTATACAGACAAACGCCCAACGCTGGTGTTTTTCTTTAAACAAATTCGTTTAGGCTTTAAAATAAATATTGTTTATGGGCTAATTAATGCCACAATAATTTATTTATTTTATTTGTTTTGCATTGAATACCATTGCATATTTTCATTGAATGCATTGAATATTTGCTATGCACCGCTATGCCATCCTCCCATAGAAAGACACGTTAAGAGCCACCTATTTTCCTTATAATAAAGGGTTTCTACGAAAGGAAAACGCTTAATGTATAATTAAATGCATTGCGTTCATATTCTTTATCACTGAAGCTTTTTCTTTATTATAAAGGTGTATTATTCCATTAAAAAAGGGACTGTTTATAAGGTGACAATCTGTTATACATCTTGAAGATTTTTGTATTGTATTGTATCTTCTGTTATAAACACGAAGATTGACATTTCGTTAATAAAACAAAATAAAAACACAAGGTGTAAAAAATAAACAACTTAGGCTATGTTCTGTTAGATGTGTTTTGACTAGTTTTTGTTTAATTATATCTCTATGAAGATATAGCCTATTAACAATCATTCATAATCATTACTTTTACGAAGTGGACGAGCGGAGCGGAATATTCAGAAATGCGCTCTCCACTCACGAGCTCTGATCGGAACAAACCCGAACCTCACTGTCTGCTGAACTTGCGCAGAAACATCAAAATATAACCAGCTTTTTAAAATGTTTTTTAAAACTAAACACTATTTTAGCACAAATTATGAGCTCATTGGCGATTTTTTTATAATTATTGACAAAATTAGAATATAGCCTAGTAAAAGGTTTTTTTTTTTTTTTTTTTTTGGGTGGGCCTGTTGAAAAGTGGGGCCGTGCCTGAGCTACAGGACATCGTCTTCCAAAACATAACCTGCGCGAAAGAGAGAAAAAAATGAATGCGTCATTGTACCCAGCACTTCTGAAAATGCACTTCCGAATGCGTCTCTGTCCCCAGCACATTTCAAACCAAACTGACGCCCATGCATTGTTTTAATTCTAACTAAATAAAAATGCAATTCTTTCAGTCATAACATATTTTTATTAATCTTTCATAATAAACATTTTCATTAAAATTATGTTTTGCAATTCAATGAACAAATTCAATGAACAGTAACTCAAAATTGGCAACATCAAATAATGAACAAAAAACTAAAATAACAGTAAAAGTATAATAATTATTATCAAACAATGGAAAATAGAAAAATAAAAAAAGTGTTTTAAATATCATAACTATATATTTACATATTATTATGTGCATACTATTTACATAGGCTATTCTATGAACAGTAACTCAAAATTGGCAACGGCAATTATAAACAAAAAACTGAAATAACAGCCAAAGTATAATAATTATCAAACAGTAAATTAGAGAAATAAAAAAAAGTATCCTAACTATATTTACATATTATTTACATACTAACTAATTACAGATTACAGTTTTCACATATAACAACAGAGTGTCTCTTGCAAATAGGAATGTGACACCTTGAGCAAATATGGTGCCCGTTTTCAACTCCTGTGGCAAGCAACTTTTGCATTTCCACCTTTTGGACGAGCTCGGGAGGGACCAGCCGTGGAGGAAACTGCATCCTCATCGCATTCCTGCACTTTCTTCATGAGTTGATGAGAGGCTGGGGAGCATGGAATGTGCCTCCTCAATTGTATAAAGGGGCACACGAGCGCTCTTCCTAGGTCCTCCAGAAAGTGCCTCCTCCTGAAGCTGTCGGCCTGTCTCCAACTGGGATTTACTTCCCTCCATATGACAAATGCATTGTATGCCGACACGTCTACCATATTGTAAAACACTGCCATGGGCCAGCGAGCTGTCTTCCTCCGGCAGGTGTAGGTTGCAACAATCTGGAATATCACAAAAAAGCATATACATTTAGTATTACTGCTGACATCCAGTGATAGTTCAATTCTCTTTACATGCCATTTAGCTTAGATTAAAAAAAATATATATATATGAAATGATGTGTGTGTGTATATATATATATATATATATATATATATATATTTTTTTTTTTTCATATAAATGTGTGCATATATATATACACATTTATAAAAAATAAAAGAATATAATATATATACACACAAATAATTGCATAAAATACTTTTTTTTTATTCTAAGCTACATGGCATGTAGTAGATTGAACTATCAATGGATGTCATATATATATATATATATATATAATATATATAATTATTCATATTTATTATTATTATTTTCATCATTATAATTTTTTATAATATATATTTATATCAATAAAAAACTACAAAGTAGCAAATACCTTGTCAAGATTGTCCACTCCCCCTTTGGTGCTGTTGTAGGACAAGATCATTGACGGTTTCTGGTCGTCTCTTTCACTCAGTGCCGGATCGCTGTGACACGATCGGTAAGACACGATGGCATGTGTCTCTGTAAAGGCGAAAAGAGATGAGTATATCGCCCCGCCTTGTGTTGGTCAGAGCACTTGGCAGCTCTGGCTTGTTCTTGCGGATTGTGCCAATCATTCTAATTTTCTTTTTTAGGAGCTCTGTGCCAAGAGCATATGAAGTGAAAAAATTATCACAAGTGACAATATGTCCCTGAAATCCATCCATCATGTCCAGGACTATTCTTCTTCCCAGGTTTATTTCATGTGGCATCCCTGAAGGTTTTCCTGTGTAAACTTGCATTTTCAAGCAGTAGCTCGATTTTGAATCACACGCTGCCCATATTTTAATGCCATATTTGGCAGGTTTTTTTGGCATACACTGCTTGAAAGGGCACCTGCCCCTGAACCCCACCTCATCGACTGTAATGTTTGCATCTGGTCGGTACATCAGTGGTAGTCTTTCGACCCAGTCTTCCCACATCTGTCTTATTGGTGCCAGTTTGTCATGTTCCCTCCTCACAGCTCTTGACCTCTTGTCATCAAATCTCAAAATCCTCATCAGCTGTTTGAATTTGTTGAGTGGCATTGTTGCACGGAAAATTGCCCTTCCCATCTCACTGTCCCATAAACTTACAGCCGATTCGTTGTGAGATTTCAAAACCCCAGCCAAAATTAGCAGCCCAATAAATGCTTGGATTTCTTCATGTTCAATATTAGCCCACCCTTCACCAAACACTCGCTGCCCCTCTAAATTGGTCCTGTCAAGTAGCTTTTGTTGCATAGAGCTTGTGAAGAAAAGTTCAAAAGTAGATTTTATGTCTTCAGCCCTTACAATGGGATTCCTTGTTGGTCCAGGGGCAATTTTTCTGACCTCCTCTGCCCTTGCTCTCCCTTGGGTCTGTGGAGGAAGAATTGAAGTCCACAGTATTTCCCTGTTCTTGGGTGGGAAAGTTTCAGTGCCTTCTCTCTCCTCTGAATCCTCCTCTGCCTCCTCATCCTCATCCATGTAGTTTGGGTCAGCCTCTGTTATTCCTCTTCAGAGACTGTCTCTGTTCCCTCTTCATCACTGCTTTGCAGTAAATAATCCAGAGTCTCCTGAGCACTATATCTCTTAGCTATTGTAATTTGTGGAGAATGAACTGTGGGCTGGGCTCAAAGTGGCAATATTTATACCCCAAGTTTTTGTTTTCATAAACAAATGCTGTGATTGGCTTTTGTTTTCATAAACAGGTGCTGCAATAGGCCTGGAGGTTACTAGGGAAGAATTCCATCCTTTGATCTTACTCACTCACTCACTCAACTCTCTCTCTCTCTCTCTCTCTCTCTCTCTCTCTCTCTCTCTCTCTCTCTCTCTCTCTCTCTCTCTCTCTCTCTCTGTGTGTGTGTGTGTGTGTCAACAGATGCTGTGATTGGCTTCTTGTTTTACTCTCTCTCTCTCTCTCTCTCTCTTTCTCTCTCTCTGTGTGTGTGTGTGTTCAAGAGAGAGACATGGTGTGTGACTTTTGCATTTTGGATCCAATGTCTCTCCTTTATTTGATTCATTGATTTTATTTCACATATTTTCACATTTCTCTGTTACAGTTTCACCAGTCTCATATTTCCCAATGTGTGTTTGTGTGTGTGAGTTTGTCTATTTTGCAACCTTGATGGCTTACAGTCTCATGCTTTCATTGCTGTGCACTTTATTTCTTACATTGATCAATAATTGCTTTTATTTCACACATTTCCCAAAAATAGCTTTTGCAATGACACGCGTTCATTTGTGTGTGCGTGTGTTTGCGAGTTTTTGTCTGTTTTGCAACCTTGATGGCTTACAGTCTCATGCTTTCATTGCTGTGCACTTTTTTTTTTACATGGATGAATAATTGCTTTTATTTCACACATTTCCTAAAAATAGCTTTTGCAATGACACGCGTTCATTTGTGTGTGCATGTGTTTTTGTGTGTATAAGTGTGTGTGTGTGCGAGTTTTTTTTGTCTGTTTTGCAACCTTGATGGCTTACAGTCTCATGCTTTCATTGCTGTGCACTTTATTTCTTACATTGATGAATAATTGCTTTTATTTCACACATTTCCCAAAATTAGCTTTTGGAATGACACGCGTTCATTTGTGTGTGTGTGTGTGTGTGTGTGTGTGTGTGTGTGTGTGTGTGTGTGTGTGTGTGTGTGTGTGTGTGTTTTTGTGTGTATAAGTGTGTGTGTGTGTGAGTTTTTTTGTCTGTTTTGCACTCTTGATGTTTTAGAGATTCACCCCTTCACGCATTGTGGCTGATTTGTAGATTGTATGCACAAAAAAACTCTGTATTTTCATATTTTTGCCAATTTCCCATTCATTTCCTATGGGGGTCATTTTTGACCCGAAAGTCCTGAGTGTGACTATTTTTTTTACGACCACTTAGACTTTTCAAATCCTGTCCCCAATTTTTTGGGGTGTTCATATACCAAGTACCAATAAAGTCACCAAGTTTCGGACCATTCCGATGAAGCTACGATTTAAAAAAAATATATATTTAAACGCTTCGGGTCAGCTATTCATAAGGGAAATGGCTCTTGGAAAAAAACTATTAAGATGGCGTGAGGTCCTTGTCCTCACCGCCCTGTACCTTCTTCCTGAGGGAAGCAGCCTAAAAATGTCACTTTAGATCACTTTATCAGATTAAAGCAGGATTTTTTTTTCATGTAGTCAACCTGCATTACCCTAGGCCTTTTGACATACAAATGTCATATGGAGGGAATGACACAACTCTCCTTGTCGTGCCATATTGCTTTCTCTGGTAAACATTTTTATAATGTTATACATGTTTCTGTCAGAGACAAGGCAATGGGTTTGCAATGTAAATTCACTGACAATAAATGGTGAGTGCTGTGATCTAGTGTTATTGTGCTTGTTTTCATTTGATAGTAGTTGATAGTTCTATAATTCAGTAACACCGCATCTTATGATTTATATTTTTTTAAAACACTAGAGAAATGAAAAGTAAATATTACACTTAAAGTGTCATTTTTTTAAGTAAAATTGTAGTTAAATTAACTCTATACAGCGTAATCATATTACTCTTAACAGTGTGATTAAACTACAGTGTTAAATAGTTTTATTGAGTAGAATTAATTCTAAAAACTTGACACTGACCAAAGAGTAAATTTTACACTGATTTTGAGTGGGACCAAATGTTATCTGAAACAGAGTCAAATTCAACTCTATAGGAGTTAAAATAACACTTCTGTTTTTACTGTGAAGTAGGCTATAGCCTACAAGTTATCCTGCTTTTTGCCATGGCTTGCCATACTGCCCAGAAAAAACGTACTCGGTTACTAACGTAACCTCGGTTCTTTCTCTCTAGGAGTAATATCTTACGCTAGGGGAAAATCTCTTTTCCCCGAGATATTGAAGCCAAAAATTATCCTTAATTTTGAAACAATGTAAAACGCGTTGCGGCAGCATGCAGACATAGGCAAGGCGGCTCGCGCGCCTATTGGCTGTCCTGCGGCAACTGCAGCAGCCTATCGAGAGAGGCCCCTCGTGACGTCAGATCCAATCCGAAACAGGCGTGGCTTGGGCCTAGCGTGTTGCAGGCATGGCAAAGATACGCAGTACTCGTTCCCTCTTCTAGAGAGAACCGAGGTTACGTTAGTAACCAGCAGAGCGAGAGCGTGGTCTCGGGTCCCGGGCCTGTCGACGCTGAGAAGCGGCGGCGGGCGGAGGCTGCGGCTGGGAGCTTCGAGCAGACGGCTGTTTTGAGCGGCCTGCTGCGGAGTGTTTCATGGCCTGTGACGTTTTCTGCACCTCAGCGAATCTATCCGCAAAATCTTTGACGGACGATCCAAAGAGGCCGGCAGAAGAGATGGGGGCGTTGAGAAACGCGGTGCGCTCTGACTCCGACATCTCAGAGAGCATCAACCATAAGTGTCTCTCCGCTACGGTGAGAGAGGCCATGTTCCGCCCTATGGCCTGTGCAGCGGACTTAGTGGCGCGAAGAGCTAGGTCCGTGGCGCTCCTTAAGTCCGGCACGCTGAGAGCTCCCGGTCCTTTCTCATCCAGTTTACAGAGAAGGTCGGCCTGGAAGATCTGCAGGATGGCCATTGAGTGCAACGCAGATGCAGCCTGTGCAGCGGTGGCTGAAGTTGTGCGGCAAGCTTTAGATGGTAGCGCTATCTTGGCACGCCGTCCAGCGGAGGGCGGGCAAAGATGGGCCGCTGCAGCTTCTTCCACAGGAGGAAGAGAATGGTATCCTCTGTTTTTAGCACCGTCGAAGACGGCAAAACGCGGTCCCCTTGCAGGAAACATCCATCCAGCCAGCCGGTTGTGCGCAGGCTCCTTGGGCGTCGACCACTCAAGGCCGAGGCTCGCTACGGCCTGCGTAAGCAGACGCATCAGCTCTGCTTCAATGCGGGCCCTTTTCCCAGAAGGCTCGCGAGCAGAGGGAGCGAGATCCACAGAACTCGACCAGTCCTCACTGCCCGACGCCAGGATAGAGCAGCTGTCATCCTCCACAGACGCGGCTTCTTCATCGTCATCCATGACGGAAGCGGCGGCAGACGGCGGCCGCTCCTCTGTCAGTAAGAGACTCGGGCGAAGCTGGCGGGCAAAGCTGGCGGGCGAACCGGCAAGCTTTTGCGGGTTGGAGGAGGTTCCGGGACCCGCAGAGCACGGCGCTTTTTACGGCGCGGCACCGCAGCGGGCGGAGGTGCAGTCTCGGTGAAAGATGCTAGGCGAGTCCTCAGAGTCACCATAGCCGCTGAGGGTAGCCGCTGTCAGCGAACGTTAGAGCTGCGTGATCCTCACCCAGGCAGGAAACGAGCCACAGAAGGTACGAGGCATCTTTAAAAAGACACTCAGCTCTTTTAGAATGAGAGTGTGAGTCGCAGCGGCGAACACACACTAGCAGAGAAAAAGGATATAATAATTAAAATAATATCATCATAAATGTATTAATATACTCTGACTTTTTACATGCTTAATAATTCTTCAGTGTGTGGTACTCCTCAAAACATGGGACAGCACACAAGGGAGTGTTGCATGGCACACACATGTGCTTGGTGAGGCGCCTCTGCTTGCCCTTGCGTGTGCTGGAGAGGCAGACCTTGCAGTGCCGCCTGGTCTTGCTGCCCTGGGAAGTGGTCTGAGGGACTTCAGATGGGAAATGCCTAGCTGTAAGGCGCAGAGGAGTGTCCAAGGCAGGACGCCCTCCTTTAGCTGGACACCGCAATGTGCTGTACTCCTCCAGCAGCCCTCTCATCAGGTTCGTTCTGAATATCGGGAGGTCATTTCCTTTCCTACTCATAGTAGAGCACATCAATAGGGAGTGAGGAGAATAGAATAGTATGTGACAGTGTGGTCTGTTTATTATTGTGAATTTGTTAACACTTTAGATTACATTAATTAAAAATGTTATCACTTTTTATCTTGTTTATATTTATTATTAGATGATTTGTATCCATTTCTCACCAGTAATTTGCCGATAGACGATGTGGCTGTTGAGTAAAACAGTGTCAAGTACATGAAAAAAGATTTTCTTGTACCACTTGGTAGACTTTCTGGCGCATTCATGAAAACCAGTCATCATGTCAGCTTTGTCAACTGCCCCCATCTTTTTGTTGTACTCGAGCACACAGACTGGCTTCATCCTTGGCTGCCCAGTGATGTGATCCTGCTTCCCTGTGGCTGCCATACCAGTTGGGTGGACTGTGGTAAGGACATGAACATCCCTCTTGTCATGCCATTTTACTGCCACCTGTGACCCATTCTCTTCGAATTCCACCTCACCTTTTTTCATCTTACAGGTGAACTTTGGCATCCCTTTCCTGTTTGCGCACACAGTCCCACAAGCTCCAGTGCCAAGTGACAAGAGGTGCTGGAAAAGTGTGGGACTACTGTACCAGTTGTCCACATAAAGAACATGACATTTTCTTAGGTAAGGTGCTAGAAGTGTCATCACAACGGACCCAGAAATCCCAAGTCCTGGGTAATGTTGGATGTCAGTGGTAGATCTGGTGTAAATGATCATGTCCTCCACATAGCCAGTGAGCACATCACACAAAACAAAAAACTTGACCCCAAATCTGTGCCGTTTGGAAGGAATGAACTGACGAAATGCCAGCCTGCCTTTCCACTTCATCAGAGACTCATCCACACACAGATCCCTGTATGGCACAAAAATGTGACGAAAGGAGGAGGTGAGAGCAGTGAAAATGTTTCAGATTTTTTTTCAGCGGGTCGTTGGAAACTGCTGTCGCATTGTTAGTGAAGTGAAGACAGCGGAGGAGCAGAAGGAAGCGATCCTGTGAGAACAAAGACCTAAAAAATGGGGTCAAGAGCATGGGGTCTGTGCTCCAGTAATCACGAAGTGATGTTTTTTTTATCACCCCCATTAGGAGAACTGACACTAAAAATGTGTACATTTCAGGGATATTTTTTGGAACCCATTTAACCAGCTTTCCTTTTATTTCCCTTTCTTGCAAGTCAGAGGCATAGCGGTTTGTTTCCTCCACAATTTCTCCCATGACATCTTCTGTGAGGAACATTTTAAAACAGTTGACCTCACTGGGTGATTCTGGTGGATTTTGCACACCACAGAGCTGGTTGTCAAAATTGCCTGGGCCAGGAGGATTAAAAAGGTTGGTTGCCTTCCATAACAATGAGTTTACCTCTTCTGCCTCATTTAGGACTGGTGTCGTCTCTTCATCTGCAATGTTGTCAAGAGCTTCAAGGTTTGGGGGAAGATCTTCATCGCTGTCACTCTCTGCCTCGCTGTCAAAAATCTCCTCATCAGAATTAAAAAAAATGTCCTCAATTTCCTCATTTGTCAGTTTTCTTCTTTTATTTCTTCATTTTCTCTGAAGTTGGTGAGCTTGATTAAAGTTGTGTCTTTACAGTAGAACAAAGGCGAGTGTGAGGTAACGGTGACGTCAGCTCTACATCACTTGTCAGCGGGAAAAAAAAACTTGCAATGCATGACAGTTAAAATCTTTTTTATTTTATACAAAATATTTACAAACTTGTAGTTATTAACATCGTTAACAATATGTAAGGGAACTCCTAATGTGGTTTTAATACTTGGAGAAAAAAAGATCATGTTGATCGGTAAGTTATCACGGGCTATGGGCGCCGCCATTATTTGTTTACAATACAGATGGAGAGTCGGATTCGGAGCCTGCTGGATTTACAACATGCAAGATCATCCATGTCTCCCGAAATATATGACAGTAACCCCCGCTTCACTGCATCTCACGCGAAGCTCCTGCTTGACGCTCACGCGCTGCTGCTGCTCCTTGTGTGAATGCACTCATTGATTAACATGCACGCACGCCGAAAAAAATACGCGCTGCTCACGAGTCTGACACTTGCTGTGTGAAACGGACGTTTTATCTACAAGGTGTGTTTGACTCGAATAAATATTAATATTACATCATGTTTAAAAGGTTATTTTGCTGTTATAAATATTAGTGTGCAATAATAAACTATATATTTGTTATTGTGTAATGTAATTTAAAGTGAATGAAACCTAAAATAAACATTAAAATACACTGAACAGTTGTGATAATGATGAGTGCCAGTCAAAGCGGAAAAGCAGTGAAAACAAAGGTTTGTAATTTTGAATTTAGCAGTTGATCATGTGATTCACTGAACGTTCTAATCACACCGGTGTGATCGTACGCTCCAGGGACCAGCCTAGACTGATCACACCGGTGTGATCGTACGCTCCAGGGACCAGCCTAGACTGATCACACCGGTGTGATCGTACGTGTCAAAGGGTTAAATAAGAATGACTCCCCTCGCTCAAAAATAAATGCATTAACTAAGACGGGCAGAGTAAGCTCCAAAATCAGAAAAAACACCACTCTATCATGAAGCCTTGATTGAAGACATAAAGAATAAGTAATGTATAGCAAGAAAAGAAAAAGGAAAAACAACTAATAGCAAAGGTAACAGCGGGGAGGATTGTGAAGAAGTACAGGCTACAAGGTTTTGCCGAAAATGCCTTTGGATTTTCAAAGAAGTGTTCAGAGTGAAGACCTCTGTTCCACCAACAGAAATCCCACAAACAGGTTCACTGCTGCTTTCAAGTCCAAAGTCAAAACCTTCTTCACTCAAGATGACAACAGTCGGATAACGACTGGATGAAAACAAACAATTACCAAGAACAAGGTGAAGAAGCAGAAAAGGTTTCTGGCTGACACAATGAAAAATCTTCACAAAAAAATTCTTACTGAAAACACAAACACCATATCATACTCCCTTTTCTGTAAGCTTCGCTCATTTTGGGTTGTACATCCCACTCTCTGTGACCGGAACACATGTCTGTGCAAGATCCATGAAAATCTCAGATTTGTCATTGAGAAGTTGCATAATTTGAGGCTCATAGATACTTCAGATCCCGAGAGTTTGACTAAAATGATAACCTGTGACACCTCCAGGAAAATGTGCATGTATGATGAGTGCGAGGAATGCAAAGACAAGATTGTTCAGCTCTCCAGATTTGATGGCTCAGCAAAGGTTGCATTCACTCAATGGGCCACAGCAGAGAAAGCAAGGGAAGATGCGAGGGAGGGTCCAACCACTGCCAAGATCACAGTGAAGAAAACAACGGAGGACACACAAGACAATCTTGTGGAGTTATTCCCAGAGAATGTACATGGCAAATCACAGATGCAGGATGACTGCTATTGGTCACTTACCAACAAACAGATGGTAAATGAAGCTGAAAAAGAGAGAAGAGAATAATTATTTTCATTGAGAAATGCATTTGATGAGACTTTCCAACCCTAACAAAAAATAAGCTACTAAGTAAGCAATAAGTTACTTTAGACATGCAGTATTATGAGTCAGTGACAGTAAACGGCAATAGAATATTTCCTGATATATACTGGTCTACTTGTTTTATGGTCATTATTTCATCATTTATTATTATTATTATTATTACAAAATGACAAAAGTGGCCGATTTCATTATAGGTTTCTCATTGGTATATGCCTATTACAGGGTATCTGCACATTTTTTAACAGCAAATTTAATAACTTTTAAGACCTTTTTAAGTCCTCTAAAATTTTAGACTTTACCAAAACAAAAAAACAGGAAAATGTTCAGCGCGACAACACACAATGATGTGGTGAAGCATTAGCGTGGCACAGCTCACCAGAGCCACGCTCAAGACAGGTCACAGGGACGCAAAAACTTTTATACCAAGTGCTGATTGACCTTACAACCCTGACATGGTTGACTATGTATAAACTATCAGCCTTTAAGGTACTTCAGGTAATTTCTAAATTCTGGCCCCTCATAGCAGTTTGAAAAAGACATGGAAGACAGCCCCAGGACATTACAAAAGATGAATACACAAAATTACAAAATAAATACATAAAAGTTAAAGTATTCATCATACTTTCTCTAAATTATGGGTAAATGTGGCTGCCAAATAGCCTTGAGGTGGGTTTGGGGGTTCTCCCCCAAGAAAATGTTGTTCAGGGTCTGATTAGTGTTTTCCATGTCATTTAAGACACAGATAAATGCAAGCACATTCAATAATCTATGCATAGACCTAATGAATGAAGATCCAGTCAGACAATTGTAGGAAAGATCAGGATCAGAATTTATTTAAAAGTGCTTTGTTCACCTACTACTTGGCGGCTTACGGTTTGAAATGCCCGCGGTATTTCGGCCTTAAGTGTCGCTACATTTGCAAAGCTGCCCAAGGCATTGCTTGAGGAAGTGGTCGGCCTTGTGGAAGGCTGAGAGGTCAAAGTGCTCGGTTCAACAGGAGATGAGAACATACTTATGGGCAAACTACTTGCCTGCGACGACACATACTTCTTGTGCTTCTCTGCTTTCATTTGTGAATCCAGCGCTATGTGGCCCATTGTCCCCAGCTGTATCGTCTTTTTACATAAAGCACACCTCACTTCATGATTACTGGCTGTTTTCTTCAGCCACCCCTGATACTTTTCGTCCTCCAACCAATTGTCAATAAACAAACATTTGCCCACAGGGGTGCGGGAACTGGGGGTGCTGCAGTCATTTATTTTTAATAAACACTTTAAGTGGGCTATTTAAAATGTGTTATTTATATGTTAAATTATTTTTTTAAAACATACGCACAGAGTGGTATATTGTGTGTCCGTGCTTTGTTCACCTACTACTTTCAGTGATGTGAAGACATCAAACTTCCAATATGGTCAACAATGGGATTAATGCCAACCTGGCAATCCAAAGAAGATATACATGTATAACAGAATACAAACAGAATAGCATGAAAACAGACCTTATAATTGGGGGTGCCAGTCTCGTCGGTTGACCAATGTCTGACGTGCAAGTCCAACTGTTTAGTTTTCGTTGTTGTGTTCATGGACTCATCGAACATTATGATGAAAGCGTCCTTGTTTGCCCGTGAAATTAGTTCCTTCTTTAGGTATGGGGCAACACCAAATCGTGCTAAGTATGCGGTTTTGTCCCTTCCACATGTGAACGTACTCGCACACTCTGAGTCAGGTTATCTATTTAGGTAACAAAAGACACATTTTTAAAATTACATTTATCTCACCTAAATGTTTGCTCACTCATTGCATTTTTTGGAGTAACTTTGTTGTTAAAAATTAACAATAACGATTTTTTTGGTTAATATATCTTCAGTACCTAGATATATTATTATACAAAATTCAAAAAGTAGTCAAACCAGAGAATATCTACCAGAACATAAGTTGTTTAAATTTTTACAACATTATTTGCTTATTTTTTTAATTAACGAAATGTCAATCAATCAATCAAAACTTTATTACAGACTCAAGGTCCTTATCTCACCACAACAATACATAAATACATACCCATAAACACACATGCATACACATACCTACACACACACACACACACACAAAAATAAAACTACCAGGAGACAATTATACCAGTGTTTCCACATACGGGATTGGTAGCGTATAGTACTTAGCCGTATGTTAGTTAAGTCCATTATTATTTCATTTTGTGACCCATTAAGCCGGCACATGAATTTAAACATTAGGTTTCTTAAAACAGCATGAAAGGTCCTTACTCTTGCAACCACAAACATCTCACTTGCACTACACCATCTTGATCTTGTGAGTAACATTCTCATTGCGTCGTTATATGCTACTTTCAACTTTAAAAGACTTGCCTTTCTATAATTTGACCACAAGTGTGCAGCATAAAATGGTGTGCAATATGCTTTAAACGGAGATATCTTCACACCAACCGTACATGCCATAAATGTACGTAAAAGAATATTGGCTTGTGCATATGTAACCGATGTTAGGGCCGAGGGACAATTACCACACTCCGGAGGAGCAGACACCAGAGGCAGACAACAGGATGACTTTTAAAGGTAGGTCTTTTATTAATTTAACCTGTTAAGCTGCAACCCCACTTTTGAAAAATCCCCAGAAATGACATACCCAAACTGAAACACATACAGTTCATGAACCCTTTGCACTAAAAGCACAAGTATGATCTCATTTGAAAGCTGACACCTGGCAGTTTATTGTAAATGTAGAATTAATTATTGTCATAATGAAAAAAATTGTTATAAATAGCTTCAAAGTTTTGTAAAGTTATTAGAAATTATTTTTTATGAAACATCCTCATGAAAATAAAATTGAAGTTGGCACTGTAGCAATCTAGAAATGCATTATAGCTAAAGCCACATGTCTAAACATTTTATGTTTAAAATCTGAAGATAATAAGTCCAAAACTCTGGATATAGTTCAATGTTTTTCAAGACCATGTCAAATGACTTTATTTTTAACGTCCTGGAATGTCACATGATCATGGCTCTTCTTCATGTTCCATATATGGACTATAATTGTGCATATAGCGCCCTCAGGCTATTGGTATGAATTAAAAAACACAGTATCAGAGTACCAAACGCTCATAAAGATTACATCGACGCATTTGGGTATAAATTCAATAAATATTATTCCTGTCTATAGAAATATGATGTAAATCTATGAGAATCTATCAATATTTCTCCAAATCTGCACATTTTTGAGCTAAAGCCCTGAGGCACGTTGTTTTGTTTATCGCTGTCATGACGACAGCACAGAGTTTTTTTATGAATGAAAGCGGCTGATGCACATAATTCATATTAAAGGTATCGACTAATTTTTTCATTTCATAACTCCTGACACAAATTAAGACATAACTGTCACTATGAGTTTCTCAGAATACAATAGTGGTCAAATACTGAAACTTGAGTATTATATCATTTTAATTATGTATAGTTTGTCAAGGTATAACATTAAATCTGATAGTAATTTTGAATTAAATAAATAAATAACGCTTCAGTGCGCCGACGCACTGGCAACGCTTAACAGGTTAAAAGAATAAAAACAGTGCTGAGAATATTCGTGGCTGGAACCCGGTTGGGGAAGAGGAACTGGGGGGAAATATTCCTCTTCTCTACTGGCTCGTGGGTGGGACAATGGCTTCTTCTCGTCTTTTCGACTCGTCAGAAAGGTGCTTATGGGACAGACAGAAATTTCTTCTCGTTTCCTTGACTCGTCGAAATGTACCTGTAGGACGGACCGAGGCTTCTCGCCTTCAGCTTTCCCCACGGACAGAGCAGGTAAGTATTCGGCTCGTGAAGATGTTCTTAGGACAGCCGATCGAATAACAGCAGCTTCCTCACCTCTTCGGAGGGACAGACAGTGACGGTGCTCAGCCTCGGCTTGGGGACGTGTTCATGGAACAGCCGATCGAATGACAGCAGCTTCCTCACCTCTTCTCTTCGGAGGGACAGACAGTGACGGTGCTCAGCCTCGGCTTGGGGACGTGTTCATGGAACAGCCGATCGAATGACAGCAGCTTCCTCACCTCTTCTCTTCGGAGGGACAGACAGTGACGGTGCTCAGCCTCGGCTTGGGGACGTGTTCATGGAACAGCCGATCGAATGACAGCAGCTTCCTCACCTCTTCTCTTCGGAGGGACAGACAGTGACGATGCTCAGACTCGGCTTGGGGACGTGTTCAAGGAACAGCCGATCGAATGACAGCAGCTTCCTCACCTCTTCTCTTCGGAGGGACAGACAGTGACGGTGCTCAGACTCGGCTTGGGGACGTGTTCATGGAACAGCCGATCGAATGACAGCAGCTTCCTCACCTCTTCGGAGGGACAGACAGTGACGGTGCTCAGACTCGGCTTGGGGACGTGTTCATGGAACAGCCGATCGAATGACAGCAGCTTCCTCACCTCTTCGGAGGGACAGACAGTGACGGTGCTCAGACTCGGCTTGGGGACGTGTTCATGGAACAGCCGATCGAATGACAGCAGCTTCCTCACCTCTTCGGAGGGACAGACAGTGACGGTGCTCAGACTCGGCTTGGGGACGTGTTCATGGAACAGCCGATCGAATGACAGCAGCTTCCTCACCTCTTCGGAGGGACAGACAGTGACGGTGCTCAGACTCGGCTTGGGGACGTGTTCATGGAACAGCCGATCGAATGACAGCAGCTTCCTCACCTCTCCTGAGGGACAGACAGTGACGGTGCTCAGACTCGGCTTGTGGACGTGTTCATAGAACAGCCGATCGAATGACAGCAGCTTCCTCACCTCTTCTGAGGGACAGACAGTAACGGTGGATCAGGCAATGACAAGTGAGACAGGACTGTGGTAATTTACCCGCCTTTACTCTCGTTCCGTGCGTAGCAGAGCGGCGTCGTTGGGAGAGTTCGTGAGACTGGACTTTCGTGGACGTGAGAGACAGTGCTCGTGGAGTGTGGTACTCGGGGTGCGTTGAGCTCTTTCCTCCCACCATACACTCAAGTGGGAACCTGGACACAGCTTTAGGCAGATCAATTTGAAAGAATCTTCACAGTCATAAGTCAATATTCATCCATCAAAGTTTCAGAGGAAACGCAGTCGTTTGATCTCACCACACTTGTGCATAAATCACTCTTATAAATCTTCACACGTGTGCGCTTCACTCTTTCAGACACTACAAACTCACTTCATCTCCACAGTGATTAATCGACTCATTTCTCTTCTCTCTGTAGGGTGGATGACTCGAGGAATAATGTTTTCAGAAGATCAGCATGAACACATCAACGATCCTCCCAGCTGTTTCAGTTACTACGCTTCGTTCTGTCAACAAGATCACACACACTGCCCGCAAACAAAGGTTAGTTGCACACTGGTGATGGTCAATCTTCAAATGTGGTTCTCAACGGGTAATAAATGAAAGGGTGCACTTAACTTTTCCCTGGTGAGTCACTCAACATCCTGCAGTGGTTTTCTCTCTCACTTACTTCATTGCGTTGCTGTCTGTGGTTTCTTCAGAAAACTCACTAAATGAGCATGCCTCGGGGAATCTCACAGTAGAACTCCGATCCGGCATTAAACCTTCAGCCTTCTTATTTCACCACCGTTGTCAGAACACACACTGCTGCCTGCCCGTGCTTCACACTGCTCAAACACTCCGTTTTTATGCTCCTTTTCCTGAGCACATGCTTCAATGAAGCGCAGCTGATTTGATTCAGCTGGCGCTCGTTATGGCCAACACTCAACAGAGCCAGAATTAGAACCAATGAGGAATCTTTTTGGATTTGCCAGGTTTTCACCCGGTGACACATACATCATGTGACATTGCCTGTAAATATCTTCATCATCTGTCATTTTATCAGTGATAAAATGACCAAAGTATTTCACCTTATTATTAGCCAATTTAAAATCAGGGTAGTTCAAACATTTATCATCTTTAGTTCTACTGATCATGATGACACTCTTATTGGCATTATATTTGATATCATGTTCCACACCATATACCGAACAGATTGTAAGAAGCTGCTGTAATCCAGCACTACTTGGACTAAAAATCACAAGGTCATCTGCATACATAATATGGTTCACTATTGAATTACCAATCATGCACCCAGTATTACAGGCTCTCAACTGCCTGGACAGATCATCCATATAGAGATTAAAAAGAGCAGGTGACAAAATACCCCCTTGTCTGACTCCATTGCCAACCCCAAATAGAGCGGAGACACTATTGCCCCATTTCACTTGCATAGTCTGGTGAGCATACCAGTAAGCCAAAATTCTCACAATATACTTAGGCACCCCTCTTTGCCTTAATTTGTTAAACAATTTACCATGATTTATACGGTCAAATGCTTTAGAAGCATCAATAAAACACATAAGAACTGATGAGTTTTTATCTCTATATTTGTTCACAATTTCCTTTAGAGCATATATACACAAGTCAGTGCCATGTTTAGCTTTGAACCCAAATTGGTTATCTGTGGTGTTAATAAATTCATTTAATCTGCCCAATAGGATTCTTTCTAGTATCTTTGATAATATGCTTGCTAAAGCTATAGGCCTTTAGTTATCCAGACTACCTACCTTCCCAACTGGAACTAATAGAACAGCCAACATTGAGTCAGGCAATACACCATGTATCATAAAAACAGTAAAACAAATGGCGAGCAAGGGAGCTATTCTTATACTGGCATTTTTAAGATGTTCAACAGAAATACAATCCAATCCACTAGCTTTATTATCAGAAAGCTTATGTATGGCTTGGTGTACCTCATGTGACATAATCACCATTGATTCCAACTAAGTATTACTCTCAATGTGTTCTACTTTATACAAATCAGTGTGAATACAGTTGAATAAGGTACTATAGTGCTGTCGCCATAACTCTGCAATTTTGTCTGGTCCGGAGATACCTTCAACAGTGCATGGTAAAGATGTCTTGCAGTTATTAAGAACTCTCACTTCTTTCCAAAAATCATTAACAATCGTTACCTATGAGCTTCTTTGCCATGGAATCAGCCCTCATGGCCTGCCCATTTTTACATATAAAGCGAATGGCATACTTATATCTTGCATTAGTGAGCTTCTTATGCTCAAACACAGGACCTTGTCGAGGTCTACCAGCAATAGCCCATGATTTAGTGACCTCCCGTGCCTCCGTATGATATCCAGCCACATACTCCTTCCAACCAGTCTTGTTGTTATGGTTCTTATTTTTATGTTTATAATAGGGCTTACTGCCTTCATACAGAGCATGAACTATGTCAGTATACATGGAGCATATATCTCTCCTATGCTTTATCATCCTCACAGTTAATATCCCTACACAGAATTGCATCTAGAGGTAGTTGGATATTACCTAATGTCTTGTCTGTATGTACATAGTAGGCAGAAATGTCTTCCTTTTTAAGTGTTGACCAGTCTAATACTTTTGTATTGACACTGTTTCCACATCTAGATAGCACAGGTATGTGTTCAGCATTTATCACCATAGCAAGAGGTATATGATCACACATTGTTAATCTTCATCTTCAATCTTCATCTTTATAACAGAAGATACAATACAACAATCTCCAAGATACAGTAAATATTCAAATGTGTAACAGATTGTCACCTTAAAAATAGTCATTTGCGTGGTGGAACAAGCAATGCTAAATAGAAATATATATATAGTTAGCATCTTAATTTAAAGGAACACTCCACCGTTTTTTGAAATAGGGCTTATTCACCTTCTTTCCTACATTTAGATAGGCATTTTTGTGCATGCATTGTTTTAGTTTGACAGGGTCGGCGCTAGCTTAGCTTAGCACAATGAATGGAATCCTTTGTTGCCAGCTAGCATGTCCTGAGTAAAAGTTATAAAAAAAAAAAACCCACCTAATTACTTCTTGTGGCCTGCGTATTCACAACGAGTACAAATAGCGATGCAGATTAACACTAGGAAGCAGACAGACTGGCTTAATCCTTGTGAGCTAACTTTCTTCATTTAGATTCCCACCTATCAGAGACATCACCATTGAAATACATGATTGCCAGCCTCTTTGTGTTGAGTTCAGTGAGTGTCTCTCTCTTGTCTGTGAGAAGAGTTTTGTATTTGCTGAAGCACTGCTCACAGTCAACTGAGCTGACTGGGAAGTAGATGAAGGCCACAGCCACCTCTGCAACTCTTGGGAATCTTGCACTCAGGCCTCTCCAGTAGTTTGCAAGCTCCATATCAGTTGGCAGGGGGTCCCTGGAAACACATTGCTGATAGGCCAACCACTGCTCACTGAGCTCTGCTGATGGGTTAGCCAGGGGCTTCAGTGTTGAGTAGGCTACAATCTGCTTTTCCATTGCTGGAGCCTGTCTGGGATCAAATACCCTGGCCAACCTGTACACATCTCTGGCTGGATGTGTGTCCCAGTGCTTTGAGAACTTTGTGAAAGCCAAATGAAAAGCATCATGGAGATTGTCCAGCACGTCCTTCTTCTCTCGAAAACACATTTTTCTCAGTAGCTCATCTGTCTTGGGCCCATAACCACATGTTTTTGCTGTTCCATTTACTAGGTAGGACCCAAGATCCTCCATGACATTGTATGCAGACACTGCTGTGGGTCTGTGGGTTCCTTCCAGGATGGTCAGGGCTGTCATCAGTTTAGACCAAGTCTCTGAGATGAAGGTTAACTTGAGAGTGAGGGTCTGCACCTTCTCCTCTGTTTCCAACTGGCTGAGGATGTTCTTGACTGCCATGGCTGTTGACTCCTCTGACAAGAAGAACGGTCTGTACAGGTGAACATGCTCTGCATGGTACTTGACAGCCTCAAACCAACTATTCCACTGGGTACACACAACCTCAGGAGGAACCTTGGCCTGCACAGCCTCCTCGTTGATGAGGAAGGCCACCCATCTTCGCTTTCTGGCAGGCTTTTTGAAGAACACAGATCTCATCCATGTGACAAGTGAGGTAGCATCAGAGAAATATTTGTAATGCTGCCAGGTCTCACCCACCAGATTTATGATGTGGCAGAGGCAGGTAACATGGACGCTGTTTGGCATCACTCCTTTCAGGACCTCCCTGTATGCTTTCAGACAGTAGGCAGCATTATCTGTAACCACTGCCCAGGCATCATTCAGATCTAGAGCGTTGCTGTGGAGGGAGGCTAGTATTGCTTGGGAAACTTTTGAGTAGTTGCATCTATCCATGAAGACGACATCCACAAGAAAATATTGGTTTTCAACTCCTGTGATGAAAGAAGGGAAAAAAAACATTATCTGTAGTTTTAAATGTCCTTTAATTTTTTGCATTAATATTAATTAAAAGGCAACAGTGGCTGTACTGACATGATTTTGAGTTAATTATTTTATTTTGGACATGTACATACATGTAATAATAATAATAATAATAATAATAATAATAAATCAGTTAAAAAAAGAAAAGAAAAAAAATTAGAAAGGTGATCATGGCCATTATTTCCAACTGTATTACAATTTAACATCCTGATTTACATGTCCAAAAAAAAAGAGTAATAAGAAGTAACTAAGTTTATTTTTTAACTGGTATATTCAAATTAACCATTTTAAATCTTATTTAATGTGCATGTCACCCAGATTCCCCCGTGGGCATCAGTTGTTTTCTAATTCTGACGCAGCTATAAATCATTATGTATTTTGAATTACCTATATTCAGTTATCCCATTACATAGTTGCAATGGTATGTTATTAATGACTGAACACAAAAAAATTATAAGGGGGTGCATCAGTTAATGCATTCACACATTTCTATATTAACTTGGTGTTGACCATTGTACAGTACATGCTGTTAAATTCACACTAACTTACCAATGACGATGTTTAGGACGCTGCAGTCTCTTGCATCAGTAGTCTCATCCACAACAACAGAGTACTTTTCCCCACGGATCTTTTGTAGCACAGAGGAGATATGTTGCTCGAACACTCGGGGTAGGTGAAGTTGGCGAAGGCTGCTTACATTTTCAGGTAGGGCTCCTCCCTGTTTGCAGTGCTGCTTTACAAACGGGTGCAGTTTTGTCATCTTTTCTAAAGGGATGTCAGCCTCAGCACACATAGCGACAAAATCCTCAACAAACTCTTTTCTTGAGTGAAGATTTGAATGCAGCAGCAGTAATGCACGTCTGTAGGGACGTGGTGGCCTTGCTAGCGTTATTGTACTTCTCCTTGTTTTTCACAAGGCTTTTTGATAACAGGTGGTCAGTGCATGTATCTTTGCGCTTCCAGTCAACAGAATGTTGACAAAACTTACAAAATAAGAGTTCACCTGTCACATAAAAGTCATGTGGGAACTGCTCGGCTTGGCACAAATTTTTTCGCCGACGAAAGCAGAGCCGTGGAAAGCCGCTTCCCCATGGTTTCAGTGTTTTGAAGGGGGAGGGGGAGCTGAAATGACGGGACAGGTTCTGTCACCCAGATTTGCTTCCCCCGGTCTGCATTTTCCCCAGACATACGTTCTTCTCCCACACAAATACAGAATTTAATTCCAAATATGTAAAAGTCAGTCAGAAAAATATTAGACTACCTTAAAAGTATTGCTTTAGTTAACAGACCTGTGTGTGTGCGTTTTATATCACTAGTGCAGTGTCTGTTCCGGTCCGTTCTCGTAGCATTTAAGCCCTGCCCATGTGAGATGCGCCGTTTCCCACTCGCACTGTTCTGTAGTTTACTAAATGTTTATTAATTCTGAATGTGTCCCGTTTTGCGTGTCCATCTATATTGCACCAAATGCAACACTGCACTTGACACATGAGCTTGACCGTTTTGGACGCATAGGTACCTCAACGCCTGACGCCATTTTGTTTCCGATTAGTCAATTAGGGCCGACAGCGCCGACTAGTGGTTGTGACAGTCAACTAGTCGACTAGTTGATGAAACCCCTATGAACAGTCAGTAATAAAATAAGAACAAATACACATAACCGTATCTTTATTGCATAACTGTAATAAAATAATGTTTTTTCACTCAGATATTATGGAGTTTGGCTTCCCGTACATTCAGTTGTGCTTCTTGCTCGTATTCAGTTCTGATGGTACGTATGGTAACTTGGCAATTACGCGTGATTTGTACTGTAGTATGATTGCGTAAAGGGAACATGAATTCCGGTAGGGAACAGAATCGACTGCTACACCGGTCGCGTGCAGCGCTGCAGCCACGTAAACAGAGTTTGCCCTTCCCCTACTGACTTTCACTTTCAGTGCCCGAATGGAAGTGAATGAGGCTTTGCGATTTTTTTTATTTTATTTTTTATCTAGGCCTACATGAAATTCTGCATCCACTGTACGATTTATTTATTTTCCCTCTCGGAAGGGCAACGTGAGTCGAGAAGGGCATATGGGCAGTTGCCCGGGCAACCTGAGCAACCCCCCTGTGCATGTCCCTGCAGAGTGGTATGCCATTAGTAGCATTTCTGTGAAGACTGAAGTTCTTAAGCACAGTGGTGATGTGGAGTTTGAAGATAGCAGTTCTGTTACGTTTGAAAGTAACAATGTTGCCGTTGAAGTTGCAGCTGAGCTTAAGGATAGTTCTTTCAAGTCTGAAAGTGGCAATATTGGCACTGAAGATGGAGATAATGTTGTGCTTTTGTCAAACTTGAAAACAGTATAAGAGGATCATTTCACCAGTGGAATGACCAGTTTAAATATGGAGGACTTCAGTGTATGGCAATAGCTTTGGTAAGCCTAGCTAAACATACAGTTGATAGTGTCTTCTCATAGCAGATGAAAGATCTTGATAGAGTTGTAGTTTTAGGTAATGAGTTGTACACAGCTTTGCGAGACAGCAATAGGATTAGCCACTTGTCCAATCTGTTGTGTGTTCCTGATTTGCCCAAACAGTCAGTTATTGATGGAGATCATTTTTTGTTTGAATATGGTGAATTTGTCTGTGGTGATGTCGATGTGGTTGAAGGTGAATTTATTGAGAGTGGTGTTTACAGCTGTCTATCAGATGGACTGGAAAATATTTTTGCGCATGACACATGTCTTTTGACATTGTGTGGCAGTACATGTGCTGTCATTTCTCAAAATGGACAGTATGCACTGGTTGACTCTCATGCACGAAGTGCTCTTGGTATGGTTGATGGAACTGGAAGAAGTGTTGTTGTATATTTTTCTTCCCTTAAAGATTTGTTCAAACACATTTACGATTTAGCTAGAGGGCTCACTGAGAAGCAAAAGCCATTTGAAATCGCTGGTATCTGTGTCACTGTTACAACTGTGAAACCCAGACAACTGCCTTTAATTTCAGCAGTTACATGTAAACCAACTGATGAGTTCGGTTCCGGCCGGCCATGTGAGTAGGACTTGTGTAAGGCCAAATGCAGATTGTAAAATTTCTAACTTGACTTTTGCAACCAATGAGTTGGATTTGGACAGTGGTTCTGTTTCACAGTCGGATGTACCAAAAATGAAAAATGGCAAACATAAAAACTGTTTAACACTGTAAGAGAGTTGTAAAGACATTGACAAGACTTTTGAAAATGCGTTTGATTTGGGTTCTACAAAAGATATGCCAGTAAATACTGATGCAAGAAACAAATGTATGATTTCAGTAAAGAATTGTACTTCAAAGAAATTAAAAATAGATGATGTTGTTGAATTAAATTCAGATGTTGAATTTGTTAGTAATGCAACAATCAAAAATATGTTTAGTCCTGATTTTGTGAAACCAACTGTACTGGTGTTTAGACGTGTTGGCCTTTTAGGTGTTCCATGCAAAAATGACAGTATAGTGGCAGATGGCAACTGTTCCTTCCGAGCTATATCTCAAGCTTTGAGTGGCACACAAAAGTATCATAGAAAAATACGACTTGTTGTTGTGCAACAGTTGGAATTTTTTTTTGTAAAATACCAAAACATTTTGAGAAGCGAGTATTCCTCAATATCAGAGTACATCAACAAGTCAAAAATGCGATATGTTAATAGCTGGGCTACGGAAGTTGAAATACAAGTGGCAGCAGATCATTTAGGATGGCCGTTGGTTAAAATACAGTTGCAACAATAAGCTTTTGTCAAAGGATAGTATCTACTTAGAAAACTGCCATGGAAACCATTATGAGGCTGTGGTTTGTGTACATGAGCCTGAATTAGAAAGTTGTTATGGCTATTGCAAAACCAGTAATTCTTATATTACAGGGTACAATATTAGATCAAAAATTAAGAAAGAAAATAATGTTCTAGGTTTGGAAAACGAGAAATGGGTTATAGAAGAGCAAATTCAGTTTAGTACTGAACAACAGCATCATAGCTTAAAAACAATGCAAAATGAGACCTGTTGTGCAGCACGTATGGTAGTAGATTGTGATGTTGAAAGAGTAGAAAATGCAGGTAAAATGACATTCAAATATAGTCCTCTATCTATGGAAGTTGCACAATCATTATGTAGTAAATTTAATTTGAATTTTGAAAGACATGATATTCAAGTACCCATCATTTATGGGTCTTAAGGTGTTGTTTGTAAGATAAATAAAGTATAAAAGGATGGCAATAGTTTCTTTAGAGCAGTAGCTCAAGTGATTAGTGGTTCTGAAAATAGTCATCAGAAGATTAGACTTGCTGTTGTGAAGTATATGGAAAATCACAGTGAAGAACACAAAAGAATATGCTTCAATGTCAGAATATATAACCAAGTCACAAATTAAATATGTTGGATATTGTGCTTCAAACATAGAATTCCAAGGTACAGCAAATGCTTTAGGACTGGATCTATTTGTATGTAATGGTGGAAAATGGGTCAAATATAGTTGCATGAGTACAGTCATGAGAAGTGATGGAATTTATTTAAAACATTGTGAGAATAATTATTTTGAGCCTGTAATTTGTGTCCAAGATGTTTGTGTCCAAGGTTTGCTTTGGTTTGTTCGAAGTGGATAATTTGCCCAAGACAAGGAATTCAAAAACCGAGGTAGAGACTGCAAACATTTGTATTTCAAATAGTAATCATTTTGTTTCTAAGTATTATACAAGGAAATTGTCCTTTAAAAAAAAAAAACGTTAAATATCAGGATAATGTGTTGTATAAGGAAAATAAAAAGGACATGAGTAGAAGTAAGTATCAAGAAGATGTGTTGTATAAGGAAAAGAAAAAGGCCATGAGCAAACAGAAGTATCTGTAAAATGTGTTGCATAAACATAATGTAAAGGCCATGAGCAAACGGAAGTATATGGAAAATCTGTTACATAAGGATAGGTAAAATAAATGAGTAAAAGAAAATATAGGTTAAATCAATTGCACAGACAGAATGTAAAGGCCATTAGTACAAGAAAGTATCATGAAAGCCCTGAGCATAAAAAGTGTGGAAAAGCAGAAGTGAAATTTAAAAGGCAACAAATTAAAGTAAAACCAGAAAAGTTTGATTTTGTAATGCAGCGTTTTTTTGGATTTAGTAAAAGATGGTCCAGATTTTGTTTGTTGTGTATGCCAACGTCTGTTGTTTCGACATCAGGTTTTGAATTGTAATAGGAATTGTTTTGAAATTCATTATTATAACAGAAAAACAATAGTTTCAATTTCAGATAAATGTATAAGTGAAGAATATTTACACAAATGTAATAAGAAATGTGTAATTCCATGTCATTGGCTGGATACATCTAGGGGCAAGCTATGGATTTGTTACACGTGTCATTATAAGATTAATAAAGGTGAAATGCCACCTGAATGTGTGACAAACAATTTGAGAGTTCATTCCACCAGAATTGGCATTTTTGAATAGCTTAGAACAACATTTGATTGCTTTACATATACCATTTATGAAAATGTTAGCATTACCTAAATGGGGGCAAAATGGAGTACATGGACCTGTAACATGTGTTCCTGCTAATATTGTGCAAACGTCTAATTTGTTGCCTCTTTCTAGTATGGAAGGATCTTTGCTACCTGTAAAATCGAAGCGCAAGTTGACTTATAAAGGTCATTATAAATATAAGTTTATTGATACTATGCACATAAGAGAAGCATTAAAATGTTTAAAACAGATAAATCTGCATTATAAAGATGTAGAGTTTAATGAAGTTTGGCTTAATGAGTTTTGTAGGGAACAAGATAATGAGGTTTTAGGGAAGGTGAGTGATACACATGCAGAAAGTGGTGAAGCATCTGTAGTTGTTGGTGAAGATGAGCTTTTGCATGATAGACAGCAACATTGCATGTTTCAGGACACTTCTAAGTGCTTAAGTGCTTTTAAGTGCTTTTGCTCTTAAGACACTTCACTTTCTAAGAATTGCTCTTAAGAATAGTCTTAAGCTTTGACTTAAGTGTCAAAAAATTCTTAGTAAAGAGTAGGACTTCTCTAAGAGTGGGGCACTTTTATAAAGAAGCTAAAAGCAACTTTCCGTAAAGTATAAGACTGATTCTTAAGTACTGACTGAAGTGGCACTTAAGTGCTGCAAACTAAGGACTACAATGATGTCAACCCAAAATGGCCACCCTCAACCACTGAATAAGCCAATAGTGAGCCTGCAAGGGTGAAGTCACAGCAGCATGACACAATTCATTCATTATTTAAATAAGACATTACAATTATTTCAATATTTAAATTTATTTAAAAAATTAGTTTTTGCTTTGTGCAAAAAGATTACAAATAAGTACATGCATTTATTTCACACAATTTTAATTTTCAACACATTAATTAAATGGACAAATGTGATGCTATTTAAGCAATTAAGCTGATGAATGACATCATTCTAAATTGCACTCACAGCTGTATGTAAAGGAAAGACCAAAGTTGCAAACTGTTAAAAAATGGATGCAAAAAGAAAACCAAACTGGTCCAAGGAAGAAAATCTTCTAGTGCAGTCAGTCCATAAATGGAAGGACATGATAAGAGGAAAATTCAGTCCGACTTTAACAAGCAAGGACAAAAAAAACCCTGCATGGCAACAGATTGTATTGACAGTAAATGCAGCATTTCCTCGGACAAGACATTCAGCAGAGGATTGTGAGAAAAGGTGGTACAATGTGTTGGCAATTACACGCAAGGAAATTGCAGCATATAAAGAAAGCATGCAAGCCACTGGTACATTTTATTTTAGCTTATTAAACCATTTTATATTAAATGATTGTCTCCATGTGGTCAGCAGCTGAGTTCTTGTCCAACAGGTGGGGGCCCTCCATGTAAACCTCTATCTGAGATTGGCGAAATAGTAGAGGAGATACTTGGAACGGCCAATCCCTCTATTTGTGGCATTCCAGATGCCCCAGACCCTGCACTTCTCAAATTGAAGGAGTTACAAAGACGGTAAGAAGAAAATTATGCATGTAATAATGTGTTTGCCTTTTTAATAAATTGATATGTTTATTCAGTACGATGTGGTGATAGAAATACTGTTGCACTGTTTAATATTTTCTGCATGTGAATGTAGTGTGGATAATGCTGGAGCCAGTCCATCAGATGCATCTTCTCCTGTATCATCTCAGGACATCTCCCTGTGTCCTCCAGATGAGCCTTCTGCCTCACAAGACACTGGGTTTGCACAGGGCGCAGCCACTGAGGACGACATTGAGTCCCTTAAAAGAAAAAAAGCTCAAATTGCAAATTAAGTTGCTGGAAATTCAAAATGAATATTACGCACTAAAACTGAAAAGAATTAAGAATACTCAATGATTGTACATATGCTTTGTGTAAATAAAATTGTGTAAGGAAAAAAATTTCATTGTTACTTATTGTCTACAAGTTTGCTTACCCAAAATGTGAGTAAAATTTGTTCATTGTTACTTATTGTCTACAAGTTTGCTTACCCAAAATGTGAGTTAGCAAAGCAGTCCCTTATTGATGCTCTCCCTGAAATGCTTTGTAATGTGTGGTCGGTGGTATTGTCATCATTCTCATCATAATCATGATCACTGTCATCATCTCCATGATCGTCATTGTCATCATCATCAAGCAGTGGGAGGTTACGAGCTTTGCAAATATTGTGCAAAATGCCACAAGCACGCTCAGGTGAATGTCGAATCTCTCCATGAAGGACATGGTATCTTCTTTTCAGCTCTCCAATTTCTCTCTCCACCACAGCTCTTGTTACTTTGTGTGCTCATCATGACGCAAAAACAATAAAAGAACATAGCTCAGATAAGTCAAGAATGAACTCATCTTGTCTACAGTTCGGTCCAGTACAGTACCTGTTATCACACTTACAACTTACAACTCCCAGTAAGATCCATATTGTAGTAATTTATCGCCCCCCAGGTCAGCTGGGTAACTTCGTAGAGGAGCTGGATGTGCTGCTGTCCTCTTTCCCTGAGGACGGCACCCCACTTCTAGTCTTCGGTGACTTCAACATTCATCTCGAAAAACCACATGCAACAGACTTCACCTCTCTACTAGCCTCCTTCGATCTCAAACGACACATCACCACAGGTACTCACAAATCAGGCAACCAACTGGACCTGGTCTACACACGCAACTGCATCACAGACAACATTTTGGTGAGGCCTCTCCATGTTTCAGATCATTTCCTCATCACCTTCAGTCTACAACTCGCTACCCCTGCGCCACCAACCCCACCACCAGTCACCCTCAGGCGAAACCTACGCTCACTTTCCCCCTCCCACCTCTCCTCTGCCGTGTCTTCTTCTCTTCCCCCACCCTCACAATTCTCATCTCTGGATGTGAATACTGCAACGGATACCCTATGCTCCACACTAACCTCTACTCTAGACAAAATCTGCCCTCTCTCCTCCAGGCCAGCACGCGCTACTCCTTCTAACCCCTGGCTATCTGAGGTTCTTCGTGAACACCGGACCGAACTCAGGGCAGCGGAGAGGAAATGGCGCAAATCAAAAGACTCATCTGACCTGAGTATGTATAAATCTCTCCTCTCGTCCTTTTCTGCTGATGTTCATGCTGCAAAATCTTCTTATTTCCACAACAAGATCAACAGCTCCTCCAACGCACGACTACTCTTCAAGACATTCAACTCACTCCTCTGTCCACCTCCACCACCACCCTCCTCCTCCTTAACTGCCGATGATTTTGCAAACCTCTTCACCAACAAAACAACAACTATCAGCAGTCAATTCTCAGCTCCACACACACAGGAACCCAGACCGACCCCTTCCACAGCCAATACCCCTCTGTCCTCCTTTTCGCCGCTAACAGAGGAAGAAGTATCTACACTTCTCCTCTCCAGTCACCCTACCACCTGCCCTCTAGACCCCATCCCCTCACACCTTCTACAAGCCATCTCTCCCACACTTCTACCAGCACTCACACACATCATCAACTCATCCCTCCATACTGGCACCTTCCCTACAGCATTCAAGCAGGCTCGGGTCACTCCACTGCTTAAAAAACCAACGCTAAACACATCTTTTGTAGAGAATTACAGACCCATCTCTCTCCTACCATTCATTGCAAAAACACTTGAAAGAGCTGTTTTCAACCAAGTAACATCCTTCTTGTCTCTAAACAACCAGCTGGATGTCAACCAATCTGGCTTCAAGAAAGGGCATTCAACTGAGACTGCATTACTGTCGGTCACAGAAGCCCTACGGATTGCAAAAGCTGCTTCCAAATCTTCACTCCTCATTCTCCTTGATCTGTCTGCTGCCTTCGACACCGTGAACCATCAGATCCTTATGTCCAGCCTCTCATCACTGGGCATCACAGGAACTTCACTCGACTGGTTTGAATCCTATCTCACAGGTAGGTCCTTCAAAGTCGCATGGAGAGGCGAGGTATCCAGAGCACATCAACTGACCACAGGGGTTCCCCAGGGTTCAGTTCTCGGTCCCCTCCTCTTCTCCATCTACACTACATCACTGGGACACATCATACAGGCACATGGTTTCTCCTACCACTGCTATGCTGATGACACACAACTCTTCCTCTCATTTCGACCAGATGATCCCACAGTAGCTGCACGGGTCTCGAGCTGTCTGGCAGACATCTCCACATGGATGAAGGAACATCACCTGCAGCTCAACCTGGCAAAGACTGAGCTGCTCGTCCTCCCTGCCAATCCGTCTCTACAGCACGACTTCACCATCCAGCTTGATTCATCATCAATCACACCATCAAGGTCGGTCAGAAATCTGGGAGTAACGTTTGATGACCAGCTGACCTTCACAGATCACATTTCAAAGACAGCTCGATCATGCAGGTTTGCGCTGCACAACATCAGGAAGATCAGGCCTTTCCTAACTGAGCACGCAACACAACTCCTCGTCCAGGCCCTGGTCATTTCTAGGCTTGACTACTGCAATGCTCTTCTGGCCGGACTTCCAGCATGTGCTACCAAACCTCTTCAGATGATCCAGAATGCTGCAGCTCGTCTTGTCTTCAACGAGCCCAAGAGGGCCCACGTCACCCCTCTGTTAATCTCTCTGCACTGGCTACCTCTCGCTGCTCGCATCAAGTTCAAGGCATTGACGCTTGCTTACAGATCTATCACAGGCTCAGCTCCCTCCTACCTTCACTCACTCCTACGAGCCTACATCCCCACCAGACGCCTACGATCAATCAACAAGCGACGTCTCGTGGTTCCATCACAGAAAGCCACAAGATCACTTTCCAGATCATTCTCATTCACAGTTCCATGCTGGTGGAACACTCTCCCCACCCTCATCCGGAATGCTGAATCCCTGACAACATTCAAAAAACAGCTGAAAACCCATCTCTTCCATGAGCACCTAAACTCATAAAAAAAAAAAAAAAAAAACCTTTCCCTTAAAATCCCACTTATCATGCTTATGCTACTCTGAATAATGCCTGAACTTCGTATTCTGAACACTTCTTGCGTTGTTGTTGTCTTTTGCCTCTTCATGATGACTCGCTTAATTTAGTCCTGATTTGTAAGTCGCTTTGGATAAAAGCGTCTGCTAAATGACTAAATGTAAATGTAAATGTAAATGTTATAATTGAGCTGCTGTTCTCCTTGAGGTCTTCTGTAAGGGGTGAGAAGTCAGTGTTTTAAAGGGTAACCTGAGTCTCCCAGCAGATGACATCCAGGGTGAACATAATTTTGTTCGAATAACCCAGTGAGGCCACTCTGGGAAAGAACCCGAGCATCATGTGTTGACCCTGGCCAATTTGGTACCAGATCGAGGATCTCTTGTAATTGGCATCAAATACAACTTGAATATTGATGCTGTGGAATCCTTTTTGATTGATGTACAGTTGTGTTCAAAATTATTCAACCCCCCAATGCTGTAAATGGTTTTAGGGAATTTAGTGTACATTTGTAATTGTATTCAGAATGAAATCCTACAAGGACTTCTTAAAGAACCATATGCAACTAAAATGACATCAATTGGTTTTGTAATACAGTAGTAAATGTTTCTTTTGTGAATTCTTCATTGACACAATTATTCAACCCCTTAAAGACTACCACTCTGAAGAACAGAGGTTCATTGAAGTTGTTTTGGAAAATTCAGCGTTTCTTATAATCATTCGTTTAATCATATGTTTTCTGTGAGGGTTTCTAGCATCCAAGGGGGGGACAGGGAAGCGAGAGGCAATTTAGGTCGTAGATGAAGGCCTTTGGGTGTCTCAGGGACAAAGAACAGTGTGGCCTGGGCCAGGGGGGGTAGAAACCAGTCCGAACTAGCAGGAGATAGGGGGTATCTTTCTGGAAATTTACAAGAAACCTGGAAGGAGGAGTTCTTTTGCCAAGAAACTGTATAAGATCTGTATGTTTTATTATGTCTATTAGGTATTCTATTTCAAAGCTGGGTGGCTGCGGCTTTTGTGAATGGAAACCTCATTGAAATAAACCTTTTCTCTTTATTACAGTTTTGCCTCTTGAATGTTTCTTACACCTCTGATGCTGGTTGATATTAACTTCTCAAAATTGCCATTACAAAGTGTTTTCAATCAGGTATTGAAAACACCTGTGGATGTCAGGGAGCAGCAATAAAGCCTAATAAGCACCAATTAGGCAGCTTTAAAATGACTGTGATACTCAGCTCCTTCTAGACTTTTACTGGTGTGGTTACAAACATGGTGAAGTCAAGAGAATGGTCCAGGAAGACAAGAGAAGAGGTGATTACTCTTCACAGGAAGGGCAATGGCTATAAGAAGATTGCAAAGATGTTAAACATACCAAGAGACACCATAGGAAGCATCATTCGCAAATTCAAGGCAAAGGGCACTGTTGAAACGCTACCTGGTCGTGGCAGAAAGAAGATGCTGACTTCGACTGCTGTGCGCTACCTGAAGCGTAGAGTGGAGAAAAGTCCCCGTGTGACTGCTGAGGAACTGAGAAAAGATTTGTCAGATGTAGGTACTGAAGTTTCTGCTCAGACAATACGGCGCACCCTGCGTAATGAAGGCCTCCATGCCAGAACTCCCAGGCGCACCCCCTTGCTGTCTCCAAAGAATAAGAAGAGTCGACTGCAGTATGCCAAAAGTCATGTGGACAAACCACAGAAGTTTTGGGATAGTGTTCTGTGGACTGATGAAACAAAATTAGAACTGTTTGGGCCCATGGATCAACGCTATGTTTGGAGGAGGAAGAACAAGGCCTATGAAGAAAAGAACACCTTGCCTACTGTGAAGCATGGCGGGGGGTCAATCATGCTTTGGGGCTGTTTTGCTTCTGCAGGTACTGGGAAGCTTCGGCGTGTGCAAGGTACCATGAATTCTCTTCAGTACCAGGAGATATTGGATGACAATGTGATGCAGTCCGTCACAAACCTGAGGCTTGGGAGACGTTGGACCTTTCAACAGGACAATGATCCCAAGCATACCTCCAAGTCCACTAGAGCATGGTTGCAGATTAAAGGCTGGAACATTTTGAAGTGGCCATCGCAGTCACCAGACTTAAATCCGATTGAGAACCTCTGGTGGGACTTAAAGAAAGCAGTTGCAGTGCGCAAGCCTAAGAATGTGACTGAACTGGAGGCTTTTGCCCATGATGAATGGGCGAAGATACCCGTAGATCGCTGCAAGACACTTGTGTCAAGCTATGCTTCACGTTTAAAAGCTGTTATAACTGTAAAAGGATGTTGTACTAAGTACTAAGATTTAATGTCACTTGGGGGTTGAATAAAACTGATAATAATGTGAGCACAGAAAAGACATTTGTGGTTATTTCATTATAAATGTTATGTTATATTTGTCTGACCTACACGTGCCTCTTTGATTTAATTGTAAGCAGGATGACTGAATGATCAAAATCAATGTCAAACCGGCCAAAACAATCAATTTCAGTGGGGGTTGAATAATTTTGAACACAACTGTATGTCTCCTCATTTACAGTTGGAGCAATGATGCGTACATGGGTGCCATCGATGGCTCCAACAACTCCAGGGAAACCCGCAATCCTCATAAAATCTGCTTGCTTTTGCCAAATTTTTTTGCTAAAATTTTACTCTGAGTGGCTTTATACATAATGAGAGCCTGTCCAAATGGGCAAGTCAGGGGGAACGGACACACTAGAGCTGGAGGAGGATTGTATGTTTTGGGGAGGGCAGAATGTTGGTGGCTCCGACACAGATGCAGAGCTGGAAGATGGTGCATGTGGATTTTGTGGAGGACATATGTTTGGAGGATTTACCATCATGGATGCAACAAGGCTCTGCTCGGTGTTGGAAGCAGAGGTACTGGGCTTGTCAGAGGCAGCATGTTCAGTGTTGCTAGCAGATGCGCTAAGCTCGATAGAGGCAGCTTATATGGAGGGTGAAGCACAAGATCCCTGTTTTTTAATGAGCCACTTATGCATTTTTTATGTTTAATAAAAACTGGTATTATAACGATTGTTCTTGTCTAATTTTTACTTATCTAAAAGCCAACTTCAGTGACTAGAGACTACCAACTTCAGTGACTAGCAGCTAGCTAAGCAGCCTGAGCTAGGGAATGTTACCCAAAAAATTAATAGCCTGCTAAAATGACAAAAAAAAGTGCAAACAAAACTTAATTGTTTAACTATAATTACAAGACTTTCAAGAAAAGCTTATAAGAACACACTAGCATTAAATGAGAAAAGAACAAAGTTGTGAATAGTGAGCGTTTTAACACGAGCTGCCAACAGGTAAAAAAAAATTACCATCTGTCACATGATTATATACATTGTTTTGCAAATATGTACAGAACAGATACACACAGACAGTCCAAGTATACTCATACCATTTGGGTCAATTTCAATGTCATCAAGTTTCTTTCCTTTGTAGTCAGACAGTGTTCCTTTCTCCATTGCCATTAGGACTTTACTAATTTTTGCCAGCTGCAGTGTTCCTTCTGGTAACCGGTAATACGGTCTGTGGATTCTGATATCGTGACCAAGGAAATCAGCCAGTTGGTCTGCTTCATTCTTATTAAGGTTAAGAATTTTAGACATGGTTGCTACAGATGGTGGACAACCAAAATGCCTATTACCGCCGCGCCAGCTGCCGCGGCGAAATCACCGCGGCGAAAATAAACCAGCCGCATTTCAAAGTCGTTCCCGAAATGACCGCCAGGTGGCGCAAAGGGACATTGTGCAAAACAGCAGCAATTGCCGCATTTTAAAATGTAAGTGGGTTAAATATAAAACCCTAAGCCTAATAGACATATTTTTCATATATATAAATAGGCCTATTAGGCTACAACAGAATAGAACCAAAGATAGAATAAATTTTAGAACTGAAAAAATAGAATCAAAAGTTAAAAATAGAGACGATATTAGGAGCAATGACGCGGAATATTTTTACTATTCTATTGAGGAATTAGATAAATGAAGAGCTCTCGTGAGCGATACAATTGCATAGTAATTTATAGTGATTTCAAAAGCAGTCCTTAAAAAAAAAATACATGGAGTAGTGTGGCATAATTTTTGAGAGATTACTCGGAACGCGTTTTAGTTAAGATCCTGGTTTCAATGCCCTTAATGTATAAGCTAGGCTACTGCTTTAAAAAAATGTCACAACGCGTTTTGAGATTGTTTTGAATTAAACATTGAAGTTTAAAATGTAGTGTTTTGGCACACCAGGCCGAGTGGCGTTACGCATTGTTCAAAAATCAAGTTTTATTCTGGCATGTTGAACTGGCGTTAGATTTATTTATTTTTTTGATTTATTAGATTTAGATTTTAGATTTCGTTAGATTTATTTTTCTCATATATGAGAAAAATAAATCTAACGAAATCTAAAATCTAAATGGTGGACAACCAAAAATAACACTACATAACAGCTAAAATAACTAATACATGCCTTGTCTTAATATGACCTACTTAATATAGGCAATAGGCATATAATAGCCTATATAATAAATTAGCAAAACTTGGCCACTAAATATTTCATTTTCAATTATTTTAATTATCACAATTAAAGTTTTAATTTTATTAAATTGAACAAGCGCAACAATCAGCATTTAATCAAATATTCTAAAAGATGTATTATTAATAATAATGTTATTTCAACATAATATTTCGTTTTTTCGACATGTGTGCGTGCAACAAGCAAGATGTGTATTTGTAAATACGGTGATGCGTGCATTGATTTTTATCAATAAACTAGTGTTTTCTGACAGTGTCGACTGCAAAGTTGAAGTTGACGATCGCCATATTTGTAGTGAACGCACCTAGAGAGAGATGCACATATAGACATAATCAGAGAGTAGCCTTTTTCTTTTCGTTTTGAATTATTTCGTTTGAAGACATTTCAAGCTTTGTGTATTTGATGTATTTATCATGTCTGTGTGAGGCATACGCTGAGTTTCGTTAAGTTAGGAGGATGAGATGCGCTCCAGCTGACGTGCAATGCAAGTGACCGCGCGGGCGCCTCCATGATTAGTGTCTGTTATATTTGCTTCTCTTACTTATTTAAATTCAGGCAGTATAGTAGGCCTATAGACTTTTTTTTTAGAATAGAATTTTGCTGTGCACTTGCATATTAGTGTCAGCTGGGAAGGAAATATAGAGACCAGACCTCTTGGAACTTTAACTGAATACATAGCGTTGGTAAAGCATACTGAAATTACATCCCTACAAATTTATTAGGCCCTACTGAAAATAAATGTATCGAATTTAAGCAAAGTAGCCTAAATGTTAAGACTGTAAGCCCTTTGCTTTTTTACGTAGCCTATAAAGGACTCTTATAGCCGACTTTGTGTTAATTTAATTTGTAGAGGATTTTTTTTTTAACTCAAACATTAACACTGAAATAAATGAAACTAAATTATTGTAATTTTTTTGGCACACCACGATGAGTGGCGCTATGCATTGTTCTAAAGCCAGGTTTTATTCTGGCATGTTGAATTAGTGTTGGACAAACGCGGCGGCGCGTTCATTTGAATGAAGAGATTTGAGCGAACACACACTGGAACGTTAGGCCATGTCGCAACGAGTGAATCGTGGCCGAGTGGTTGAACTTACATTACGATCATTTAGATGACACGGGTTCGAATCCCGATCTAACTTGGACTACTGATATGGAGTACTAATAGCCTACTTTTTATATTAGCCTATTAATGCATTAATGCGTTTAAACGACAAACAATAAAATCAGCACCAGTATTCTGTTGCGTTCATGGTTCCAGTGGCAGTAATGCATCCACGGCTTTTCAAAATGTCACAAAGCGTTTTGAGATTGTTTTGAATGAAATATTGAAGTTTATAATTAAGTGTTTTGGCACACCACGAAGAGTGGCAAACTCTTTGTTTTGTTTTGCAAACTCAGCTATAGCCTGTGGGGGGTTTGGAGAAGGCAATAGTTGCTTTATCGTGGGGGTGCAGGACAGAGGTGTTAATGTTCCGTCTTTCATATGGAGAGTGTCGGAGCCAGCCTGAGCAGGCAAAGGCTAAATTCTTTTAAGGATTAATCTCAAAATCTCCAAAAGTCCATAGCCTATGTACAGTAGGCCCTATATCTTATTAAATTATATATTGTAGTTTTATTGATTGTATTTAAAGGTTTTCCACACACAATTTCAATTTAGCAGATACAGAGCTCTTTAATTCGCGACCCACCTCGTTTTATTGTAAGGTGAATTCAGCAAGGCATGTTGTATCTTTGAAGGAACAAAAGCTATTTGTTACTGCCACTGAAACCATGAACGCAACAGAATACTGGTTCTGATTTTATTGTTTGTCGTTTAAACGCATTAATAGGCTAATATAAAAATATCAGTAGTCCAAGTTAGTTCGGGATTCGAACCCGTGTCATCTAAATGATCGTAACGTAAGTTCAACC
Source organism: Rutilus rutilus (assembly GCF_951802725.1). Classification (NCBI taxonomy): domain Eukaryota; kingdom Metazoa; phylum Chordata; class Actinopteri; order Cypriniformes; family Leuciscidae; genus Rutilus; species Rutilus rutilus. The sequence goes on from NC_140212.1 coordinate 30,998,998, forward strand.
ACTCGGCCACGATTCACTCGTTGCGACATGGCCTAACGTTCCAGTGTGTGTTCTTCATTTTCTGGTGCAATCGGCTGACAGTCTTCCTTCATCAGATGTGTCGTCTTTGCAGCGGCTCAACTGGAATGTTGCAAATGTATGTTGTAATGTACAATTGATAATTAAACAAGACGATTGACTTTAATAAACAGATGCATATTTAAGCATCAAGAACGGAAAAACATAAACACTGTCAGCTACACTGAGATTCGATCTCAGATCGTTTGAAGCTCCGAGAGGATTTGAACCGATTTGAATTCGGCCACGAATTTGTTTTGTTTTATTTTGTTTTAAATGTATTTTTACATATTTTGCTTTCGTTAATGTTAACCAATTCTGTTGTAGCATAATAGGCCTATATTTTTTCCCTAAAAGTTTGTTTTATTCTCTGCTTTGTTTGTTTATATTTTTACATATTCAATCAGTCTCATTTTTGTTCAAATAATGAAAAACGTTTTATTTATTTTTTTTACAAGATCTTGCGCCATTTTTTTTTTTTTTTTTTTTAAATAAACAGATAGGAAACTTACCTTTTAAAATGCCGCAGTTGCTGCTGTTTTGCCCTGTCACTTGCGCCACCCGGTATAGCCTAGTCATTTCGCGAACGACTTTGAAATTCGACTGGTTTATTTTTGCTGCGGCAGTAGGCTAATAGGCATTGTGGTTGATTATTTATTAAATAATTCAATTGATAATCATAACAACATGTAAGCCTATTTAATTCTGAATATAACAAAGAATGCTTAAACCGACTAACATCGGTTAGTAACTGCAAGTCCTGAAAATGTTTTAATTTTATGTAAGTAAATGACAAGTAACCTATTGACATAGCCTTTCTAAATTATAGAAAAACTGGGCACACAATTTTACCGTGTCTACTTTGTTTAAATTTAATGAATTTGATTTCGTTTAACCACAATATTTATCTTGAATTTATCTGTGGCCTCTCAGCTCAGATTACTGCCGCGGCAGATTACGTCATAAAGAGAATAAACTGACACTTTTCAAAGTCTGTGATTACAGCGCCACTCAGCGGTAAAAGGCAGCAAATACACATCCCAATTTTGCCGCCGCGGGAACGGCGGCGGTAAAAGTCTCATTCTGGTTGTCCACCATCTGTATGTGCTTCCTGAGCCTAGTTGATGACAGTGCTTCGGGGTTCTTTATGCCACATTCGCAAGCAACTTTGTTGATGCACTCTCCTCCTCTGTAGGCAGACATTGCTCCACATCTAGCAAACGTAAAGGGATTCTATGCTGGAACACCACAAAGCTCACGCGTTTCAACGAGCAGCTCCATGGCAGAAACCATTGAAGGCTTGAGGAGCACAGGAACCTTTCTCCCTCGTTTACCACGGATCTCAACTGTTGTGAAGTGCAGACACAGCTTCCTCTCAAACTCAGACAGACAGATGGCAATGTCTTCGTGTAGCTGAGAAGAATCCCTGCTTTTAAAAGATGACAAAAGCATCCAGGATACCTCACCTTCTCTCCTTTGGTTGAACAGGATGACCTGGGACAGTGTGACCTTGGCTAGAGCAGCGTAGCTGTCACCAGAAGAGCAAGATCCACTTGGCTTCTTTCAAGGTAGTTATAGCACTAGCAGAAATGTATTCATTCCACCTTGCCTGGTGTATTTTCCTGAAGTCTCGGGCACACTCAGCACGATCATGATCTCCATACATCATGGCATTGCTCTCAACAATGCTACAGATCTTATTTAAAGAATGCCCAAGTTTGAGAGCTAAAGAAGGAATTGCGGTAGGAGTTTTTCTCTTCATCGTAGCCAGATACAACTTTAACAGCTATGACATGTTTGAATTTTCCTGGTATGATGAAGTCTACCATTGTTCTCAGTGGGGTAATCTTTCTTGCTTCAAGAAGAAGTCTGCCTACTTCTCTCATCTTCTATCTGATGTAGTCATATTTGGTCACATCAGACCCCATCCTGTTGAATATGTGCTCCCCCAGCTGCATGATGAATCTGTCAGTATAAACTACACACGAAACTTCATCATAGTTCATAAAGTACAGTATTTTCTTGAAACCTTTGCTCACTTCTAAGCCGACTGGTGTGTTTAGAGCACACAGAGATTTTCCTGTCCTGGGCATCATCATCTTTAGGTTTCAGGGGACAGTTTTTGATATGTTTCCAAAGACTACGCTTGTTATAAAACCCTTGGCAGTAAATAAATTCGTTGGCTCTTTGTCTATTTTTTGGACGGTAGCAGGCAATCATCTCCCCATGTCCTTGTCTCACCACATCTGTGTTGTGGGCAAAGTTGCCCCTTTTTCTAAGGAGGTTTAACTGGACTCGTCATTCTTTGGAATGTTTTGGAAATGCTACTGCCTTAACAACCCCCACTTCGTTGCGATGAACAAATTCAAGGTGTCTTGACATTTTTTAATATGGCTTAGAGCAATAAAGGCAATACTGCTTCTTGTTGTATGCCTTGCGTTCCTGCTTTGGTGATGGCATTGACTGAATAAAAGTCTTAATCTCCAGACAAGGTGTTTGTCTCTTTAGATTGGCATTTCATCTTTTTTAGTGATGGTACTGTCATAAATTGATCAGATGAACTACCTGCCTCGTTGGGAGATGTTGGATGTATCAAAGCACTTTTGACCATGTCATGTCCAGAAGAACTACCATCCGATTCATCTGAGCTGATTGCCGTCTGTGACACAGACTACAGCAATGTCACAGACTACAGCGATGTTGACTACTGTTCAATACTAAGTATTTTACAGTTCCAGATATTTTAGCATCAATACTACATCAATCCAACAGTTCTGTACTCACCACCAATTTTTGCCATGCCACTGAAAATCAAACAGGAATGTGTTCTCAGCTTCAGTGTAGTGTTCAGTTCGGTCAAGACTCTCCTCTGAACTCAGAAGTTCACCTCTGTATTCAAGATCAAAATCACCTCTGAAGAAAGAGGATGAAGAAAAATAATGCTGTGTCGTAGTGAAGACGCTGAAGCCGGGATCGTTCGCCAGCTAGTGAAACGGTACATAATGCGAAAGTTTATGATCGAATCAGAGAAAAAAAAATGCACAAGCGAGAGAGAGAAATCGCAGCTCATAAGCAAACTTAAGACGCTGCTGAGACATCGATGTCACGTGTCTTTACGGGATTTTTACGGGTCACTTTATCCATGTATTTTCCGGAATGTCTGTGTGAAAGGGGCTTTTGTGTATTTCATATGTCTTGTCAGTTGTGATGTTAAATAAAGCCCAAGAGTATTCCAGAATTTCAGCGGGGAACTTCCAGACTCATATTCTCCTCTCATGCAGTATCGGATGCAGGATTTTGACTGTACCACTTCTGAACGAGATGAGAACACTTTTAAGAGGTTCTTGGGTCAAGAAAACACTCGCTCTGTCTGGATGTTGTAGGATTACAAATTTAAGAATATGTTTAAGATCTGCTGATCCTACATGCTTACATAACATGAACAAACTAAGGTGAACTACGCTGTATTGGGCATTCAAGGTGAACATGATGGCACCAATTTACTGATTAGATTCAATATAGTTTCTATTGAAGGGATTTTGTCAGTCTTTGATCTACCTACTGAGAGTCAAACTATGTGTGAATGATTACATAGTTTTAGTTCTTGTGACCATGTGATGTTTATACAATTTGGGGGGTACCATTATCTTCAGTCGGGGGTAATTGTCTCTATTGTCTTTAATATAGTACAGAGAAAAATATATTTTAAACATTATAGGAAGATGTTAGACAAATATATGCTGCATAAACGTACAGGCATGAAAACAGGTCAGGGGTAAAAAAGGCGAGAAGGATGCCCCCCCCCCCCCCAATTCTACAAATAAAACATCTCCAGTTAACTGGCAGAGCATTCAATTCGTTCGTTTTTTAAATAAGAGATGATCTAGCGCTGAAATGTTTTTTTAAATCAAGTGATCAAAGTGCTCGTTGCCGCTGCGATCAGTGGGCGGATACAGTGTTTTCTCGTGTGGCTCGCGCACACACCGCACTAACTTCACTCGGACGCGCGCTTCAATCCGTTGCGAATACTGTCTTCGTTCTGGTGAAATCATCAAACATAATGCACACAAATGTGTCCCTGCTTGATATACAATCACTGATTAACATAATCGGTTTTGATGAGGGAAAAAACTATACGAAAAAAAATACTATCCGAGGGCGGACTACAACCGAAAACCTCTGACACGATAGGCGAAAGTTCTTCCACTGGACCATTAAGATACACGTTTTAACATAGGCGGATCTATGTATATATTCACATGAAAATTCTCGAGCTGACTTGATGCAAAGCCGCTCGTTGCACATTTGATTTTTTTCCCTCTGAAATAAATAGCAAAAAGTCATAGCTGACTCTGAGACTATGTGCATGATTATGCTGTATTATTTTACTTGATAAAAACGTATTGCAGCGAGGTTATGCGTGCAATAGAACTAGAACAGCTACGTCCGTGTGTCATGCGCAATTGAGCATCCACATCAAAGAGCAGGGCCTCGCATTTCAAGTTCGCACAGGGCCTCGCACCCCACCTGCGACGGCACTGCTGACACTTTAAGTTTTTAATGGGTTATGTTAAAGCCCTACTTGTTATAAATGTTTTTATGAAATATCTCTAGTGAATGCATTATCATATCACCGTATTATTTACCGCCATACGAGCCACAAATTAAAGCTTGGTGAGCCACATGAGGCTCGCGAGCCGCGCAATGAATAACACTGCTCACTCAGCGCTCCGGGCGCCCGCGCCCGCTCGCGATATTATCTCGCCCACTTCTATATCAAAATATAAAAATAATGACATTGGCAACATCGCTGTCTGTATCTGACAGGACAGTTAACATTGTAAGCTAACTTACCTCAGGCTTGCTTTCCGACGTGCGGTTTGTTCGGCAGTCCAGTTGTCAGACTCGCGGTGTAAAAGACTTTGAAAACATTTCTGGCCTAACGTTACTCTGACTCGTATTGGCTGTCATGTTTCGGCATTAGGAATGATGATTGTTTTTTAAAGCTGCGAAGTTTATGGTAACTTTATAGGGGATAAATGCTGGCCTCGGCCTCGGCCTCAGCCTCGACCACGGCCTCAGCCTCGACCACGACACACAAATCACGTAGGTGACCCTTTTAGGTTTTAAAACGGCGAATTTCGCCAAAAGGTGAGGAGTTTTCATGCCTAACGTAACTTTAAATATTTGTAAAAAGTAGACTACTGTAAGTAAAAATGTATAGAACAAATTAATTGACAGGAGAAAAATAAATGTACAGAATAATTTCTTTATTACATTTACAAGTTATAACTTGCATTACAAAAATAAACAATGCACAGAAATTATTTTTTTGTTTCATTTACAAATTATAACTTGCATAAAACTAATGTATACGATTGTTTAATTTACTAATTTTAATTCACATAATCAAAAGTTTATTTCTCTACCAATCTGTCAAGAAGAGAAAACAATCTGTCCATACTCTCCTGTGATCTCCTCTCCTGTCTATCAATGAAATTTCATGTCCTCCAAATATGACGTCATATTGCTCATGCTCCGCCCATGACCACTGACGGACTGTCCCGTATTAGCATATTTCCTCCCTCAGCCATCTGTATACTTGTCCACCAAAGCAGCACTTTACATGTCTTTGTCACACCAATCAGCTATTAATATATACTATCACGTTGGTTTGGGTTTTGTTTGTATTCATGTCTTTTGATATTCCTGAATTCTTGTCATGTGACTTCCTTGCCCTCATGTGATCATGACTTGTGCTTCCCTTGTCTTATGTGTCATGTTCTGATTGGTTGATGGTCTTGATTGTTCACAGGTGTTTCTTTTTAGTCATTAGTCTTGAATAACTAGCCCTCATGTTTCCATTGTATCTTGTCTAGCTTTGTTCATGTAACCTGCTGTTGAGGAGTTCGTGTTTAGCCAAGTGTAGCCAAGCCAAGCCTTTGTTTGTGTATCTGTTCACTTTTGGATTTAATAAAACTGCACTAGGGTTCATTTAACTTGCATTTAGTGGACTATGTTATATATACACCTCAACATTTTGATTTAGTAGCTTTTTAATCACAGATCTAACTAGTGATGGCAAAATGAGGCTTCCTGAACCACTGAGACCTCACAGCCCATTGCTTCAGCCAAAGGTTCATTACTCGAAGCTTCATTCAGCATTGCTCACTAGTGACACCTAGCTACTGTGCAAAGAAATAGCAGACAAATTAATTCGTTCTGAACCAGTGTTCAGAGCCACGCCCCTCCCTCCCTCCCTCCCTCCCTCCCTAATTTTATAAAAAAAAAAAATTATAACATTTTTTATATTTTATAAAATACTTTTAGAAATAAAAATATTTATTTGTAATGTAAATATAAAAATAAATATTTATATTTATTTGTATATTTATATTTAAATGTATATTTTATAAAAATATTTGTATAAATACAAATATTTATTTATTTATTTTGTACTCACTGTTGATGTCTGTAACCTTTCATTTGCAATAATAAAAAGACATGATCAGACATTTGTCCATTACTGTGTATAATATAAAATATGTATCTTTCTCTGTCTGAATTTACTTAACACAGTTAATTAATTATTCATAAATTGTTTGGATAGTGACACTGTGTTGAGTGCAGTGCTTATGTTAGAGGGAGTGTAATAAAGTACATATATTATTTAGCAGATTATAGATAACAGATTAAAGTAAACTGCAACAGAATAGTCCGGAAGGAAGGATTACAATAGATTTTTTATTGAGAAACAGAATTATTTCAAGTGTGTTGGGGTTTAGACGATTCCTCTTCTTGGACAAAATCTCTCTAGCCTTGGAAAAGATCCTTTCACAAGGAACAGAGGATGCAGGGGAACGTAAAAATGGCAGTGGCACAAATGAGGACACTGATGCTTCTGTTGAGCCCAGACAGGGGAGGATTCCCTCTTTCTTGCTGGCTCCAGGAAAAAGAAGAGTCACAAAAAGCAAACACATCCAAAAGGGCAATCCAAATAAAAAAGCAGTCCAGTCCAGATCCAAAAATCCAGAGCAATCCAAATAATCTTATCTAATTAATATAACAAGACTATAATATAGCTAGGCCTACTATAATAATAATATACTATAACTATTCTAACCTGATAATGTAATAATATACAGCCCTCACATATGACACAACAGTTATCATCTAACTCTCTGACTCTCTGACACTACTACAACTGCTTCTACTATTCCTGCAACACCCACAAGGAGGCGCGAGTTTCGAACCGCCTTTTATCCGGAAGCGACACTCAGACCGAACCGATGACGTATCTACACAAACCGAGGCCTCGTTTGTCATTAGTCACGTGATTTTCACGTTAACAACACAAGCCTCGAATCGCGGCTTCATCTGGCACGCCCACTTTTTCTCGACACATGCTCCGACGCCTCGGTTCAAATGTCACATCACTAGATCTAACATTAAATCTTGTTTGGATGTTACAGGGACCGATAAACACAGGCAGCTTTATCCAGAGGAGAGTGGCGCATGAAGCCCTCTTCACCAGAAAGAGGAATGCTGCAATCAAAGCTTTTGAGTAAATATAGAAAATAATTATTACAAATATTTATATTAGTTGTCATTAACTACTGTTATTAAAGCAGTTTTTGATTCTTGATTTCTGATCACTTGTTGCAGAACTTTTGTGGTGGAGCAAAACCTAAAAGGCAAAATAACAGCCACATTTGTCAAAAAAAAAGTGAAAACCTTAAACGGAGATATAAAGTATAATGATTTTGTTACTACTAATGCAACAGTTAATGACTGATTTTGTATTCTGTTTGAACATTTCTGCAGGATCTGAAATGTCCGCAGACAGGGGTGAGTGCTGAGGATGGAGAGCCCACCGCAGAATCCTGGAAGTGGTGCAGTGCCATGGATGAGGCAATTGGGGGCAGACCTCCCATTAGTCCACCAGCCCTCGTTGCCTCATGTGGGCTGGATGTTGCTGTGGCCTCTTCATCCTCAGTGAGGCCCGAACCAAGGAGGGTTCCCAAGAGACCAAAAGACCTGGAGGACTTGATCAGGGAGATGGAGGAGAGGGAAGTGGAGAGAGAGCGGGAAGCAGCTGAGAGGGAGGAGAGATGATGGAGAGAAATGGAGAAGGAAGACAGAAGAGAACGAGAGAGACAAGCGAGAGAAGCAAGGGAAAGCGAAGACCGATGGTGCTGGGAGGCAAGCGACAAAGAGGAAAAGAGAGAGGGAGACAAAAGAAAGGGATGAGAGATTCCTTTCCCTTCTTGAAATTCTGGCAAAAAAATCATTTAAACCCCTCCATTAGTCGACCTAGCCTTATTGCCTCATCTGACCCAGATGTTGCTGTGGCCTCTTCAATTGAGTCCAGAACCAAAGAGAACAGGGAGCAAAAGGAAACCATTTGAGGACCTAATCCGGGAGATGGAGGCTGAGAGAGAGTGAGAAACAACTAAGAGGGAGGAGAGATGATGGCAGGAAATGGAGAAGGAGAAATGAAGAGAGAGACAAGAGTGAGAAGACAGACGGGAATGAGAAGCTGAAGAAAGAAGACATCAGGAAGCAACAGAGAGAGATGAAAATTATTAAAAATATATAAAAAATGATGGATGTTGTCTGAACATTGTTGTTGTAAAATACCAGACACTTAAAATATAACACATATGTTCATTATTTTGAATGATCTGACTACTAAATGTTTATAGTGCATAAACAGCTTCGGGAAGCTTAGGTCCAGAGTTTCAATTGTTCAAGAGTTTCAACCACACCTGTGTAATTTCAAAGTAATCGTAAAAAAACGGTTGAGCAGCATGCATGTGCATTAACTTGATTAATTGATCGATACGTGTACATTTTTTTAAATTATTATCTGCAATTCATCGTAAAACAACTTGATGACATTGTCCAGGCGCGTTTGATTATGACAGGACCGTTGAGTACCCCTGGCTCAGAAACTACACAACCCCCGATAAAAAAGAAAATGTATGCATTTATTGAGGAAAGAATATTTCTTGACAACATGTGCCTGATAAACGTACAAAATAGTTTAGGAAAAAAAAAAAACTACAACAAATCTATAGTAAAATAATACAATGCAGTGCTTTGGCCGAAAATATTAACCTGTTTAATGCTCTTGGAGAGTCTGAACACAAATGTTCAGAGCAGAAACAGCACCCAGATTGTCCCGCACATGTTCTCCTGATCTTGTTTCGTGGTTCTAGGCTTCAGATGGGGCATCATTATGATTCACCCCAACCTCTGGCTCAACGATGGCACGGGAGTGTTTGCTGTTAAAGCGAGCCTGTACTGGGTTCTGTACAAGTGCAATTACAATCATAACACCTTAGTTATTGTCCTTTGTGTTAACGTGTTTATGACATGTACACATACATTCAGTGTGGATCAAAGACAATCATTTAAATAAAAACCAAATTGTGTGTGTAACACGCAGATCACAGATTTATTTTGCTGCTGTGCCAATGTGGCTGTACAAAACTCACAATTGATGCAGATGTACAACAGAACTCACATTTTAATTTTGTTTGCACTCCTCAGCATGTAAAGCCAACATTTGCAGTGGGATGGTAGTATTATAGCTGACATGGGGCACCTTTGGCATTAAACATTTGGAAACTCACTGTCTAAGAAAATGCAAGTAAATAACAGCATTTAAAAGTATGAAGTGGCATTGAGTACTGAGAATGAGTGGTATTACACTAGAATTCTAAGGTTATAATGTCAAAAATGTACAAAACTTTAAATAATTCTACCTCTTTAAAGCCTGGTTCACTCTGGCTGATGCATCAGTGCTGGTGTTGCTAGTGGGAGTAATGGGAGTAATGGTGCTGATAGAGGCACGTGGAGGCCTGACAGGTGTAGAAACGGGGTGTTGGGAGTAATAGAGGGAGTAATGGTGCTGATACGGGGGTGTATTACATTGTGATATTTGATACTTGTACAAAGATTCACTTTGTATGGTGAACTTCAATGGTGCGTGTTCTTTTAATGGCCGCCTTCCCACTAGAAGTTATGATCCACAGCAATTTGAAAGGTAAACAGTTTCAAAGGTCAAGTCAAATTCTTAGATATTAATCTGAGCAGTCTAAAAAAGGCTAATTCTACATCTAACATAGCCTACCCATACAAATATCTTTCAAGCCCAGATATTTTTCTTTACTTCCAATGTTGAGGTGAACAAAAATATTTGGAAATCTATAACTAGTCAGAAGACAATTGTGCATTCTTCTGAGAGGGCATCTCTGTACCCTATTCAAATGTTTTTTTTATCATGTATTGTCTTTTGTAGGGGGAAAGAGTAAAACTGACGGTAGTGCAGAGAGAAGACGTGCCCTTGACAAGGAAACCATGGGAGCCATATTTGGTAAATCAAGACTTGCTGTGTGTCCGAAATGTTTGAGTAGATACATTTGTATTTGAATTTACTTTACAATCGTTAAAAAAGTACGTTCTATATGAATGAATTTCGGACATTGGTAAGTCACATGACAGGAACAACATGGTTGATTTAGTGGTGTCATTTACGTCGCTTCACTGCCAGTCATAAATCCCCTCCCGTAGCCTCATGGGATAGTAAAGTGTCCATTGTATGTACACTTCAGAATCTCTGCATAAGTAGTAGGTCATCAGGATACTTTTTGCCTACTATTTTTAAAATACTATGAATTTGGACATACTACTCTGTTGGCGTATTGTTTTTCATATACTATATAGTAGAGAAGTATTTGATTTCGAATGGAAAATTTACTAGAAAATTTCAGTTAAAGAAAACTGTAATTTACTCACCCTCATGTCATTCCAAACCTGTAAGATTTTCGTTCATCTTCGTAACAGAAATGAATATCTTTTTTATATAAAATCTGAGATGTTTTCTGTCCCTCCTTTGACAGCTACGCAACTACCACTTTGAAGCTTCAATGCTTCGTAAATGCTAATTGACCCTTTGCAGGGAGTTTGATTGACAGGCAATCTGACCAATCATAATCACTGCGTGAGAACATGGTGGGGTGTGAGAGCGGCGTGGCTTGTCGGACATAGCAACCGTAACTGAAGGGGGGCGGGTCTTTACGAACGGTCAATTGAGCGATTTAGTCAATTTTCTGAAGAGACACAATCACTTTATAATGATCAGTGTCAGTATAGTTTTATTTAATGCCATGTCAGCATCTGTGGCAAAAACAAAATAAAAAAAATTAAAGTTACATTTTCAATTAATTCCTATGGAAGTTGAGCTTCTTGCTCACTTCTTGCTCCATAGAAATTAATTGAAAACGCTTGCTCTGCTCCGCGCCAGTGGACACCCGGCCGTCATTAACATAGGCAGTGGCAAAATACGCGGCAATGGAGGGACAGAAATCTCTCAAATGTTATTAAAATATCTTCAGTTGTGTTTAGAAGATGAACGATAGTCTTAACAGGGTTAGAACAACATGAGCGCGAGTAATGACAGAATTTTCATTTTTGGGTGCATGAACTAACCCTTAAATATATATCAGTGATTTTGTCTCTTACAGTGGCAGTCAAGTAGAGGTTTCCCAATGTGTCCAGAGGAGCTTTAGGTATTGCAGTGAATTCCAAGCTGGGGGAACTGAGGCCCCGTCCACACTACTGCGTTTTCGTTTCAAAAACGGAGACCTTTTGCTACGTTTGCACCTCCCGTCCACACTAAAACGGCAAAAACGGAGACCCAAAACGGAGAAGTTTAGAAACGCTGCCGACCCATTTTTCGTTTTGAATCTCCGGAGGGCGTTTTAGTCTGGACGGATCAAACCGGAGGACTTTAGAAACGATGACGTAGTAGAGGCTCACGCTCGGATCTATGATTGGGTGTCATCAGTCATGGCGTAGGCTATATCTTTTCTAGCAGCTGTTGCGCAAGTAAATTCTGCATTTTACAATGCTAACTGCCTACATGCGCCGGAGGCAAGCTATTATTCGAGCGATCTGTGACAATTCCCGGTAAAATAGTGACAATGTGACAATTCCCGTGTGCAACTGACAATTCCCGATAAAATAGTTTACGTTTGACAATTCCCGGTATCGACCGTGTACATGGAGCGTCGGTTTTGGGTTAACCCGGGAAGAACCAGCGCATGGTGGGATAATTTTATCAATGAAGTTGTGTTTACACCGGCTCGCGCATGCCCAGTGTTGGTGAATGGTCACGTGATCCGCGTTTTCAGTCGTTTTAATGTGGACGGAGATCAATAGGGTATATGTCGAACGTCGCATTACGAAACCGGAAAACAGAACGCATCGCTTCCGGTTCAGGTCTTTTGTATGTGCTTCTTGCATTTTTTTACTGTTTTACTCAAGATAACTTAAAAGGAGCGAGCAAAAATGATCATAACCAATGTCCCTCGCATGTGAAGATCGATATTTAAAAGTAAAAAAAAAAAAAATCATCACACTAACGTTTAGATATTTAAATAGAATAAAACACCAATAACAAAGTGAGATAGGTAGGTTAGCTGATTACCTTAAAATTCCATAGATATCGGCGTCAGTTCATACGGCTGTTAACACTTTCTATGACAAGCGGATGCGATGAGACCAGGTTTCCGGTTTCGTCATGCGACGTTCGACATATACCCTATTCTAATACGCAGCTAAAACGCTGGTGTGGACGGAGATCGTATTCGTTTTAATTCTCCGTTTTTAAACGAAAACGCAGTAGTGTGGACGGGGCCTGAGACTGCTTGAAAAAAAAAGGGGTAATTTTGTTATATAGTTTTTTTGTTGTTGTTGTTTTTTAATTTATAGCATGTTCCTTACTTGATTTTTATTCAGATGTGTTATTTGTTCACATTTTAGACAGCAAATAAAGATTTTATTCAAATGTTACATTGTGAATGTATTTTCTTGGACTGAAATATATGCAGGGCAAAATATATTTTTATTGGATTTTTAAAAAATATATATTTTAAAAAAATGGTCCAAAATGTATTTGTAGAAAATACATTTATGTAAATATATTCTGAAATATATTTTTTGGCCATTGTTTTAATATTTTCAAATATTTTTTAAATATATTTAAAAATATACAAAAAATGGCCAAAAATGTATTTGTAGAAAATATATTTATGAAAATATATTCTGAAATATATTTTAGCAAATATATTTTTTGGCCATTTTTTGTATATTTTGAAATATATTTGAAAATATATTTGGGGTGAAGGCATAACACAGTGTTTGACTGATTAAAATATGTAAAAACAGTGAGATAACCTGATATGTCTGACTAAATGCATTTATGTGCATTTATTTAAGTAATGTGGTGACCCACAATAGATAAGAACAAATTCTTATTTAAAATGGCAGCCTGACAAACGACAATTAAGGGCCACTTGAGTGAAGGGTTAAAGGCAGGGTAGGTAGGATTTATTAAAAATTAAAGATCCAAATTTGTTAAAACTTTCTATATATATCAATACATAATTAAAATGTAAGAACTCTGAAAAAAAGAGTATAAAAATCAAGTGACTCTAGACCGTTTAATCTGTATTAAACACAGCTCATTATTTCGATTCGGGACGAATCAAAGGATTGGCTTAGGCGACTGTCACTCTCTCGCAACCATGGCAACCACCCTTTTGCCACACAGCACCTGCCCACTTGCGCGCGACCGTTTGATTTGAGGAGTGCGAGAGGCACGGAACCTGATCACACCTCCGTCCAGTAGATGGCGGTAATGCACTATGTTTGCAAGCTGCCAATAAAATCTATCGAAGAAGAAGAAGAAGGCACTGAACCTAGGAATACCAAAACAATGGCAGAGAAAGAGCAATCTAAATTTACAGTACCGGCATATGCAGTTAGTGAAGGCAAACCAGGCAAAAAAATGCCCCTTCCCCTCCGCTTGTCTCAGGTAAATAATGCGTCCTCTAGCTCAGCGGTCGGAGTCGCGCGTTCATGTGTTTTGGGGGCGTGGCTTTGGAAGAAGCACAGAAATGAGGGGGTGGAGTGAATGGAAATAATGAGATGTCTTTAAAACAGTCGTGAGAGGTCTACAGACACTCGATTTTGATACTTTCTTTTTCAGAGTACTTACATTTTAATTATGTATTGATATGTACATAAAGTTTAAACAAATTTGAAAAATAAAATTTTTAGACCATTTCTACCTACCCTGCCTTTAAGAAATATGTAATAAAAAGTTTGGGAACCACTGCTGTAGACTGTTATACTGACAGTCGTGCCCTAAAGGCTATGCTGTGAGCAGCCACACATATTATTGTGAAGTAAAAACAGACAATTTACATGTATGCAATTTGTCATATGAATTGTATAGGGAGAGAGGGAGGATTGTTTTCTCTATATTTTGTGATGCTAATTAAAATGGCTGTTATCTTCACATTGGATTACATTCTGCTGCTAGTCTGCATTGCTTTTGCATGGTGACGTCTGAATAGTTAATACAATAGCAATTGTATTTTTGCTTAAGCTCTTTTTGTGTTTGTTTCAGATCAATTGACAGCTTTGTCATTAACACTGTGACAGAGTGGCAGCTGACAGACCTTGTCGAAAGATTTAAAGGTAAGAAATATTTGTTTTCCCATCCACAGCATATCAAGTCTGCATTGCTACTCAAGCCCTTTTCAGACATGAAGTCTTATGAAATATAATTTCCTCTTTTTTTTCCCCAATAGCTTCCATGTAATGTGTCAAAGATGAATAGGGCACATGTCTTTTGTAGGCTTTCAGTGCTTCATTCTATTTTGTAATAACAAATGATGGTTTATTACTATATCTTACATTTAATTACCCATACATTTTTGTTTTGTACTCTGTTGTTAAAACAAAGATATCTTTGTGTTTTCTATTTTTGTCTTTCAGAGGAGGGGATTGATGAGGACAGTTTTCTTCTTTTAGATGAGGCTACCATCAACCAGTTGATCCCAACAAACTAACCAGCTGCAGGGCGGGAATTAACTGCACGTAACAGTTAGCATGGGCTTTATTTTAGTTGGATATTGAATGACAAAATCATAGGTATGCCATATTCCACATCGTATTGACACCTATGTCTTCCCACAGATGGCGTTGGGGAACTCGCCCTGAGGCAGCTGCCAGCCTTGCTTCCACCTACAACTTACAAAGTTGGCCGTGGCCGCGGTGCGAAAGTGGTTCGCCACACCATTCAGGAATGCAGCTTGGCCTTCATCGACCATAAGCCTGTAAGTCCTCAAGCAGATCTAAAGGGGAAACTTCATTCATTTTATCAACATATCTGAGCTCAAGAATGTGTGCACGCACACATGCATATCCAGGTTTGTTTTACTATACTTTTGGGGACAGGCATCAAATATAGCCTGACAGTATTCGGAAAATACAAGCTTACAACGCGTTGGTCACTATCAAAGCATCCTGGGCTTCTAGAACACCTCAGCAGTGCACACAGGCTAATTACCTCGGTACCACACCGCACTGATGCAGTAATTTGTTCTTAAACAGGCACCAACAAAGTATTGAGTGCAGAAATTCACATATTTATCAGAAGGTTGACACTTTTGTATTTTAACCCATTTGGACCTGACTCTATGAGGTCTTCTAAATCTACAAAGCATTTGCGGCCCACCTATCTGACCACCTAACCCGGCTGCCTATCGGCCAGATAGGATAGTCAGATAGGTGGGCCGCACGCATTTTCTGAGCATGTTTATTGTAATGATAGATCATCAATCGATTTATGGCTTTTTAGGTCAATTGAGGTCTGAATCCTTTTTTAAATTGTTTTCTGTAATGTGAGCTATATGCCATAACCATCAAGACTTAATCAAAAAAGGTTTGGAATATTTCGTTATGTGCAATGAAATGTAGACTATTACAGTTCAACTTTTTGAATTAGAGATGCACTGAATCTTTTCCAAATTGTAAAGCTAACTAGACTTTATCATAAAACAATCATTTCTCTAGTGAGGACCAGGAAAATGGTCCTCACAATGTCTATATTTTAATTCTACTATAGTAGTCGGTAGACATTTGGTCCTTACTCACTCGCACTCTCTCACTTGCTCTCTTGTATTCTTTCTTTTTTAGCCTGGAATAAACATGGTGGAGTACCTCCATGAGACCAAGGCATGCAAACCATACCCCCACATCCTGACGCTGGGAAATGATCAGAGTGCATTTCAGGCCTTCGTCATAATAGCTGGACAGGCCCTGGAACAAGAAGCACTGCCTCAGGCCATTGATGTCTGCTTCAAGGCATTCTATGTATTTGACATTAAATACCCAAAGCAGTGTGAACGTGTGGGAATTCATACAGACTGTAATATATGAAATGCCAGGAGGGGAGTCTTAAAATGGTAAAGTTTATTCAAAGTAGAATACTTGTTTGCAAGTAGAGCTAATGGCTCTTAATAACAGCTTTTTAATAGGAATTTGAATTTCTTGAATTTGTTCACTATAGACCTGTTGACATTAATTAATGTAATATAATAAATGTTTTCAAAGATTCCATTATGTTGTTTTGTTTTTGTATTGTTTAAGTGTTTATTGCATAATATATGCATGAATCTAGCATGTATTCTGTTCTAGGTTTGTAGTTTAACAGTTTTATAGCTATGGGTATTCTATTGCAATTTATTTTCTTAAATTGTACTGTAATGTGTTCGATTAATCACGGCATATGGGTTAATTTTACCCAGCATTTGGGTACACTATATAACAAATATGTAGTTGAATCAACCCAGAATTGTCAAATTAACTACTGCTGGTCTGGTGCAATATTGATCCAGCGGTTGGGTTATAAAACAACCCAAGTTGGGTTATTTTTAGCCCATCATTTTTCTGTGTGTGGTGCTTCTCCGCCTTCCGCTTGAGGACACCCCACAGGTACTCAATAGGGTTCAGGTCTGGAGAAATACTTGGCCACTCCATCACCTTCACCTTCAGCTTCCTCAGCAAGGCAGTTGTCATCTTGGCGGTGTGTTTGGGGTAGTTAACATGCCGTTCGGCCCAGTTTCTGAAGGGAGGGCATCATGTTCTGCATCAGAATGTCACAGTACATGTTGGAGTCCATGTTTCCCTCAATGAAACTCAGCTCCCCTAGCCTGACGTCGTCATACTCAATTCTAGTCAGAATGTGAGTCTGATACTTCTCCATTGAGCTTTGATTATGGGGCGTGTTTCAACCGAACCAGGAAAAAAAATTCCTCTGCACTCAATTGGATAGACCTACAACCAATCAGAGCAACGGAGTAAGTGACGTATGTTTTTCATTCATGTTTCCGATCGCGGTTCTCTGTTCCTCTTTTAAAATTAATGCGCTGTCGATATCTTCTATAACAGACGCGATGGCGGAATCTACACATGATGTTTTATAAACAAATTTCAGGAGGAGCACATTCAAATAATCAATCCAATCAACCGTCTATCAGCATGAGAGGAAAGCATATATATTTATTCACTCGGTCAACTCACCTAACATGACAGTTTTCAGCATCCCTGCACTCACTCTTGGCTTGTTCTTCCACAGCCAGGAATACGGGGGGAGTACTTTGGGTTCGGGCCGAATACCGAGCCCGAAGCCTCTCCTCAGACAGCACGCCAAATATGCATTTATTCTATCTGACTTATTTGTAAGCGTGAACTCGTGAAATCTCAATTCTTCAGCGGCAGTCATTTGAATTCAACCCAAGCGCTCGTTGATGACGTGGATGATGACGTTACCGTTGCTTATCTGTCCATCATCGTATAAAGCCCGCCCTGACAATTTGATTGGTCCGAACAATTTTTGTTCGGGCATAATAGCTCCTCAACGGAGCGAGTCCAGACCGAACTTCCCGACCAAAAAATATTGTGGGCGGGGTTCGGGCTGGCACCCAGGCTACAGCTCAACGGTACCAGCAGCACTCATGCAGCCCCAGACCATGATGCTACCACCACAATGCTTGACTGTAGGCAAGACACAATTCTCTTGGGACTCCTCACCAGGGCGTCGCCACACATACAGGACACCATCTGAGCTAAACAAGTTTATCTTGGTCTCATCAGACCACAGGACATGGTTCCAGTAATTCATAGTCTTGGACAGGTTGCTTTCAGCAAACTGTTTGTGGGCTTTCTTGTGAGCCTGCTTCAGAAGAGGCTTCCTTCTGGGACGACGGCCATGCAAACCGACTTGTTGCAGTGTGCGGTGTATGGTGTATGGTCTGAGCACTGACAAGCTGACCTTCTGCTTCTACAACCTCTAAAGCAATGCTGGCAGGACTCATGTGTCTGTTTTTTGGAGCCAACTTCTGCACCTGACTCAACTTCTTAGATTGACCCTCGCGAGGCCTGTTCCGAGTGGAACCCATCTTGGAAAACCTCTGTATGACCCTGGCCTGTACTGTAACTTAGTTTCAGGGTGTTACCAATCTTCTTATAGCCTAGGTCAACTTTGTGGAGAGCAACAATTCTAATTCTAAAATCCTTAGAGAGTTCTTTGCCATGAGGTGCCATGTTTACCATCCAGTGGTCAGTATGAGAGAATTGTACTCAAAGCACAAATTTTAACTGCTCTAATACAAGATACACACATTTGTATGGTCCTGTCAAGCAGACAAAAACATGGAAATGATGAATACGACATGTGGCTTTTCATGGTTAGACGACATACAGCTATTATCACTTAGTGTGTACTCACTTTTGTTGCCAGCTATTTTGACAATAATGGCTGTATGTTGAGTTATTTTCAGAGGACAGTAAATATATACTGCTATTCAAGCAGCACATTGACTACTTAAATATATATCCAAGTTTCATTTCTATAGTATTGTCCCTTGAGAGAGATGTAATAAAATGTGAGGGGTGTACTCACTTTCCTCTTTCCAATTACCACTGGAAGGACATTGCCTTCCAAAACTGACCTTAAAATGATATGCAGCATCTTGATCAAGTCTTGACTAACTTTTGACGTAATTGATATCAAGGTGCCCACTAGGAAAGTGTTTGTCAATAAAAGCTCAATTTGGCAAAAATATGCTAGATTTAATTCTGTTCTTTATATTAGAAGTCAAAGAATTCACAGACAGCAGTTAACTGTAATTCATCGATAATAGATTTGTTGTGTGAACCGTGAGACTATTTGTTGAAAGTCTAACAAACTTAGTTTCACCAGAGCCCGTCTACGGAGAGCCTGCCCACTCCCTATTAAGTCCTATTGTACCGAATTTTGGTTGTAGTTCCACCAGAGTTCCACTGGGGGCGATCGCCCATGAGTGCAGAATGAATGGGAGTCTATGGAGCTAGATGGCTAAATTTGTCTCTTTTACCCGATTACCGTTGAGAAATCTCAGATTCGATAGTAGGTTTTGCAAGTTCAACATGGGTTATAGGTCGAAAGTTGAATGAACGAGTACTTATGTCCTTTCGATCTCTTACAGGTTGAGTTGTTGTTGGCCATAACACGCTAGCATTCTGCTAATGAACGCTGATTGGTCAGTGAAGGACTGATTACGACCAGAGATACCGCTTGATGGCATCGTGGCATCTGAAGCGGGACCAGAAACAAACAAAGCAAAAACTCTTCTAGCACGTGTATTTACCTGTGTCAGCTGTGTTGTCGATGCCTCGAGAGAAAAGAAAGTGCAGAGCGCGAAAGCACCAAAGTGACTGAAGGATTGCCATAAAGCAGTATCTCTGGTCGTACGATGTGTATGACGTCATTGACACTTTAAAAGACTTTTTAAAGCAAATAAGTGACTCTAAAAAATCTAACACCCAGCAATGTGCAATTTCTTTGCATCTCCTTTCGAATACAATATTCAAATTACTAGACAAAAAATTATATCCTGAGAAAAGTGGATTTTGATGGGTATACTACCATAGACCTCCTCCATTCGTCCTGTGAGCGACCTCATATGGAATCAAAGTGGAACTGCAACCATTTCAGAAGCCGGAAGTGTACTAAGAGTGAAACTTCTCGCCTTATTAGACATTCTCTGGTTTCACCTTGTGTATCTAAGGGTGCCTTAATAATTTTTTATTTGTAGAAATGTGATGACAAATGTTCAGCTTATAATAGTTCACAGAGTCCTTCTTTATTGTTCTGTAGCAAATTATGAGAAAGCAAGACAGAAGGCTAAAAAGGCTGAGACATCCTCCTGTCTCAACTCAGAAACTGACAGCATGCTGGGAAAGTTTAATTGCAAAAGGAAGTACGTTTCTTGGTTTTCACATTGATTATAAACTTACACAGAGTAGGAATGTAGAGTGTGAAATTTCAGATTACAAAAATCTAGGATTAAAGGTTCACTATGTGACTTTTATTTACACCAGACCTAACTCAGGGTACCCTGATCAGGGCCACTCTTCTGGAGAAGAAATCATCAAAAGAAGAAAGAACTCTGTACCAGTTCCACCATCCCCACCGTCCCCGCTGTCGACACCATTTCAACAAATTTCACCAGCCCCGCCAGTTCCCCCTGCCCCACCAGGACCAGTTCTGTCAAGAAGGCAGACAATTACACGTAAGCACTGAATTCAGGTTTTTACAAATCATGAAAAGTGGATATATTTGTTACTTTTTTCAAGATTTCATATTTTCTCTGTCTCAATGTTTCCTTGCCTGTCTGTCTCTCTCTCTCCAGCAACAGAACGTCACATAATTACTCAATTAGAACACCTGAAAGGAGAGGTTGCTGTCATAAAGCAATTGCTATTAAAGCAGAGCTCTCTGGATGCAGACCTGCCAGAGGGTGTGTGTCCATTTGCCTCTGAATAACATGATGGACCTTCAAAATCTAGAAATCAAACTGAAGGATGAGGCGTGCTACAGTGCAATGGTACACTTGGTTTTATTAAATATTTGGTATTTAACACCTCTTTAAAAGTTTATTTTGATAAAGGAGCCTGCTAAATGAATAAATGCATTCAAATAAATAAAGTTTCGTACTTTTTCACTACAGTTTCATTACAGCTGTCTTTTGAATACACTAATGCGTTAATGCTTTAATTTAGGCAAAGTATCTGGCAACAGTTGTGGGTATAAGCCCAACCTCCAACACCAGACATATCCTGGTCTGCATGTTGACCATTCCACTTGCCCAGCAACTGTGCTGGAAGGGCTCTGGCCAGAAGATGGCCTTTGGGCAGATGTTGGTCTGCAAAGCAGTTATAGGTACAGTCTATAATGTTTATATGGGATATGCATATACCATATAAAAGGATTTTTTTGATAATTACAAAAATAAATGGGAAGGAATAATTAGTAGTCAGGTGTAAATGTACAGTATATGAACAATGTTTGATCTATCTCCATGTTTCCTGTACCAAGTAATCCTCGTTTGTTCATCAGCAAAGGTCCACTGGATGGCACATTTAGCATAATACTGGAGACTTTTCAGCTCCAGGGCCTTTGTTACAACTACAGATTGTACTGTTTGTTGTTTAAACATAAATATTAAAATATTAACTAATTAAATTTACTAATTCACTGTGTACTCTCAATGCTCATCCATTAGTCTAATTTTCTATCCCAATAAACCACAGCTCTCTCATTGTCCTATTCAGTCATTCAGAGCATTTATAAATAGCACCTGGAACAATCATTAAATGCAAAGTAATCTCAGGTTCCCCCAATCAAAGTGCAAGTTTAGTTCAAGATTGAGAAACTTTCTGAGGTTGAAATGGCGTAGCAATACTCGAACCCTTTTTTTTTTTTTTACATTTGTATTTCAATTGTATTTCTCACTTAGATGCTGTGACAAAAAGCAGCCAAGCCACTGCAAGTGAAGTGGAAGCCTCCATAAAAACGTGGCTCCGTAATGCAAGGGACAGAGATGGGGGAAGGCAAGGAAGGACCAGGGGCCTCATTTATAAAACTTTGCGTAGGATTTGCGTCAGAAGTGGCGTACAGATGAAACATAGGATGTGCGTACACACAGAAATATTCGGATTTATAAAACCGTGCGCACGCACATCCTACGCAGTTTTCCCTTAATAAATCACAATCAATTCTAAATGTAGCGCAGCTTTTGCGGCTTCATGTCACGCCCATAGTTGCCCATAAATAGTCCGTGAAACGCCCACAAGTTAATATTCATCGACTGCGAAATCATGGCAAACACAGAGAGGAAAACCAAGAAACGTAACTTCACTCAATGTCAATGTGAAGTAGAAATTATCGTTGGCGAGGTGGAAAAGAGGAGTAAAATGTTGTTTGGAGGGCACAGTATGGGCATTACTAATGCCAAAAAGGCACTTAAGTGGCAAAAGGTTGCAGACGCCGTTAATGCTGCAGCCTCACAACCTCAGACCGTGGCCGAAATAAAAAAGAAATGGTTGGACATCAAAGTCGATGCAAAAAAGCGTCTAGCGCCATCCATTTGATTGCATCTGACAAGCTACAGATGTGTTATGAGGATGAATTGCATAACATGCCATTTCACTTTTCTTTTTGCAAATGTGTTAATTTGCATTTCTGTTGTAATCTTCGTTTGATTTTGTTTGTTTTACACTGCAGATCGATCAAACGGGTGTTCGTGTAGGCTGTTAATTGTAAGACTTGCTTTGTGAAGTCTTCATGTTATTTATGAGAGGCAGTATTGCCATTTCTTTTACACAACGGTCTACAGTTTCACACACTTTCACGTGTTTCTTCCATCTGCCGACGGTGTCGCCATTTCTCATTTCACCCGTTTTTGTGCGTACGCCTGGGTCAGAGTTTGCGTGAAGGACCGCACATTTTCCCGTCAAGTTTGCTTTTTATAAATACCAATTATTGCGTAGAGAGCGGTGTACGCCGCCTTTTGTGCGTACACAACGTTTATAAATTAGGCCCCTGAACTGCAGTGAGGGAAATACCTACTGGTGCCCTTGAGGGGATTGGTTTTTAATTTACTTTCACATGTGTTTTAAGTGTTCTGTGGTTCTGTTTTTGTGTGTTTATTGCTGTTTTTATTGCTGGTTAAAAATAAATCCCAATATATTATTATTATTATTATTATTATAAATATTATTAATGTCTTTAAATAAATTATATATATTTTTTTTTTAAACATGACCCTCAATTTATTGCTGCTACCTTTTAACAAGTGCAATTGTTCTGCATATACATAGTAATATGGGTGTACCCATACTTTGTGTGCACAAACTTTGCACCTACACCCACAGTTTGCCCACAATGAGGGCCCACTCTAATCTGTGGGACCCCACCTGGACCCCATAGTGTGGGGCCACACGTGCCCCGCATTTCCCGCCGGTATCTGGGCCCACAGTGGGCTGCCCGCAATGGCCCCATTCGGGCCCCAGAGGAGCATGTTTGCTGGGTATCTGTGTCATCCTCAGTCTCAGTCTTGGAGAGGAACTATGTACATTGTGATCTTTCCACCTCCACTGACTGATCGCAAACACTGTTATACCGTCAGCCTTTGGTGGGACACACATTAGTTTTCTCTGTCCTGATCTACCTTTGAAGACAACACATTTGATGAATGATAATAACCAAATACATCACGTTAGGAATTGTCACATAATCACATTATATTTACTATTTAATATTTATACATATCTGTATCTGAATTTAAATTGTATACATTTATATTTCGATACTGATTACACCAAACTATATTACAAAGAGCCTTGTGCAGAAGCCACCCTCCAGTCAAGTTAGTATGTTTTGGGTAATGGTCCCATCAGATGCCTTGATATATACACAAAAAGACAGATTTCTGTGTAACCATATATATATATATATATATATTTCAAATGCTCACGTTGCATTTTTAAATACTGAAGAAAGTGAACAGAATGCTAACATAAATATACAGTACTTGTCAAAAATACAGAAACACAGTAATATAGTGAAAAATTAAAACAATTTAAAATAATAGTTTTCTATTTAAATTATCTTTAAAATGATATTTATTTCTGTGATATTATACCTCTGTTTTCTGCATGCACTATGGACTTACATTTCTATGCACAATACGGGACTTTTATTTTGATATGACCGGCGACGTGACGTCATAAGGCTGCGCCGCGCTCCGGTGTCTGTTATGATACGGTTAAAGAAAGGTTTGTGTTTTTAAGCATTTCAATCGTGTAGGCAATTGTTGTGTGTGTTGTTTTTTTAAAATGAATTCAACATTGTTGAAAGTAACATTGCAATGCTCCATCTAACATAAATGAACGTTATTTTGTGTGAGTAAATCGCATCCACACGTGATTAACAGAAAAGGTGCGTCTCATTTCGCTCCCAATATCGTGAATCAGTTTATCATAAACAAGAATTTAACACTGTGATGAGAGAAACGGAGCTTTTCTAGACTCGAAATCGAATACTTTCCGATATATTATGCAAAAAACAGTGCGCAAAAAGAGTAGTATGTCCGAATGTCATTCATAGTAACCCTATTCATACTGTAGAAGGTACTTTTTAAAGGTCGCGAAGTAGCCTAAACTGTAAAATGCATTGCTTCAGACACTGCGATTTCGGACGCAGCGCGAGTCAATTGAACCAAATGCTTCGAAAATGATTCGGTGATTCTTTCAAAACATCAGAATCAGAGATTGCCAGATTTGTTTGCACATATAGCCTAATGAATTTGTTTTGGTGACAGAAGCTTCCACAGTACAAACAGAATATTAGTGATAGGACACAGATAATAAAACAACCAAAATAGAATTAGTAAAAAACACAATATACAAATAAAATAAAAATAGACAATAGATGGTATGTATGTACAAATGCAAGGAAATGTAAATAAGAAGTGTGGTGTGTTAAATAAATAAATTTTTAAATAGTGTTGTGTATTGCACATGCTGATCAAAACAGTGTAAATGCAACCAGAACAAACAAACATATGTAATGAGAACTTGTGAAACAACTGCCAATGCGTCCATAAAAGTGCAGTCTATTAAATATACTCTACAAATGATTGAATCAATAAATATACATTGTGAATGCATAACCATGAAGAACATAACACAAATAAAGAACATAAATTAATACAGACAATTAATTTATGTTCTTTATTTGTAGTGTTATCTTTAAGTGTTTTTAGTCTAATCAGGTGATTCAAGTCTATTAACTCTCACTCTGACTGACTCTCTTAACTGAACTACTGAACTAGAGCTGATTGAGACACACAGAGATTTAGTGTGGATTTATTTTTATTTCTGTTAATTATTCTCATCTTAAACGCACAGAAAAACTCCTGGTGAAGCGACTGAGATCCACATGACACTATTATAAAGATGGCGTTTATTAAAGAGGAGAGTGAAGACGTGAAGATTGAAGAAACATTCAGAGTGAAACAAGAAGAAACTGAGGAACAAACAGGTTGGTTTCATTCTCAAAGCTGAACTCAGTCATTTGATCCTTATTAAAATCTGCTGCTCTACAGAAATGAATGATATTTTTTGAAGAATATCATATGAATGTCCTAACTTAAGTGGTGCAGGTATGACATCACTGTTAGTTAAAATAATGGACCTCCTCCAATACTTAAAGGTGGGGTAAGTAGTATTTGAAATATGCTGTTTGGAAGTTAGTCGGACCGACACAACAACAAACGTGCAACCAACTCTTGTTTGTAGTTACTATTAAGTACGCTCATTTTTTTGTGCTTCCTTGTCATTCGTTCATCATCTGCGCTTTATTTTTCGTGAAGCATTATTTTGTTGCTCTTCTACTGTGATAAACAAACATCCTCTCTTATATTGCGTGCGTAACGGAGGCCAGTTAGTCCTTGTTTTTGCTAGTGAATGCGGTGTTTAGCGTCATTGTTAGCGCACTCGACTCACATGCAGGGGTATCGGCTAAGAGCAGGGCTGTTAGGATTGGAGGCTGAGTTGTGGAGGCGGAGCAATGAAGAGAGGGATGTGTTTGTTTGGGTTGATTTCAAATATCAACATTGTCTAACAGTGTTTTAGAAATACCACTTATTTACCACAAAACTTACTTGCTTAACTTACCACAAAAACATTTTCCCAGAACGTTTGAGTTAGAATAGTTCATAAGAGCACAATTATAATCATAATGATGCTCCAAACTGATATGACCCTAACTTGTTTGTGACAGTATTAGGCATCCTGAGTAATTTAGGAGACTATAATATCAGGGCTGCCAACTCTCACGCATTGAGCGTGAGACTCACGCAATTGACACTTTTCACACGCTCTCACGCCACACATCCATTTTCTCACGCACAGAAAAATTGCGGAGCAAAGAGGCACTTTTAATATTAAACTAATTCTCAGCTCTTAGATTTCGTCAATTTTATTACGAAATTCTGACAAAAATACGTTTGGTGCTTGTAAATGTGACGTGACAGATCGCTGAGCGCCTCAATTCAAGTGCACGTGAACCGATCATCTGTTACTTTTTATTTAAAGTTGCAGTACAACTTACCGAAAGTATACATAATATCGACCAATTAGTGTTTTTCAACCACGGAAAGAGGTCAATATATAACAGCAGGAGAACAATTATGTCACATAACGTTACATTTACCTCAGGAAAGCCATTTAATGACCATAGCATGTTAATTGAATAGAAAAAATAGCTTGAGAGGAGATTTTGCTGAGCACTATATTACATATTTATTATATTTTTACTTATGTCATTAAATAATTGTTATTATAACAAAAACTGCATTATATTTAATTTAATGTTATGTTTAACCTGTACTAATACCAGCAGATTGGGCCCTCTATGTTTACAGCATTAGGTGAGATTATTTTTTTTAAATAAAATGTAAAATAAACATGTATCCAAATGAGTCAATATTGAATCAAAATCGGAATCAAATCACAAGAATGGAATTGAAATCTTGACATTTTTGTCAAGCAATAATAAAAACTGTATCCTACCAGTCATTGTACAATGTAAACATTGTAACATGTTGTCACTAAACTTTATAAAATTCAATTTAGTTACCAAATGTTTTGACAATCACAATTACATTTATTGTGATGCAATATTTGTTTTTACATACCCTGATAATATGGTCTGGGGATGTATAAATATATATTCATCTCACACGGGTACGAGTGTGATAATGTGTTTATACAACAGTTCGACGACACACGTAAGTAAATAAGACACAACAACGGAGTGTCTTTAAAAACCCTCTTTTGTGCAGAACTACTTCCTTCCGCCACGGATTCAAGACTCAGTTTGACAGATGAGCTCAAGCGTCCGTTACTAATTCTGCAACGTCACTTTAGAACTAGTAATGAAGGAACGTTGAGTCGCTTCATTGAAGTTTGTTGTATTATGTAGACAGAGTATAGTATTATGGTATTATGAGAGAGATCGACTAAACGAGTGTTTTACCTGCATCTGATGTAGCATTTATTCTTCAGGTCGATGTCCATAATATTATATCCAAAAATTCAGTTTGAATGTCCTCTGAGGAAAGCGATATGTTCATCTTTGTCCTTCCCATGACAGCGTTAAAACAACTTCCTTGTTCTGACTCGCTCAAAAAGACAGTATTTGCCTCCATCTAATGGCATAATAATGTAACTTTCACTGAAGTCCACATCACAATCCTTTCTCAATAGCAAATACAGCATATTATTTATTGAACAACACTTTTTAAATGAACTACAATAGCCATTATAAAAGACAATAGGAAATAAGCACAAGCAAACAATTCAGTCAAACGTACAAACAGCAAGTGAAATATAGGCTAAATATTAGGGATGAGCGAGTACAGCATTATCTGTATCTGTATCTGTATCTGTTAACCATATGAATTATCTGTATCTGTACTCGGACTGGGCGGGGCCTAACCCGGAAGTGGGCGGGATTTAACCCGGAAGTGAGTCGGGTTGTCTTAAAATGGGCGGGCCTTTAACCGGTATGTTATTTTAAGCATGCAATTGATATGGGTTGATCAGAAATTGTTATATTTATTGCTGATTAAAAAAATATTTACATGACAGCATCAGCATTGAGCTTCAGATCAATGGTTTTGATCACGATAACAAACGAACTACAGAACAAGTTTTGCAACAATGAATACAACACATGCGGTTGCAATTATGAAGTAAAATGTAATGAACAAGAGTTTTCATCTCAACTAGGGCTGGGTGATATGGACCAAAAGTCATATCCCGATATATTTAGGCTGAATTTCGATATACGATATATATATCCCAATATTTTTTATTTTTCATGTTTTATTTTTTTCAAAATTTGTTAACACACACACAAGTACTGTCCCCCTTTACTTAACATAAATTGTAAGAATATGACTAATAGTAAAGACTAGTACTAATAAATAAACATTATGCCAATGCTAAAGGTATTAAATAGCAGTCCCAAACTAGTTTTTGTTAATACAATGTTGGTATGAGCCACCACAATCATTTAAAAATATAAAAAAATAACACAAAGAAAAATAGTGGCATTTTGGGGTTAATATGGAAACGACAGTTACCATGGTGAATAGCCTACACAATACAAGAACTGTTAATGAAACATGGAAACTGCTCCTGGTAAATAGAATGAAAATCATACCTGCATTACTTTTATTTTGTGTAATTTACAACGTAACGGCGTTGCATGCTCATAGTTTCTTTTGCACTTTATATACAGTGAGGGGATACACAGCGCGCGACGCCGCATTTGCGCGTGCAATTGAGTGTGCGCTACGACTACAGTTGACAGGACAAGAAAGTCTGTTTTTCTGAGGTGAAAGACTTTATTTCATGTTATAACATAACATGCTCTAAACACGCACGCAAAGTGGAAAAGGATGGGCGGGGGCGCGGGGAGCAGTGCAGAGAGCTCCGGGTCAGCTTGCTTGGAGCAAGGATCACAGCGCAAATTTGAACTATATCGGTATGCGATATGGTCTAATTCCATATCGCATTAAAAAATAAATAAATAAATAAAAAAATATATCGATATATCGCCCAGCCCTAATCTCAACATAACTTTCTTTTTTTTTCAATCCGAGCACAGATGACTCGTATTACTCGTATAATACTCGTACTCGACAAAAGTGCTTTATCCGTACCGGATACTCGTTTCAGCCGAGTATCCGGCTCAACTCTACTAAATATAATTATGAAACTTAATGTTCCCCAAAATCGATTTGCTCTGAAACAAGCAATAGATTAATAAGATCGAAGATCGCCCGTTTGATATACCCCAAATTAATTTTATCTCATGTTTAACCGCTATCTACATAAGAGCTAGCGGCAAATTCCCGAAGGAATGGCTGAGATGACGCTGTTCTCTGCGGGAACATGAGCGCTGACAGCCTGGAGCTCGAACCTGCGAAAGCGTCTCAACAGATCGTAAAATAGGCACTAAGATTATATATTAGTCACATATTTGAGGACTAAATAACTACATTCTTGCCTAAAAAACTCTTAGAACTAAATTTCGTGACAACTACAGTAGTATGATATTTTTAAAACATATGGTGGATTTGCTCGACCGCCATGACAGTAGCCGCAAGCGGAGTGATATAAACGGTGAACCGGTTAGAGTGCTGTTACTGCGCAAATATCGTACGCCTGGAAAAGGCTCTCAGCCAATCAGATTCGAGAACCAGAAAGAACCGTTGTATAGATATATCAGTGGCGGGCGGTGCATTTCACACCTAGGGCTTCTGTGGTGTCCTACATAAATTAATCCACCTCTTAATACGCTTTTAATAGCGCACAGACTCTTTATAATTGTTGATATTGCTGTTTTATTTTGCACCAGCAGTTATAGGGTTAATGCGGTGAGTTCGGAAAAGGCCGGGTAGATGTAACAAAACAAATTTGACAAGAAAAATTAAGAAAATCATATTCAGCACGTAAAAAACTGGGACAAAAATAATACTCACCAAACCTACTGATTATTTTTACACAAAATCCATCCTTATTTCTTTCCTCAAGAAGACTTCAATTACTCTGTTGTACAGGTTATCTGTACGTTTCAGTTCCAGAAATGAGTCTTTCTATCGAGGTTAATGCTGAAAGTCGAGTCTGTCCCCTTGTATTTCTGGCATAAGTTTTAATTCGCTTTAGGGCTGGGAATGTCCACTTGACAGAAGCCGTAGACACAGGGACGGTCACCGCAAAACATGACGATGTGTACAGCTGACCCATGCTCTCAAGATTGCAATCAAGGCTTTAGCCAATTTCAGCTCATCTGCAGTGGTGAGGCTGTTTGAGACAAATACACAGTGAGACACATGCAGGAAATCACCATGTGTTGATATATTAGGCACCTTCCTGGGGCCTCATTTATAACCGTTGCGTACGCACAAAACAGGCCCTGAAAAAGGCGTACGCCCTTCCGACACACAAGTTGTGAATTTATAAAAGCAAACTTGACGGGAAAATTTTGGAGAAGGAGCAGTTAGGCTATATGATGTTAGGCTACATCTGATATACACATTTAGATTAAATATGCCATTCTCATTAATGCACTTAAATGACATGAAATCATTACCAAGAAGTTACAACATTGTTTATATTATAATAAATATAAATATGTGTAGTGGATGCGATGCTTTTGAACACTTTTCCTGTGGCATGCTGTGTTTTAACTACAGCGAGGATTGCTTGGCGCATTATATGGTCTGAGGAAATATTTTTGCGCAAATAATGATCAATAAAGCACAATAAGGCCTATCTGTTTCCATTAAAAAAATAAAGAAATTAAAAATACTATTTGGCCAGTGGAAAAGATAGAGAGAAACTTTCTCTAAAATGTATTTTATACTATTTTAATTTATTATTAAAAGACAAGGCAAGGATAGGCTACTAAATTATTTTTAGCAATGTAATGTGACGGCACATCTGTGTCTCATATTTTCCAAATGTCTTGTACCGTTAAACATGGTATCACTTGGATGAATATGCATATGCAAATGATATACAGATGAGGATATGCATAGTAAAACTAGGCGTAAGCTCCATATATGGTTATTTCGGGGTGGAGACGTATGTGCGCACAATCTTCCGCTGACTGGGATTTATAAAGTGAATTCTGCGCAGGTTCTGGTGTACGCACGGTTTTACAAGTCTGAATATTTTTTGGCTTTTGGGCGCACGCACATTTCTAGTAAGGATCCAACACACGGTTTTATAAATGAGACCCCAGTTGAGGTGGGACTGCAATGGCAGAGAGTCTTCAGCCTAATAAAAGATCAAAATAATGCAAAAATAAAAACTAAAGTTGTTTAGAATGCTTGATTTGGAATAATTGAATGAATGATTTAGTGAGTTTTACTGCAGTGCTTACCTGGATAAATTCAATCTGGTGAGAACATAGGAAATTAACCAATCTGAATATGGACCATTTTGTGTGTAATAAATATAATGTTAGACACAATGCTATTTATAATACACCATTACCGGCACAATTTCTTTGTCAACGTCTAAAATCAAGTAAAATGTGCAGTCACATGTGAGATTGCTTGAGAAATGTTGTGTGAAATCTATCAGGGATATAATGTGAAAGTGGAATTTTTATTTTATTTTATCCGTTTCAAGTTTAAAAAATGTGGCTTTGTATTTACTGCGTTGTCCAATAGAAAGCTGCTTAATATTAAAGTATAGCTTAAATCAAAGAATCTTGCTAGCAGTCACTGGCGCAAATCGTCTACTCCCTGGTATAAAGGTGGTTTTGAAGCCGAGGGATAGTCGATTAACCTAATGAAGTAATTATTAAATGTTTTATTTGCAACAATATGCAAGGAAAAACAAAGGCAAGTCTCTGTCATTAACAGACTATGGACTGACTGTATTCTGCTGTGGGTAAATTTTGAAAATGTGAGAGGTTATTTCTTCTACACGTTTTTATTTAATACTGACCCAAAATTGTGTAAATTAGTGTTGCACATAATTTGTGAAACTTTTCTATAAATTCCTTCTAAGAGTGTAGGTTGTGAAGAACTATTGAAATGAGTATAATTTGCATCAGTGAGAAAAAAGAAAATGTCGCTCAGAGGAAGAATATACAAAGAGAAAATTCAAAAGGGCATGTTACTGAGCCCTGTGGCACTCCATACTTGGGTTTGATGAGACGTCTCTTCATTTACACAGACAAAATGGTAGCAGTCAAATAGATAGGACTTAACCCATGCCAATGCTTGTCCACAAATACCAGTATACATCATTCTCAAGCCATCTAAGAGAATGGTGAGGAATGGAATGTTGAAAGATGTAACACTAGGGAAAAAAAGATGTATCAATGATCAGATGCCAAAAGCAGGTAATTTGTTTCTTTAAGTACAGGTTTTGTGCTTAAATCCTGACCAATGTTTTTTCACACTTACTGTTATTCTGCAAAACTGGACAGTTAAGAGTACACTTTTTCTAATATTATAGACATATAACACCTCTTTCTGTAGCTTAGTGCATATGGGATCTAGCATACATGTTGGTTTTGATGTTTGTTGATTCATGCCATTAAACTGGGGTTAACTTGTATTTCTCTTTTCTTTTCTTTTTTTTTACCCTAGACCTGATAACACTGAAAGAGGAGAGTGGAGTACTAGATGAAATGGAAAAAAAAGATCAGTTTGAGAAACATGATTTCATAACTGGGAAAAAAACATTTAGTTGCTTACAAACTGAAAATACTTCCCCTCAACAAAGATCTCAAAAGACAGAAACTACAAGATACTTCACTTGCCAACATTGTGGAAAGAGTTTCACTCAACGTGGAAGTCTTACTGTCCACACGAGAATTCATACAGGAGAGAAGCCTTTCACCTGCAAACACTGTGGAAAGAGTTTCAATCAACGTCGCAATCTTTTAGTCCACATGAGAGTTCATAATGGAGAGAAGCCTTACACCTGCCAACAGTGTGGAAGGAGTTTCAATCAACTTGGAAACTTTAAAGTCCACATGAGAACTCACAATGGAGAGAAGCCTTACACATGCCAACAGTGTGGAAATAGTTTCACTCAAAAAGGAAGCCTTAAAAAGCACATGAGCATTCACACCGGAGAAAAGTCTTACACCTGCCAAGAGTGTGGAAAAGGTTTCACTCAGAAAGGAAGCTTTAACAGGCACATGAGAGTTCACACCGGAGAGAAGCCTTTCACATGCCCTCAGTGTGGAAAGAGTTTCAGTCAAAAAGGACACCTTAAAGACCACATAAGAATTCACATTGATGCAAGTTATTTCTCCTGTCAACAGTGTGGAAAAAGATTTAACAGAAAACACAGCCTTGAAGTCCACATGAGAGTTCACACTGAAGAGGGCTCTTTCACCTGCCAACAGTGTGGAAAAAGTTTCAACAGACAAAAATACTTTAACTCCCACATGAAAATTCACACTGGAGAAAAGCCGTACCTATGCCAACAGTGTGGAATAAGCTTCAACCAAGTGGGAAACCTGAACAGGCACATGAAAATTCACACTGGAGAGAAGCCGTACACTTGCAAGCTGTGTGGACTAAGTTTCAATCATAAAGGAAGCCTTGAAAGTCACATAATAATTCATACTGGAGAGAAGCCTTACACATGCCCTCAATGTGGAAAACGTTTTGCACATAAACCGACTCTTACAGTCCACATGAGAATTCACACTGGAGAGAAGCCTTACACCTGCAAGGTGTGTGGAAAGAGTTTCACTGATAAAGGAAACCTCAAAGTGCACATGAGAGTTCACACCATAGAAAAGCCTTACACCTGCAAACTGTGTGGAAAGAGTTTCACTCAAAAAGGAAACCTTAAAAAACATATGAGAATTCACACCACAGAGAAGCCGTCCACCTGCAAACTGTGTGGAAAAAGCTTCACAGGAGCACTAAACCTGAAACAACATTTGCAAACTCATTCCGAAAAGAAATTGCAGAGCTCTGAAAGTGGTAAAACATTTAGAAAAAGGAGCCATTTCAAAAATCATCCGTCTATTCACTCTGGAGAAAGGCCATTTAAGTGTGAACAGTGTTATAAAAAATTTATTTTGCCTTTACACTTAAAGATACACCTGAAAAGTCATGCAGATGTGAAACCACATTCTTGCTCTTCATGTGGAAAGAGTTTCAAATGGCTCAGCAATTTAAAATGGCACCAGAAAATACTCAACTGTTTAAAGGTCCCATATTGTTCACCTTTCTGAAGTTTTATTTTAGGTTTTGATGTCCTTAAGAATATATATTTCCGGTATAAGTACCAAAAACCATCCCAATATATTTTTACAGCCCCTTTCGCAGGAGCTCTGCCAAGAACAGGTCGATTTTGGCCTCTCTTCTGATTGGCCTGTTGTTTTCCGAGTGACGCACAATAAATCTTTCATAATGGCAACACTTCGTTTGTTATAATCAGAGGATTTGCCAGCGTGCAGAATTCAGCAATGAACAAAAACTCAGTTTTGAGCGTTGAGTGGATTCTATCTTAAATGCATCTCATTGGCCATTGCGTTCAAGACATCAACACATATGTCTGTGATTGGCTACATTGCTCAATGCCGCAAACATGTTATAAATAGAAGCTCATTCTGGTCTGTAAATCGTTTTTATTATTTGTTTTAGTTATTCTTGTTGTTTTTGTGCAACATTTTAGATGTTTTATTTTTAGATATTTCTATTTTGTGGGAGTCCCGCAAATCCTTTTATTGTCCCACAACCCGCACACACACGTGTACCTTACGCCCACACTCGGCCATCAAATCTAGTCCTGCACCGTACTCTGTTGCGTTGGGTCCCGCGGGAGTGCAGGTCTCTACATCCATCGACTGAAGGTAGGGTATGGTAGGCAGTGCTTGGGGTGGGATTGAAGGCGGTGACTGAGTACTTCTGACATCACATTTTTACGGAAGTCACAACGGCTTGTGAAAAGGCACAGCTACATTATGCAGGCTGTGTGCATTTGTCTGTGGATTAACTGTTTTGAAACTTATATGGCAGTTACATACTCCCTAGGCCTCTGTTATCATGAAAAAAGTCAGGAAATTTCATTTTTGACAATATGGGACCTTTAAAATCAAGGCTGCATTTACACTGCAGCTGAATGTGAGCCAAATCTGAACATTACTATTAAAATGTGAGAATTGCGAAAGCAACAGAAGCACGCAGTTCTGACAAACTATTTGTATCACCACTGATAACTTAATTATGTAATGCAACTGGATCGAAATAGACATGATCTGCATTAAGTCAAAATGCACAAAAGCATCTGGGCAACTCTGCAAGACATCACCGTTTTATAGTTTACACAGAGACGGTAGCAGTATCGTTTTCAAAAATGTGTAAGTTGAAACCCAACCCGTTTTTTTTTTTTTTACGCCCCAAAACGCCATTGTTTTGTCAATGAACAGCAAAAACGCATAAAGATTTCCATTTTTGAGTTGAAAACAATGTCGTGTAAACGCCCCTCAGTTTAGTCCTAAAGTTGATCTAGTTTTCCAGTAAATCATGGTCATCTGCCATGTTCTCCAAAGGTTGCTGGCTCTCAATTATACCCGTCTGGTCAGTATCTTTATTTGCAGGTCCTCTTAAACCTCTCTTCAGGCATCAGCAGCGTTTGGAGGTTTATTTGTATATTCTTCCACAACACCTGTATTGAATAACTATTGTAATGTTAACACACATATTTCACAAAACAGTAAGGTAATAAAGCTGATGATTCTTAACTGAAGTTGCATTGTTCTTGTGTGTTCATTTGCATTGAATTAATTACAAATACATTTCTAGGCATTCCTTTTCTTTGACTTTTGGTTCAGTTTTTATTTCTGTCACTGTCCGTCTGTGATTGTGGTATTGTGAACACCTGTTCTGGATGGGCTGTGGGTATTTAAAGATGAACTGAACTGAAAGAATCAACATTGATAACGTGTTGGTTATGACAATTAAAAGTAAATTACACAACATTTTTTAATTAAAAATATCAATATAGCTTTTTTTTAAGCAACACAAAAATTGCGTTTGTTAGTATAAGAACGCTGGCAATTCTGATGACGTCACTGGCATGGTAGGACCTGCAAAAGGTATATAGGCAGCTGCAGCTGCATTTCCTATACACACGAAAATGAGTAATTTTAATGGCCGCATGGATTACGCATTTGAGCCTGTGAGGGACAGGCCAGTAGTACGTGACTACCACCACATGGAGGGTGATCAGTTTCAGGCTCCGCCTACAGTACAGGATCGTTTGGGGGTAAGTGACTGGTGTGGGTGCGGGCGCTGCCGGAGCATGGACACTGCACCGGAATCGATCTGTTGCAGAGAGGTCAACCTGGAACATTTATTGAGCGGTGAAAAATGCATCACCATGCACTGTTCATTTCGGATGCTGTGCGGTGAGAGAGACGTGTTGGAGGTGGCTATGCTATCTCTAAGGGATGTCCGAGCTGAGACGCTGGAGCGCCCCGTAAGTAGCAGGTATGTAACAGTGTATTTTATGAATTGGCGATTGGGCTACACTAGGCTAACTTGTTATATCCTTTTCTCAGACTGTTTAGGTTAACAGCGTACCGGCAGTTCACTCTTTAGGCGAGGAGGCAGTTGGGAAGAAGGAATAGGATCCCGATCCCGTCCTGTGCAGTGAACTACATCAGGGATCTTTTCCCCTCAGCCGAATATCAAGGATTCGAGTATGCGTTGGACTTGTAGTCAATTTTAATAATAAAACATTTGAAGTCAGACGCGTACATGTAAAGTCATCATTTTATTGGATAATATCAAATAATTGAAAAGTAACTTTACTAAGCATATAGAAAAAAAACCATTTGAACTGATATTGCCTCAAGGAATATGGTTATGCAGTAGGACTATTATAGATGAACATAAATATTTTATGTAGGAATAAGAGTTAGTATAGATAATAAATTATACAATCTCCATTGACGATATCCTTTCGGAAACTGTAGGCTTTCTGCTCTTTTATTTGTGCCACCACGTACTGACCAGCAGCCTTTGAAAATTGTTGCCTAAATCTGTGTCCACCTGTCTTGGTTGTTGCCCTCTCTCTCTCTATGTTGATGTTGTTGTCCAGTGCAGCCAGGCGAAGACGTGCTTCAAAGCTTTCATAGCTGAAGGCCTTTCTCTTTGTTGCATACTTATTATAAAGAGCATGAACACTCTCTGATTCACCTGTGTGGATGCCCTCTGTCACCCTGTCAAGATTTTGGAGGAGCTGCCTGTTCAGGACAACCTTTTGGAGGCTGTTAAAGGCTGCAGAGTCAGGATGGAGCCACGGGCGCCTGCTCTCCTCATCTGGGGTGTAGGGAGGGTGGTCACATTTTGTTATTGTTTCCCCGGTCACCCACTCATGAACATTTGTTATGTGGTGTAGCAGAGATATCCACCTTTCCCTGAGTCTTACTCTATCTCTCCACAAGAGGAAACAGAATACCACAAGTGATTAGTTATCATCTGGATTTTTGCATCTTAAAATTTTCTTCTTTTTTTACATTCTTGACAATGTGCCACAGATCATACTCATGTTTGATTTCCTGATGTTTCTCTCTTAGTGCCTTCTGGACAGATGGGTGGCAGTCAGTGGCCAACACAGAGATGGAGACACCGTGGTCCGCAAGCTTGGCCAGGCATCTTTCCATACCCTCTACCTCGAGCCAGTAGCTATTTTTCACGTCAGTCACCCGCACAGTTTCCTGAGCCACGATCATCTTTGATTCTGTGTCAAACAGAGAGTAGGTGCCGAAGGTTGCATTATAGCCAGGGCTGTCATACCGTGCATCCCCTGAGACAGTGATCGGCTTCTCACTCACAGCACTCATGACCCCCTCATTGTGGATAGCCCAGGCATAGTTGACCTCCGGTATGACGTTGGCTTTCTGGATCTTATACCACTGCCTCTCTGACATGGCCTCCAAACCAATTGTTTCGCATACCTCTAGGAAAGGACTGCACTCATTCCCTGTCACAAACACAGCAGCCGGAACAGTGATGTTGCACTCCATGACTCCCCTGATTTGATTTTGTGAATGCCAAATGTAATTATGGCCATCCACACAGTGTGTTTTTACAGTCACCCCAAAACCACTGTTGGACAAAGCTGGTGGTTCTTCTAGGCATTTGCCACAACCCTCCCAGTGACACATAGAAAATAACATTAACAACTGCTTGTTAGAGACAATGCTTTTTCTGTCTTCAATACAGTTTGTGTCTTCCTCCTCTTCCTCCTCTGCATCACTGCAACTGGCATTGTCATCACTTGAGGAAAAAAAAGTCCTCATCGTGGTCCTCAAAGGACACCTCATTTGGGATTTGTAAGGAGCTCTGAGAAACCATTTATTCACTACACATTTACGAACTAATACACATTGTGCTGATGAACTACTAGTAATTGTTTTCGTGTGGTTTGCTATGTTTCCTAATGTATTATAACGCACCAATTAATTTTGTCTCAAAAATATTGCATACAATACAAAATTGTGTCTAAAATATGCATTAGATTGTATTTGCAATGTACATAGTCAATTATTAATGGAGCAATAGTGGTTCATGGTGTTATAAGAGGGAAATGTGGTGGGAGGTTGGAGGGCTGTAGCCTGTCATGCACTCTCATTTATTGTATACAAGCACATTATGCATTTTAGTAAATAGAGACTGCTTGTATATGTCGTGTGCATTTAGAGAAAATACCAAAACATGGTTGAGATACTGTGCGTTTTAGAAAATCGAGGCAGATAATGGGAAAATGTGATTGGACGAATTCATCCAATGGGATCGCTTGTTAAGTTAGCTGCACGCAAAATGTTAAAACCAAAATACTGCACGGCCGGATACTGCACAGATACCTCTTACTATGGACCTAGCAGCTAATTCTGCGAGTTGAACTCCCTGCATCAACAATGTTTCCTGAGACGATGAACATCAGTTAGCTTCAGGGTGAGTAGTGTTGTAAAGTTTTTCTTTCTTCAAAGCAGACCAGGAGACGTTGGGATCACGTTCAAACAGAAGAGTTTCTTTATTTGAGCGCGCCTGCGGTTTCGTCCAACATAATCTAAAGTATATAAATTTACATGGTGTCTTATAGGCATTTTAGGAGGAGGGACTTTTGAAGGTGGAGACAAATTCAAACAAAGCATGTAATTGAGTATACAGGTTAAAGGGTAACTAAACCCCTGGTCAGAGCCTGACTCCACCCACTGGCAATATTTGAAAAATGCTAGAAAAGTGGGCAGACCCCAGCGGAGATAGAGGGGACGAACCGAGGGCGGGGCTGAGCGCGGGGGCGTGCATTGAGACCCGCAGTGACGGATTAATTGACAGCTGCTGTCAGACTCTAAAATGGAGACTGACTGGAGTGACGCAAGTAGCTGTGCAACAGAGCGATCATTTGAGGTCGAGGACTTTTCTCCCCCACCTTCACCTGAAGTGGAGGAGGGCGAATTGTCCGCGGACACAGCAGGACCAGAACCTTATCAGTTCGAGCCGCTGGCTCAAATTGCGGTCTTAACTCCCGAATCGCGATCGGCATCCGACGATGCTAGCGAAGCAGCCGCGCACGGGAGAATGGGGCCAGTGTCTGAGTGGTAAAACATTAGCATTATGGCTAAATTAGGCTAATACTAAAAGCAAATGCTAACGGACCAATAAAATGTTTTTAAAAACATGCATTTAGGCTTATTTTGGTATGATTTAGTGGTATTAATTAAGCGAAAAAACATATTTCAAGTCTCCCTGTACAAGTACAAATGATTCTGTCTCAACAGGTGCACCTGTGGGCATTGCAGCTCACTGTCCCTGGTAGAAAACGTGTGTTGTAGGGAGATACCCAAGGTAGCTATGAAATATGACAAGAACAGTGTTAACTTTAACCATTGAAAGGTTACTATGACAAAGATATCTCATTCAAACAGATTTTCCATCTCATGAATATGATTGACCTGAAGAATGAAAGCTGTATCATATACTTGGATATTTATTATCACTCATAGCCATGCAAAATGTTTCTAAAGCTTCAGCCTATCTGATAAAGATATAATTTTGTGTGAAAAGATTGCTTTATCAATAAAATTAAACACTAAGTTCACATATATTGTCTTTCAATAATTTAAGTTAAATGTTAAGTCAAATTCAAGCACTTCCAAGCATTTTAAGCACCTTGTACGAACCCTGAAAAAAAAACACACAATACCAAATATTAAATAAATCATCCTAACAAAGTAGTAATAATCTCATGTTATAGGTAGTACACAGGTGTGACCAGATAGGTGGAGTGGGCTGTATAACAGCACATCCAGGATTTGAGCCGGTAGCACTTAACCCATATGTGCTACAAGCTGTATATGGTACTTACGTACAGTTATATGGGGAGATGGAAGAGACAGTTATAAACAGGTTAGTTCCAGAAAGAAAGGTTACATTTTATATAAATAAATATAAAAAATAAGTGTATATAATGCATTACAATTTTTTTATACTCAACTTCAACATACATGGGCACCACCTGTCTTTCAGCGCGTATAGACACCTTGCGTATCGTAATGTCGTTAGGTGGTGTTGGGGGTACCTTGGCCAACATGTTCGGGTGGTCATACCTTCATGTGCGGTGACCCGGATCAGGGAAGAGTTTCCTGAAGAAGGAACTTACAGAGGTTTCCTTCCCCCACTGCATTTTTTTTTTTTTTTTTTTTTTAGAATATTAAAATAAAATAAAAATGAATTAAAAGAAGCATTTTTAACTGGAGTTACACACCACACACACACAAAAAAACCTCTTTAGTCTAAATTTGCAAATAATTTTTCTTGAATGTTGTAGATGACCAGGTTTTCCCCCAGGTTTGATCACCCCAAATTTAAGACTTCAGGACCTTTTTAAGAGCACTTTAATGAAAATGAAGACCTATATCGCACCCATTATGCAGTCGTAAAACACCAGATCAAATCCCAATAATGACTATTACGAACAAATGTTTTAATTAAAAATACATTTATAAAAAAAAAAAGCATTTAACAATACACCGATTTATGCATTTTAACAGAATAAATATATTTAATTAATATTAAATAGTACATAATAAACTGTGATTTTTTTGGGTAAATATCAAACATTCATAAACAGATAAACTTTAAATTGCTTCAACCATTTTTTCATTTTCAAGAATAAAAAGAAATGTAAATACACCTTAAAAACAAGGGAGGGATGGATAGAGAGACATAGAGAGTGGGAGATAGATAAAAAGAGACAATGCGAGAGAGATAAGAGAGATAGTTTGCGCATGATACTCCCAAAAATTAGACGTTCTGCTAAAACCCTGTTGAATTTTCATTTCACCTTGCGTTGCTGTCTGGTTGAATAAATAGGCTAGTATAATGAAATTTAAGACCTTGTTAAGGCTTTAATTTAGTTACATGACATTTAAGACCTTTTTAAAGTCCAACTGAAATCAAAATTGACCCTATTATTTTGTTAGCGCATATTACTAGTCTTGTGGTGAACAATTAATCCGTGCAAGTTAAAACACAGAAAAAAAAAGCACTCCCCTCAAATCATTAGTCTGTAATGAGCGAGAGATGGAGAGGAGGAGCGCTAGAGTAAAACCCTGCCCTATGTTCAATATTTCTTTTCACTGGGAAATACGTCACAGCACTGGAGAAAAGTCGTTTGCAACT
This sequence comes from Rutilus rutilus, assembly GCF_951802725.1. Taxonomy (NCBI): domain Eukaryota; kingdom Metazoa; phylum Chordata; class Actinopteri; order Cypriniformes; family Leuciscidae; genus Rutilus; species Rutilus rutilus. The sequence continues at coordinate 31,040,556 of NC_140212.1, forward strand.
TCCGGTTCACGCGGACTTTAAGACCCCACGGCTACCCTGATGACAGACAGGTGTGTCCAAGCTGGCAGAGTGGGTAGGTATAGAGCTGGAAAGTCCCGCCCCTTCCACTGACCTCTAGGTTGAAAAACGGCCCATTTGGTTTGAATGATGAGATTTGGGTACAAAACACACAGGCATCTCGATCTGTCTCCATAGATTTTCTCAACATTAGCACATGTGAATTTTTCACATGCTGCTGTGCCTAAACAAAATATTTAAAGTTTTTAATACAACAGTTGATGACAGTGTGGCCGGAAAACTTTCACTTCTATCACATTAACACAATATATTTCTCAATACTGTTTTAAAATATCGCCAACCAGAGGCTCGTGGAGACAAGAAGGAAACAGGGCGTTTTCGTGGCAGTGGATGTTCTGAATGTGGTTTGCTACAGAGCTCCACTTGGCCACTATCTCCTCCCCAGATTTTGATGTGGTCGCAGACCAATAAAGGTGATTGACCACACTCTTTCTCCACAGCCCCACGTCCTGCAGTCCCTTACCCTTACTAAGGGCATCCATTTTTTTACCAAGTCCTGAACACATAAATAATAATAAAAACAATTACTGTACTCAATGTTTCCCGCAGCACTTTATAGACCAAGGTGGTGGACTAACATTCAGTATAGGCTATACGATAAAAAATAAGTTTGTGATAAATTAACATTTTTGGGGCATCTTAAAAAGTTCACTTTGTACAATCTTCCCATATAATTGTCTACCACTTTAACTGAAAACATTTTTTGTTAGAAAAAATGGTACAGTTCTTCGTTCTATTCAAAATACTAACCTTTTCCCATATGCCATGGGTCGAAGTAGTGTGTAATGTCCTGTTTTTGCTCCCTCATAAATTTCTGTACCCCTGTGTGACGGTCAGTCACCAAAGACTGGACCACAACACCTCTTTCCTCTAGAAAAGACAGGCTTCTTTCAAATCCCTCCTTCTCCATCCGTTGGCTGTTTCCAACTTCATTGCTCTGCAAACACAAACAAATATTTTAGATCAATGCACAGTATATAGTAATTCACAAAACAAAATGTTTTCATTGTGTAGTTGTTTACCTGGACTAGTTGGATGTCTATGACCCTATTGGCTTTGAGGTCCATCATGGTGTAGCTTCCATATTTTGCTGAATGTCCTACAATTGTGTTATTTGCACAAAGCCAACGTCAACAAAGCCTGACAGCAGTCTAATATTATTTATATATATATATATATATATATACATACACACACACACACACACACACACACATATACATACATACATACACACATAATTAATGAGTTATTTATTACCAGGTGAATCAGCTCTCATGTCCCCACCAAGAGTCACAGCCCCATCAGCAATGGCATTTTCAATAGCGTCATCCTGCTCAATCTTCCACTGCCAGTTTATGGTTGGAATAAGGAGCTTGGCCTGATGCTTGTGGAAGCACGACTCAGAGATCCCCTGGATTTTGAAGGCATCCAAGAACTAAAAATTTTTTTTTTTTAAATACATCTTCATATAATAACCTGAGGGGTGACGTGCAAATATGACAGCTCTATGTTATTATCTCTCACCTTCGATATCTGGCAAAACGATGAGCCAGTGAACAGAACAGCTGCACAAAGCTGTAGGTTTCCCGCTGGTATATTGTTTACCATTGGCTGGCTCGACCAGTCACTGGAGTACTCACAGTAAGCACAGTGCTGTTTCACACGGAGAAGTGTCCCAATGGTTGTTTGTGAAACAACCAAACTCCGGGTGCAGACAGGGCATCTTCTAAAAAGCTCCAGCAGTTTCTCTTCATATACAATGTACTTCATCACTTTGTGGGGTAATACTTCATCGGAGACTCTATGTAAAAAAGAAAAAAAAAAAAAAAAGAAAAAGGTAAAACAAATTTAAATAAAAGCATAACATAATCATAATTTGGTTATGTAATGTGTATGTATCAGAAATAACTTAATGACAATCAATCAAAAGTATTTAAAAACAAGTAATAGCTAAATTAGAACATTCAAATATAGCCTAACTGAAAAACCTAACGGGACTAAACGCATTACCTTGTACAGTTCATGGTGCTCTCACTTCCGTCTTGATGATAGCTGGAGTCATCAGTGGACACCTCACATCTTTTCCTCTTTATTGGTGTAGAGGTTGCTCCGGGACACTCTGTGTAAGGCTCCATCAGTGTGCCTGTGTCACACGACACACTCCTGTTAGGCATTCTGGCCTGGGTGGCTGCACAAATTAATAATAGATTTGTTATCAATAAGCAGCGACAGTACAAAACTACTAAATTATATAATCTTGACTATGATGAAACATTCAAAAGCTCCATAGTATTCAAAAATCACCTTTGCTTCTCCTCATGGGCTTCATGTTAGCCTGCACACCTGCAGATCTGGAGATGACTGGTTCAGTCTGGCACCCAATTTCTCTGGTCATAGTAGGCTAAAAAAAATTGTTTTATGGTTTACAATTACAGTTTTATATTCAGTCATTTTAGAGATTTTAAAATATTTATAAATAGTTAATTAACTTCTGAGGTAATTTTCAACAGGATTATTATTACTATTACGCTATTTTTATTCCTCACAGGGTCGCAAGACGACGTAAAGTACATGCATCTGATGAGTTTTATCGAGTTGATGTCAATAGCGTGCGCTTTCCGTATAGCTGCTAGCAGCTATTCATATTTTGCCGCTATGTGAAAAAATCCAGTAAAATGCGCTGGCGCGTTTGTCGACCCCAGAGGATTAACTTTTGCCTAACCGTAAATTGTGATTAAAATATATATGATCACTCACCTCAAGACGCCGCTGCGGTGGTGGAGTCCATGCAGGAGGACTCAGAGCAGCGTTTGGCACTGCATTGCTTTTCAGCGCGAGCTGTGTGGAGAAGCCCATTTCCACCTCTATCGCGTTGGAGAAGCAATCCCGCGTAAAATGCAGGTTGCACACTTGAGCTCTAGGCGGGAACTCACGGTCTTCCAGGCCAAGTGCATGCAACCACTGTCGCCTAATTTCCAAATCTGCTGGAAAACTATGCAGTCCAGCAGTGCTGTTACAACCAGCAACACTACACCTACGTACCATCCTGACCACTGTACTAAATACAGATAAATCTACGCTAACTCGAAGCTATCCTAACTGATGCAATACTAACGTTATGCTACTAACAAACTATGCTTCTAACAATACTACACTAACAACTATGCTAATAATAAACTACCTAGGCTACAAGAAATAATATAAATGACTATATAAATGCTATGCTAAATAGATGCTAAAAATACTCTACCCTGATCGTTTTCAATACTCGCAATTCCAACTCCTGACTCGCTACAGTGGTTTTGACGCAACAAGATGTTTTTTATACTGCCAGGGGCGTGGTGAGCTCGTACCAAGGGCGTGGTGAGCTGGAACCTGCTTACGTCACGCAGTACCGCTTACGTCACGCAGTACCGCAACATCCAATAGGAAAATTCAACTGCAGTAGCCACCGTTCAACCTGAAGAGGGCAGCACTCAGACGTTTTTACACCATATATTGTAGAATTAAAACACTTTATACCCAAATGTCAAAAAAGTTACTCGAATCAATGAACAGCACTAATAAAGACCCATTCTTACAGATCATTAACTAAAAAAAGTTGGTTTAGGGTTTAGTTACCCTTTAAGGAACCCGCCCCAGACCGGCAGTCTCAATTTAATCAGCATAACCACTCAAATGCATATGTGCTAATCCAATTAGCCAAACAATTCAACGTCTGCATTAAAGACAATAGGTTAGCGTCTCCGTGATCTGACTCATTTAACTTACAAAGGAAAAACAGGTCGGGCAGGAATATCTTGCTGTAAACTCAATAATCACTTTTTCAGTTTATATACTATCTAAATTAAAACCTCAAATGCTAAAATCAGTATTCTTCACCGTGATGTTATGTAAGGAAGCATATCTGAAATAGATTTTTAAATTTGTAACCCTTCAGTAGAGAGGGACATTGGATTCTGTTTACAGACCTGCTGCGGTTTAGTTAGCTGCTAGTAAACGCATTATTATCGATCTGTGATATCGTCGGAGTCATGATTTAGTACTTGCCGTTGGTCTATCGGTCTGCCCTGTACTATAGCCTGAAAAGTTGAACATTGATGGAATGGCCTCAGGTTTCAGTCTGTTGGTCTTAACCCTCACCAGTGAACCTGTTGTATCGAAAGTACAACTCTCTAAATAGTCTGTCGCTAAAAAATGCTCACTACAGACTCGAAATCCAGGGGCTGTCGGAGGGTTAGCCAGTTTTAAGGCAGCTAGCCATGACTTGAGGACTGGTTTCCTTGTCAAAGGTAGCCTGTGAAAATGTATCGTAACCCCAGCTGACTTAGCCCTATAAAATTCATTGCTACAGCCAGGGGCAATACAGTATGAACCCCCCCTAGACCTTTTGGTTTCTGTTTCCTCAGCCGTGTCAGCTAGCCTCAGACTATTTACATGCTATGGCTGCTCTCCTTGCGTTGGTTAGCAACAGAGTAGCTTACCATGCCATTGACGTAGCCGAATGTTGAAATCCAACAACAACCATTTCAGCATCCCTTTTAACAAATTCTGCCATTTTAATAATTATAATAGATGTATTTTATTTATTCTCATTGGTACATCACCTTTACTCAAATTCAAGTTCAGTTAATCTTTAAGTGTGGTATGTGGTATGGTGTGCGGTTGTTTGATGCGCTTTGTTCTTTTCTTGCGTTTCACGGAAATGGCCACGTGGCAGATGCTCTTGGATTCGAGCTCCTCTACTATCATGAGATCTTAATTTGTCCCATCCACCTCATGGCCGTGGTTAAACTGGTCCGTGTTTGAATTTTTATTTAGTTATGTTTTAATAATAATAATCATAATAATGTGTTACATTTACATAGCGCTTTTCTGGACACTCAAAGTGATTTACATATGGAAGGGGGGAATCTTCTCAACAACCACCAATGTGCAGCACCACCTGGATGATTTGACGGTAGCCATATTGCACCAGAACGCTCACCACACATCAGCTTATTGGTGGAGAGGAGACAGTGATGAAGCCAATGTAACGAGTTGGCTCAAAGGGGAAATATTAATAATAACTCATAACTTGTTATGATTAATTATGAATATTTGGGTCAGTTAATTGGATTAACTTGATGTAGCTACATTAATATGTACATTAAATGCGGCCGCAACACGCCCTTGCAGATGATTGGCTCCGAAACAGGGGAAAGGCGTGGCTGTGGTCCCTTCAAAAACACGCGCTAGCTCTCTAGGACTTTGCAGTTCAACAGTTCGAGAGAGACTCGTTTCTTCCTCCGTTTTCTTTTTATTTCATTTCTTGATACTTTATTTCAGTTTGATAATTCTCATACAAACCAACGAAACTTAAGGCTAAGTTATCTTTGAGCTAAGTTTAACGAACTCTTTGATTTAACATCGAAACCCAACTTCGCCTCCGACGAAGCGGCTGACCACGCGTTCCAGGTGCCTTTGTTTCACGAGACGCATACAAGAGGGCCTCAAACAAGTACTGTATATCCTTAAATTCGCAGATCCAAAAGAAATGCTGTTTTAAGTTGTCTAGAAATTGCTATAGCCTTTGGGTTCTCGTTGAAAAGTAACATTTTAAACTGTTTTGCCTTCTTCCTTGTTCTGACTCTCTCACACACAATCTCACACTTTTCTTAGACTTGCATACACACTTTTTCTCAAACTCACACACACACACAAACACACACGCACGCGCACGTGCTCACTAAACTCCCACATACACGCTGCCACACCTACACACACCCAAAACTCTCTCTCTTCCTCTCTCTCATTTTCTCTCTCCCTATAACCTTGTTATTATATTATTCTGTTTGCTTTGTTTTATTTTATGTCTTATTGCGATCGCTTATGTTGTTTTGTTTATGCATATTTACTCCTGCGTGATTTGAATTAGTACATGTAATCTTAGTTGTTTGATTAAAACTTTATAATCCTATGAAATTGAATCTGTCTCATATTGTTACATTGCTGAAATCCCTGAGAGTGCGATTACCTCTAAGCTCTATTTTTGTTCTACCAGTAATTATCTAAATTGTCTATAAACCCTAAAGTATCGTTCTCTGTGGCCACAAGAAGGATATCTTGTCGGAGTTATAGACTGATAAGTTTCTGTTCAGAAATTGTACATATTGTCTGCCGGACAGATAATTTGCACGATAAATGAACACTAACTTTACCTAAATTTCCCCTAATTGAACGTATAAATTCTACCTACTTATCCCCTATTTAGAATAAATTAATTTGTGTATACAGCACATTAATATTCATATCTTATGAATATTAATTCTCATTGAGCTAATAAATCCCCTTAACTGACTCAGTGTTGTTACACTAAGAAAAGCGTATCTTTCAGGGTCACAGAAAAATTATTATTTCTTAGCATGTACAGCGCTTGGAGCATGTAACAAGATCATAATCGTAAAACAAACTTTGTTGCAAGCAGAGAATCAGAACCAAATACATACTGTAACTCAAATACATTTGTAAATCACAAACATAACTAATCTAAGCACACATACATGCATAAGTAAAATGGTGAGTGACAGAATGGAACCGGAAGCAGGAAATTAACTATGGAAAAGAACCATCATCTTATCATTTTCAGAGCACATCATTAAATGTATACTTGCATGGTGTTTGCAGTGGAAACAATTCTTGAAGTTCTTGGAAAAGGATGTTGATGGTTCCTTGAGTGTCAAACGTGGAAGTTGCAATCGTTTTCTTCTCCGTTGGATGAAGAAGATATGATGAACTTGAGTGGTTTGTTTGACTCTGTTCTGGTTGAAGGTTTTCAAAAGGCATGGAGGCCATGATGGATGGGGGCCAATGGGCAAATTTGGCCAGGATGCCCATTGCCCAGATTGAAAGTAGCAGATAAATGCTGTGTTTGTTTGAATGCTTATATAAACTATGATAATGACGCAGAAGATTGGCTTGTGCTCTGGGTTTGACAAGGGAATATTTATTAAATTAGTTGTGACTGATTAGTAGTGGTAACTACTATTAAACGCTCATGCATATTTCTTTTACTGTGTTACTTAAAAAAAAAAAAATATATATATATATATATATATATATATCTGAGTTTCCGTTGTCCGGTAATTGCCGGACATTGACCGAAAAAAAAATGAAATGTCCGACAAAATTAAATCTCTCCGGTCAAATTGTCCGATTCAAATTTCCTAATAATCCCGCCCCCTAACACAATCTGAATTTGAGAATAAGCCTAAAATGTATACAGCAAAAATACACCGACCTTTGGCTATGTTATAAAGGAACAGGCTCTACCGTTTGTAGGGTTAATGTCCGACGAGCTGTCCATTGTCAGGTATTAGACGATGGCGAGGCGTGAACCGTCCGACGCGCAGCGGAGGCTACCTGACAATGGACACCTCGAAGGGCATTAACCCGCTTATACCATGGTCACTTGCAAAATAACACATTTTTAAAACATTAGTTTATATTTTAATTAGTTTTACAATCGAAATCTAAAGTTTTTACAAACAATAACTTGGTTTCCCTTACGCCTGACGGTTTATTTAGCAAACGGAGATAGTCCACTCAGCTCGTAGAACCCTTCAGTTTACTGCCTGTTGCTATGGTTACTCACTGCTGATGTAGCCAGCGCATTTATTTATTAATTTCGAACGGTAAACAGTCAGTTTCACCAGAACTCCTTTACTATGTGTCCTCTATGGACACCCTGCAGCCAATCAGAATCAAGTATTCACCCACAAGTATTCGCATTCTGCATTTCAAATAAAGCGCACGCCTAAAACGGCTGTAATATAGAAACAACGAACGAATGAGAGAGACGTTTTAAATATGGCCAGGCCCAGGCAGACTAGCCTTAAAAGCTTTTTTCAGAAGCCAGACGCGACGGACGATGGTGAATCAGGAACGCCTGAAGCCTCAGATGTCCAGACAGCTCCACCACCACCACCGGAGAAAAAGCCGAAGTGTAGGGCGTATCGGTCGGAATGGAGTGACAAGTTCCCATGGCTAAGATGTGAGGTAGTTGATAGTAACGAAAAAATGTTCTGTTTGCACTGCGAAAAGGCAGAACGACGCAACGGATTCACAAGAGGGTCGAATAATTTGAGAATATCTGCTCTCATTGAACATAGTCAGAGCAATGACCATGTTGCGGCGCTCAATTTAACGCCACAGCAGGTTGCGATGAAAGGCCACTGTGACAAGGCCACGGAAACTTCTAAGAAAAAACTATGCTCTCAGCTCAAAATTGTATTCCACATGGCAAAACATGATCTCCCATCTAACCATTTTGTAGCACAGACTGAGCTACTGCAAGCTCTCGAGGCTCCAGATTTTGTCACCACCGATGGCATTTATTGCCACAGCGACTCTGTGGATGATATGGAGAGAGCATTAGAACACGTCGTGGTGGAACAGATCCGTGAAAAACTGAAAAAGAGTGACTTAATTGGAATAATAATTGACGAAACTGTAAATATCACTGTGAACAAAAAGTTAATCATATATCTAAAGCTGGAAATAAAAGGAAAGGTGGAGACATGCTTTCTTGGAAATTATGATGTGGACTGCGGGACCGCAAGATGCATTTATGATCGCGTTGTTGCGGTGCTTCGCGAAATGGATATAGCACTGTCCCGTGTCATTGGCCTGGGTTCAGATGGTGCAAATGTAATGACGGGAAGGCATGGTGGGGTTGGTGCTTTATTTAAGCAAGCGAATCCCTTTTCTATCCAGGTGCACTGCGTTGCCCACAGGGCTGCACTTGCTGCGCTGGACGCAGCGAAAGCTGTGGAAAACATCCGAGCTTACAAAAACACGATCTCCTCAGTGTACTCCTTCTACAGACACTCTGCCACCAGAACATCCCGGCTCCGCCAATTAACAGCTGCACTCAGTGATGAGGACATGGTCAGCCTCAAGCAGCCGTGCGCAGTACGCTGGCTATCCCTACACAGGGCTGTGGAGGCCATGAAGCACAACTGGGCAGCTGTGGCCATGGAACTTCATGAAGAGGCCGTGGAAGGAAATACCCAAGCACAAGGGCTGCTTGGTCAAATCCAGACCTACAGCTTCATAGCCCTGACTCACGCACTGGCCGATCTACTACCAGTGATGACAAAACTGAATTTAGTTTTTCAGAAAGACAACGTCAATCTTTCCAGCATCCGACCAATAGTGCAAGCATCTGTCACGGCATTTACACAGTTACGAGATGTCCCAGGTCCAGAAGAGGAGACATTCCAGGCGGGCTATAAAGACGGCACATACAAGGATGTCAAAGTGACCAATTCAAGCGACCGCTCCATTCAAGCTTTCAGAAAAGCCAGGGAACGCTATGTTCAACATCTGATAGATGCCTTGCAAGATCGGTTCCCCGAGGATTGCATGGATCTACTTCACTGCCTCGATGCCCTTCTGAACCCCTCTAGATATCCGCAGACACATAGTGGTAAGTAGGAGCTGTTGATTTATTATACGGGTCATTCTATTGAAACGTCCACTTTTGGTATGTCAAGATGTCTTAAAATGTATTTATTTTTCTAACATTTAAACTTACACCACATTATTAGATTACTAAAAATTTAAAATATAAATAAAAATGTATATTTTTTGTGCATTTATTTAAAGACGGCATGTACCTTTTTTGTCACTGGTGTTACCCTACTACTTTGGCAATTTCAAAGGTTTTTATGAAATATTATTTCTATTTTTTTTTCAGCATATGTCAGAGTTACCGAAAAATAATAATAATACAACAAATAAGGAGATTATGTTTTATTTATTTTACTCAGGTTTGTTAAAAGTGTGCTTGAATGATGTTAGTTCGTTTGCGCAACCATCTATTTGCTATAACAATCAAAATATTTGAAAACCGGTTAAAATTAAGTAGTGATGCAATCCTTTAAATCTTAACTTTTGAGTGTAGCAGAATTAAATGGATGTAAAATTATTATTGTGTCACATGTGACATTGTATTTAATGTGACAGAAAAAAATATATATTTTATAGTATAAATATAATATCAAATATATTTGATAGTTATGTATACATCATTGTATTTTAAATGGTGTAAAAACCTGTTATTGGTCTTGTGAATCATCGGAGTCTGAGAGATCCATTTGCAGCAATTTATTTAGAAAAAGGGAAGTCGACAGGCAAAGATAAAAATCACCGGCAAACAATAGCAGTAGAGAGCAGGAGAGTTCGTGGTCAGTAAACAGGCAGAAGGTCGAGGCAGGCGGCAAACAGTCGTAATCCAATATCCAGGCAGAGGTAAAGCAGGCAGGCAGCAGGCTGGCGTGAAACAAGGAACAAAATAGGGTCAAACCAGGTAGGCAAACACAGGAAGAAATGCTCAGAGTTGTTCACAGTAGCAATACAAAACTTCGCACAGGATGCTGTGCGAGTTGCAGCTATAAAGCCCAGAAGATGAGAGACAGCTGAACGAGGTGATTAGAATGAGAACGGGGTTATGGGAACTGTAGTGTGTAACAGTCAATATTCGGGCGAGGGCGCCCTCTGATGGCCTGATAGGGTGGTTGCAGAGTCTGTGACTGTGACAGAGCCCCCCCCCTGCGAGCGACTCCTGGCGCGAAGGGGTTGACGACGCCGAGGTCGACCACGTGGTCGGGGAGCAGGTTTGTTGGGATAGGCACGATGGAAGTCAGTGGTTAGGTTGGGGTCCAAAATGTCCTTGGCGTCGACCCAGGAACGCTCCTCCGGGCCATATCCCTCCCAGTCGACCAAGTACTGAAGGGTACTGCCCCGACGTCTGGAGTCAAGGAGTTCATGGACTTGAAAAGCCTCCTCGCCCTCCACCAGGATGGGTTGGGGGTTCGGCTCCTGGGACCTCTCCTCCCTTGTTTCATCGGGACCGTCAGCAGGCTTGAGCAGTGAGACATGGAACGTGGAGGCAAGACGGTAATGTTTAGGCAGGGCAAGACGAAACGACACAGGTGTGATCTGTCGAATGATCTTGAAGGGACCCACGTACCTGGGGCTGAGCTTTTTACAGGGGAGCCGTAGTCGGAGGTCCCGGGTGGATAGCCAAACCCACTGGCCGGGCCGGTACACTGGACCAGTACGACGGTGGCGATCCGCTTGTTCTTTCTGACGACGAACGGCCTGTTGGAGGTGAATATGGGCCTGGTTCCAAGTCTCCTCACTGCGTTGAAGCCAGTCGTTCACGGCTGGGACACTGGTGGGTTCGCCGGACCATGGAAATAGAGGCGGTTGAAACCCCAGTACACACTGGAAGGGGGTGAGGCCGGTAGCATGCTTCTGGATGGAGTTCTGGGCGTACTCAGCCCACATCAGATAGCGGCTCCAATCCTCTTGATGTTGGTGGCAGTAGGAGCGGAGGAACCGAATGATCTCCTGATTCATACGTTCGGCCTGCCCATTGGATTGGGGGTGATACCCAGACGTGAGGCTGACGTTAACCTGCAGGGTATTGAAGAAGGCTGCCCAAACTCGGGAGGTAAACTGAGGGCCTCTATCGGAGACGATGTCCTCCGGGAGGCCGTAAAAGCGAAATACCAGATTGCACAGGAGTTCTGCTGTTTGTAGGGCGGTGGGTAGCTTGGCCAGGGGTATCAGGCGGCAGGCCTTAGAAAACCGATCTATAACTGTGAGGATGGTGGTGTGGCCATCGGAGACGGGGAGATCGGTGAGGAAGTCAACGGCTATGTGCGACCAAGGGCGTTGGGGTACAGGGAGAGGCTGGAGTAGGCCGGCAGGTAGTTGTCGTGGTGTTTTCTGGGTATTGCAAACTCTGCAGTGTCGGATGAATGTAATGGTGTCTTGAGTTAGTGATGACCACCAGAAGCGATTTTGCAGGAGGTGAATGGTAGCGGTGATTCCCGGATGCCCTGAGCTAGGAAGAGAGTGGACTTGTTCTAGGACCTGATTCCGGAGGATCTCAGGGACGAAGACTTTGTTAGGAGGACAGGCAGAAGGAATATCAGACTGGGAGTTAATCTGGTCAATCTCTGTCTCAATGTCCCACCGGATGGGGGCAACGATGATGTCAGGGGTAAGAATAGTTTCGGGATCTACTGGTGTCAGGTCGAGGTCATGTTGTCTCGATAGAGCATCTGCTTTAACATTCTGGGACCCTGGGCGATAGGTTACGGAGAAATGGAACCGACTGAAGAACAGTGACCACCGAGCCTGTCTAGGGTTCAATCTCTTGGCGGTGCGCAGGTATTCTAGATTCTTATGGTCGGTTAGTACAGTAAAGGGATATAGAGCTCCCTCTAGCCAATGCCGCCACTCTTCGAAAGCTGCCTTCATAGCTAGAAGCTCCCTATCCCCAACATCATAGTTCCTCTCAGCAGCATTGAGTTTCCGCGAGTAGAATGCACAAGGGCGTAACTTAGGTGGAGAACCCTGCCGTTGCGAGAGGATGGCGCCTATCCCAGTACTGGATGCATCTACTTCAACCACAAAGGGTATTTCCGGATCCGGATGGGAAAGGATGGGTGCCGAGGTGAAGCGCTGTTTGAGTTGGTTAAAAGCTTGGGTTGCAGATTCATTCCAAGGAAGACGATGAGAGCCCTTCTTAACCAGGGACGTGAGGGGGGTTGCCACTGAACTGAAGTTCCTTATAAAGCGGCGATAAAAGTTGGCAAACCCGAGGAAGCGCTGGAGTTCTTTTAGAGTGGTGGGTTGTGGCCACTCTAGGACTGCTCTAACCTTTCCCTCATCCATGGCGACTCCATCCGGGCTGATTACGTACCCCAGGAAAGTGGTGGACGTCTGGTGGAACTCACACTTTTCAATTTTGGCATACAGTTGGTACTGGATGAGCCTCTGTAGGACTGCTCGAAAGTGTTGCACATGATCGACCAGCGTGTCCGAATAGATTAGAATGTCGTCGATATAGACAATGACCGTCTTGTGGAGCATATCTCTGAACACGTCGTTGATGACGTGTTGGTGGAGAAAGCGGTCTTCCACTCGTCCCCTTCTCTGATGCGAATGAGGTTGTATGCACAGCGCAAGTCTAATTTGGTATAATATTTAGCTGTACGTAGCAACTCTAGAGCGGATGGAACCAACGGGAGTGGGTAGCGGAACTTAACGGTGATGTTATTAAGAGCCCGATAGTCAATGCATGGCCGGAGACCCCCGTCTTTCTTTTGTACAAAGAAGAAGCCAGCGGATGCCGGAGAGGTGGAGGGCCGAATGAAACCTTTGGTTAGTTCCTCCTCTATATATTTCTTCATGGAATCGGTCTCGGGTTGGGAAAGAGGGAATTTTCTGCCCTTGGGAGGCGTGGAGCCAGGCAGGAGGTCAATAGCGCAGTCGCTGGCGCGATGAGGTGGAAGGGTTGAGGCTTTTACTTTACTGAAAGCCTCCACTAGATCATGGTACTCGCGTGGTAGATTATCTGAACTGGTTTGCTCGGGGGGTACAGTCACTGCTCGAACAGACAATGGGGAGACATGGTTGAGGCACTTAGTGTAGCAGGCTTCACTCCAGCGGGAAATTTGGTTGGTTCTCCACCCAATGAGTGGGTCATGTTTGCGGAGCCACGGCAGGCCTAGAATGACTGAGACATGGGAGGTGTTAAGAACATAAAACTGAATAATCTCACCGTGAAGTGCTCCAGTTCGCAGATGGAGCTCCTGAGTGATGTGGGTCACTTTGCCTGAGCCCAACGGCCGTCTGTCGATGGCTTCGACTGTGAGAGGGGAAATACATTGTATCAGTGTTATGTCGTGTGATAGAGCAAAGTCCTTGGATATGAAGTTTCCTGCAGCCCCAGAATCAATTAGAGCACAGGTGGAGAACTGACGGCCATTAGCTGTGATTACGATGGATACAGACACGCATGTATTAGAGTACAATGAGTCAGAGGTTAAGCTCACCGGCCTTGGTGCAGGTGAACGTGGTCGGGAAGGGCAAGCGATGCGAAGATGACCCGCCTCCCCGCAGTACATGCACAGATGTTGTGTCATACGTCGCTCACGTTCATCAGCTGACAGATGGTACGTGTTGAGTTGCATGGGTTCGGAGTCATCAACTGGTACGGTTGCTGAGGGACTAGGAATCGGTACGTGCCGGGGGGCTTGAACAGTGCGATGACTCGCTCGGCGAGATCGTAGGAGATTGTCGATCTGAATCGTAAGGTTGATGAATTCATCCAAGTTTCTGCCTTCATCCCTACAGGCTAGTTCAGACTGAAGTTCGTGAGTTAAACCTCTACGGAAGATCACTTTTAGCGTATCATTAACCCAGGTGGTTTGGGCTGCGAGGGTACGAAAACTGAGTGCATATTCAGCAGCGGTTAATTTGCCCTGCGTCAGTTCAAGCAGACGATCGCCTGCACTCTTACCCTCCTTGGAGTGTTCAAATACTTCACGAAAGCGCCGTAGAAACATCTCAAATGATGGAAAAGCAGTGCCATCCTCCCTCCACACAGCTGTTATCCAATCCAAAGCCCTCCCAGTGAGTAATGAGCACACAAAGGAAACCTTACCAGCCTCGGTGGTATACAGCGTGGGTTGCTGAGCGATGAATAAGGAGCATTGAAGAATAAATCCTCTACATTTACTTGGATCTCCGTCAAATTTCTCTGGCAGCGCGAGACGAGGGCTCGCGGAGGGCGTGGCCTCTACCGGTCGAGCGGGGATGGGTTCTGGCGTGGGCGATTGAAGAGTTCGGACTGCTTTGACCAGCTCCTCCGTCAACGCGGTGAGTCGAGTCAGCTGATGATGGTGAGCTTCGAGCTGACTTGCCTGGGCTGTATAAGCGGCCGTCAAGGAAGACACAGCTGCTGGATCCGGTCGCGGCGAAGTTTTCTCTTGTGAATCATCGGAGTCTGAGAGATCCATTTGCAGCAATTTATTTAGAAAAAGGGAAGTCGACAGGCAAAGGTAAAAATCACCGGCAAACAATAGCAGTAGAGAGCAGGAGAGTTCGTGGTCAGTAAACAGGCAGAAGGTCGAGGCAGGCGGCAAACAGTCGTAATCCAATATCCAGGCAGAGGTAAAGCAGGCAGGCAGCAGGCTGGCGTGAAACAAGGAACAAAATAGGGTCAAACCAGGTAGGCAAACACAGGAAGAAATGCTCAGAGTTGTTCACAGTAGCAATACAAAACTTCGCACAGGATGCTGTGCGAGTTGCAGCTATAAAGCCCAGAAGATGAGAGACAGCTGAACGAGGTGATTAGAATGAGAACGGGGTTATGGGAACTGTAGTGTGTAACAGTCAATATTCGGGCGAGGGCGCCCTCTGATGGCCTGATAGGGTGGTTGCAGAGTCTGTGACTGTGACAATTGGCCTCAAAATAAAGCACTTTCCCTCTGTACATGACTGTGGGTACGAGCACTTCTGTGGTGCTTGGAATTCTATAGAATTTATAAAAATCAAATATTGCCACATTGATGGCTCAAGAAGGTGTAATTTTTCAAATAACATATTGTTTTATTTTAAAATGTAAAGAAATTGTAACCCTAAAGTATTTTTTAAGTGTAATATTTCTGTAAAGGCTAGGGACAGAAAAATTGACATTTCCATAGAATGACCCATACAGGCCTACTTATAATAAGCGCAGCATTCTTTTGTAGGCCTATAATTCTAATATCGTTCTCACCTATTATATTATCTTATAGCTCTTCAAGAATATGCAGAACCAGCGATCAGAAGGATTATTTGCCATTTTACAAGCATTGAGTCTGCGGACACCTCTCCTCTTATCGATGCCGTAATCCTGCGACGTGATGCCCTCGCTGTCATGACAGCGCTCCGTGGCTATGGAGGATTGCATTTCTCCACAGCCTGCGAAGTCCTCATATGTGATTTCAACGAAATGTATCCAGAGTGGACCAAGCTCGCCAAGATAGCCTGTGTAATCCCTGTCTCAAGTGTTCCTGCAGAGAGGGGGGTTCTCGCTGCAGAATCGGATCAAAACAAAGCAGCGAAGTCGCCTTGCGGAGAACAAGGTTACGCGGCTTATGCGCATCGCAAGTTGTGGAGAGACACTGGGAAGTTTTGATTTTATGTCGGCAGCTGCACAATTCAGCACTGCAAAACAGCGTAAAAAGTAGCCTAAAATGACGCGATACAATGTTATAGGCCTAGTCATTTGTCTCATTTGACAAGGAGTCATTTCACGGTGGCCAATTTAAATGATACCACCAGCTAAATCAGACATACTGAGAGTGTGTAATTAAGTTCGCTTGAATAAAAACAATAGGCTACTATTCAGATATTTTATGTGGGGAAGGGGGATTGGTTTGTTTAACTATGAATTTGAAACCATACTAAAAACAACTGGCGTTGATTGACGCCAATCGGACGTTCATGTTTTTTTTTTTTTTTTCTATTTGAATATTAGACTAATAAACATGTTGCATTCTATACGGCCTGATTATGTCATTTTTTTAATTTACATAGCCTGCCTCCAGTTTTCCTAAACTTGACTAATTAAGAGGCGATATTTGACCGGCATATCATCAAAATGTCCGGAAAACGAAAGGTGGGGACAAGTGATAAGTAATTAAAAAAAATTATGTTATGTGCTAGGGCTGTGCGATATGGGGGAAATATAAATTGCAATTTTGAGCAGATAAATAAACTATTAATTGTTTAGTTTTTGCCATCCTGTTCTGCTGAAGTGTGACTTCAAAACCGAGTTTTGTATTGAATAGTCAGTTTTTTGTATTGTTACATCAATAGTTAATATACATCTTGAAAGTGAAGCCAAGAAACACAGAGAAGCCAAATGTGTGTATTAAAACTTTAGTTCCAATTGTTTGGCTCAAGATTGAAAGTAGCAGATAAATGCAGTGTTTGTTTGAATACTTTAACCAATGATGTGATAATGATGCAGAAGATTGGCTTGTGCTCTGGGTTTGACAAGGGAATTTTTTATTAAATTAGTTGTGACTGATTAGTAGTGGTAACTACTATTAAAACGCTCATGCATATTTTTTTTACAGTGTTGCTTAATTCTGCATGTGAATGGTTGCAATTTGCCAAGTATTACAAATAAGCTAATTTAGCTCCTAAAAATGTAGTACAGTTAAAGTGTAGTAGGGGAACAAATTAGGGCTGAACGATATATCGTTATCGTATCTATATTGAGATATGAACTTTCAAGATATTACTATCGAAAAAAGCAACGATATAGACGATATAGATTTCCCCTCTCCGCGCTCGCCCTGCATACAACTCTGGCAGTCACAACAAACATCAGTTTCACGAGTGCCCTTGAATGCACCGCTAAAGCAAGCGCGCACACACTACCAGGGACGTGGGAACTATACTGTGAGAGGGGGGGCGGCGTTTCAATGGTGACGCGTCATTGCTTGTCACGTGACACACCGCAACAGCGCTGAATGAATGATGATCTGCTTTTATGTCATTTTTCCTTTTTTATTCAGAATATTCACAAATGTGTTAGCTATGGCATGAAATATCTGATATTCCGATTGTCAAATACATGCAAGTGGAAGTATATTGTTGTTTAAACACCTTTATAACGATCGCGTTAGTTGAGCTGTATGCGCGATGGGCGCCGCCGTGTAATGGGCCTTTCACACAGGACGCGGTATGCGCGGCGCTGCGCTATAAAACCCATTCATCTCAATGGCTTGCGCCGCGCAAGGACGTTTTGTTTCTGCGTCGAGCAAAGCGCAAGCGCAGCGGTGCGCATCATTGGCGTGCTCACGCGCACGCCGCGGGTCAAAGTTCAAAATAGTTCAACTTTTGCCGCTGCGCTCTGTGACGATTACCAGCGCGGCCAATAGAATCGGGGGATCCAAACAAGCACGGAAATCAAAATGGATGAAAGTAAATTATATTAAGACATCGTATACACGGAAATCAAAATGGATGAACGGCTAGTACTGTGTGTGTCAGAATTTCCTGAGCTGTACGATACAAGTTTGAGGTCGTATAGGGACATCGTCAGGAAAGCTGTGTCATGGAGACATATCTCCATTCAAGTTGGCATGTCAGGTGTGTAAATCAGGTAGCTTGTTGTAGATATGCAATATGGGCGATCACCTGGTGATCTGTCTATACGGTATTATAACTGTTATACATATCATAACTGTTATACATAGAACGTATGCACGGGCAGTATGTGTTAAAAGCCTTTTTTCCTCCTGAACTGTAAAGTGAATTATATTAAGACATCGTATGGTATTAACGATCGTCTCATAGTCAAGTCAAGTATATTTGTATAGCAATACAGATTGTATCAAAGCAGCTGCACAGTATTCAATTAAAATAAAATAATACAACAAGGTTTGTTTCTAGTGGAATTTATTGATTGATACAATTAAATATCATAGACAGACAGATTTACATTAAAAAATGTACATTAAAAATAATTGTGTTTTAACTGTCAGGTAACTTGTAGGTAGGCAATGTGTGTAAACAGTTTAATATGTGTCCCCCATGAATGAACTCTACACTACACCAGTTAAATTACGTGGAGTAGAGGTGTAGTTTTCAAATGTGTTATTAAAAAAGATGAAATCCTTTCTCAAATTAGAGGATGAGTGTAAAAAGAGATGGAAAAATCTCAGGGGCAGGTATATAAAGGAGAGAAAGGCTATGAGGGAGAAGAAGAGTGGTGCAGGGGCAGAACAGAAGAACACATGGAGGTATTTCTCCATAATGAGTTTTTTGTAGCCTCATGTGAAAGAGAGGGCCACTTCATCTAATATGACCCCATCCCTAGAAGAGAGATTGACCTGCTCCCAGGTTACCACATCACCCCTGGCTCCTCAGTCATCACCACCTACCCCACCACCTGGTGACCTAACTGAAACCTTGACCCTTTACCTGACTGGTGTATCTTCCGGTACCCTGTCTACCCCTGCAGTTCTGGCTGTTGAGTCTTCTGAGACTCTGTCTGACCCTCCTGATGTGTCCTGGGGGCCACCATCTACCTCGGCACCTCATGCATTACATGTGTCTGCAGCACCCATCACTCCACGGGCTACGCCAGCACCACAGGGATCGACGAGGAACAAAAAAAGGAAGGGGCAGAATGATGAATTCGAGAACCAGCTGATGAATGTTCTCAATCAGTCTGCAGATGAGGAGGAGCTTTTTCTGTTGAGTCTGGCACCATGTCTCAGAAACCTGTCACTTGAGAAAAGGAGTGAAGTTAAAATAGAGTTCCTCACTACTTTACATAGGGCTGACTTTTCCTGAGAGATATATTCTCGATTATATATACTATAATATCTGAATCAAAAACAAGAATCATAAAGTCAGCTCTTTTTTTTAGAATATAACATTTATTCAAACATTAAACCTGAAACTAAGAAACAAATCATATATATATATATATATATATATATATATATATATATATATATATATGTTTCAGATTTAATGTTTGAATAAATGTTATATTCTAAAAGAGCTGACTTGATTCTTGTTTTGATTCAGATATTATATATAGATAATTTGTTCCTTAATTTCATGTTTAATGTTTTGAATAAATGTATTTTATTATAAAAAAAATAGCTGAGTTCCTGATTTTTGTTTTATTCAGATGTTATTTATATAAAATGTGTTCCTTAGTTTCAGATTTAATGTTTTGAATAAATGTTATATTCTAAAAAAGAGCTGACTTCATGATTCATGTTTTAATTTAGGTATTATATATAGAAAATTTGTTCCTTAATTTCATGTTTAATGTTTTGAATAAATGTCTTTTATTCTAAAAAAATAGCTGAGTTCCTGATTTTTGTTTTATTCAGATGTTATTTATATAAAATGTGTTCCTTAGTTTCAGATTTAATGTTTTGAATAAATGTTATATTCTAAAAAAGAGCTGACTTCATGATTCATTTTTTGATTCAAGAGGTTATCTATATAAAATTTGTTCCTTAGTAATGTTATATTCTAAAAAAGAGCTGACTTTATGATTCTTGTTTTGATTCAGATATTGCAGTTTAAAATAAGTGAGTGGCTCTTAAAAGAGCCTTTGTTTTATGTTGATGGGATGCAAAGACGACAGGTGAGCACATCAGCAGTCTAGGTTGTGTTGCCAGGGCACTTCACCAGCGGCAGAGGAAAAGTAGCTGCTAAAGGACTCTCGTACAGCTACGGCCTCTTGGGTGGAGTTGTTGGTGCCTACTCTCCTTCCACGTGTAAGTGCAGGGATGTGATGTTCATCTACTGGGACATCTACTGTGGAGTTCCACCTCTGTAAGTTATGAAGGACCACTGTTGCTTTCACTATTGCATCCACATTTGCAGAGCTCACTCCAATCACCCGGTGGTAGATTCTCTATTGTGCAGCAAGAATCCCAAAGGCATTCTCAACTACTCTTCTGGCTCGTGAAAGGTGGTAGTTAAAGATCCTCTTTGGTTGGGAGAGGTTTCTTCCAGGATAGGGCCTCAGCACATTCCTCCTTATAATAAAGTGAGAAGGAAAAACGCCATTTATAAATACAGGCTACAGTTGAATATTATTAAACCAAGAATGAAACATTTTACAATTATACGTGTATGAATGTATGTATAAACAAAAAAATATGTAGAAATACTAAAAATAGTATTATATGTATCATCTATACTCATATATAAGGTAACATGTCACACATGTCAAACATTTATGATTATTATCACTGTTGAAAACCGTTATTTACTTCAGGCTTCTAGCTTTTTTATTTCAGGATTCTTTTATGAATGGAAAGTTCAAAAGAACAGCATTTATCTGAAATAGAATCTTTGTAACATTATAAATGAATTATAGACTTGTGATCAATTTAATATCTTATCTTCCCGTAGTGCTTGTCCAAAAGCAGAGGCAGCAAGGGTCCCTCCGTCACTGTTCCGACCAAAAGCTCCAATATCCACTACCCTAAAAAGATACCTTGCATCCACAACCGCCAGAAGTACAATAGAATATGTACCCTTGTAGTTGAAGTACTGGGAGCCTGAATTATGTGGTGCCTGGATTACCACATGCTTCCCATCTATTGCACCCACACAGTTGGGGAAGTTCCACCTCTCCTTGAATCCAGTGGCGATCTCCTGCCAATCAGCAGTCTTCGGTACAGGCAGAAACTCATCAACCAGGCTATCCCAAATGGCCTTGGACACCTCTGGCACAATGCCTGCCACAGTGGAGATGCCCACTCGGTAACTAGAGGCAATGGTGGTGTAGGAGTCACCAGTTGCCAGGTATCTAAAATTAATGACATTGTAATGTTCATTCAAATATAACTATCAGTACAATTTAAAACAGCAAAAACCTTTAACCACCTCCAATTAAGAAACTGGTGTAATTAATTATTTTTTATTTTAATATAAATCACCCACCTCAGACAAATTGCCAGACGTTCTGTTGGAGAAACTGGCTCTCTGTAGCTCGTGTGGATCCTTGAGATTCTAGGTCCAACTCTGCCCAGCAAACAGTCGAACTGTTCCCTACTGAGGCGAAAGTACACCTGGAACCGGTCACTGTGGAAACGGAGCTCCTTTGCCAGCCTGAATTCACCAAGTTGTTCTCTGGACCTGAGGGTTTCATGCACCCACAGCCTCTTCTTCCTTGCTTCTCTTTTACTTCTCATTAGCAGGACTAGCGCTATCGCTCGCTTCTTACAACGGGACAGATACATGTTTGCTGCTGACCGAAAGAAGGAACAACAGACAATGGAGCTACCGCTTAAAACTCCGCCTACGTCATAGCGCAGCGCAAATCGCGTTGTATCTGAAGGGCAACGCTGAACCCAGCGGCAAGCGCCGCGCATACCGCGTCCTGTGTGAAAGGCCCATTAGTTTGTGCCGCAGACGCAGTTCAGAGAATCGGATCTGTTGGATTTACAACCTCTATGTTTACAACACGTGAATTCATCCACTTCTCCCGAAATACTTAAAAGTAAGTGGCTGGTGAACTGGGAATAGAATAGAGTAAACATTGAAGTTACTTACACAATGTGTATCTGATATGAATAAAACGTGTCGAATTATAATGGAAAGGATTATTATTACCTCTTCCATAGACATCAGTGTGTATTTTACAAACTATAAATGTATTGTTTTTTTAGTACTTACATAGTCATATCGTATTGTATCGATATCGAGATATCTGGCATGAAAATCGAGATATGAAATTTTGTCCATATCGTTCAGCCCTAGAACAAATATGAACAATAGATGTTATTTAATGAATATTGTGCAAAAGTTTAAAGCCACAAAATTTACTTTTATGTTTAAAAAAGATGTATATAAAATAGATTTAAATATAATTTGATTTAATATATTGTAAATTAATAATTGCAAGAAATAGTAATCCTTTAAAATTAAGTTTGAATTGTTAAAAGAAGGCAGACTGATGTTTTAATTAACATGACTATGGGTGTTTCTCAATATGCGTTCTTCAGCGATCTTGCGTCCTTGTGTTCTCGTTTTACGTCACCATTAACCGTCGAAGTTCAGACCCAATTCTCAAGAACGCAAGTACAGAGGACGCATGAAAGAACCCGGATGTGTTCTTGATACCGAGGATGCATCGAATGCAGACTTGAGCTAGTACTCGCCTGGTGTCCCAGAAGTCATTGCGGCCGGTTCCGAGTTCGTTCTTCCAAGGAAGCTTGGCAAGACCGGTCTCCATGATAACACAAGTCCGTTCTCTGCGTTCTTGGAATTGAGAAACAGCCTATGTGTTATTGTAACAGTTGTGTTCCTGTTTAGTCTTATTAGTCACATGGCTTTTGTTTTCCCGCCACTTATCCGTTGCCATGTCTACCATCATTAGTTCATCATCATCACCTGTGTCTGGTCAATTACCTTCATCTGTATCACCTGGTTTATGTTCATCAGTGTCTGTATTTAGTTCCCTCTGTTCAGTCAGTCTTTGTCCGTTCTTTTGTGTGTGCGTCCTGCCTCTTTGTATTGCTGAAGTTATATTTGTAAGTAAACACTTTGTATTGGAGCCTTCTGCCTACCTCGTCTTCTTCTGCCTGCTCACACCCTGACAGAAGAACGGACCATAAAATGAACTAGGGATGGGGAAATGAAGCCTAATGAATCACTGAGGCTTTCCCCTGACTGTTCCAAGAAAAGATTCAAAGCTTTGAGAGTGTTGAGAACAGTGCCATCTGGTGCTTATTTAAAATAAAGCAGCCAGAAGCCTGTGTTAGAAGCTCTGGCAGATGAAGCAACCACAACACACTCCATAGTTTCAATGTTATGTGTACAAATAAAAGCCTTACATGTTTGTGTTTGATTTGTTCATTAAATAAATAAATTTTCTCTCCTCACAAACACATCAACCAGACTGAGCCAACAATGACTCGTTAAATAAGATCTGGGGTTCGAGCCTTCTGACACTCAAAGCGAAACGCGCACGTGATTGGACAGAAAGTGAGGCTTCATTTGACTCTAGTAAACCAATATACACCCCGATATGGGGCTTCACTAGAAATTGTGTCGCTTGTGTGATACGCTCATCGAAGCTTCAGTGACATATGTAACATCACTATTGGGAACTCGTTGGACAGATCACGTTGGTGGCTCAAGGTAGCCGCGATCTGTTTGAATATACGGAGGGGTTTTATCATCTCGCCGTTTTATCATCTTATCAAGGCCTGTTTTCGGATGGGGGCAACCTTCGTCGATCCGAGGGAGCTCCCAGATCTTTCCGGTCTGAACTGGAGAGAGGCGCTCTCCATTTGTCTGGAGAGCTTCATCCCTCAGTACGCCGTTCCACAGCCTGATCTACATTACGTTCCAAGGTCTCGTCCCGCCGAGATCACCCTTCACGTCACACCTGATCAGCCTGATCTTCACGTCTTGCCTGCCGAGGCCATGCATCACGTCTTGCCCGCCGAGCCAGCGCACCACATCAGCCCTGCCGAGCCTGCGCATCACGTAATGCCCACCGAGCCAGAGACTGTACACTTAATGCCCGCCGAGCCAGAGACTGTAAACGTCATGCCCGAATGCCCGAAGAGCCTTGTTCACCGCTGGTCCCGTCCAGCCCAAAGCATCACCCTGTCTCGTCGGCTCTACGGCTCCACCCTGGTCACCTCTCCCACCTGCGTCGCCCTCATCAGTCGGCCCCCTGGTGTTGTCATCCCTACCTCCACCATGGCTCCTCCCTCCGTCTGCTCCGCCCTGGCCGCCTGCTCCTTCTACTCTGCCCTGGTCCCTCTCTCCCTTTGCAGTTGGTCTCTCCACGGCGCGAGGACACGTCTACCGGGAGGGGGGAGTACTGTAACAGTTGTGTTCCTGTTTAGTCTTATTAGTCACATGTTGTTTTCCCGCCACTTATCCGTTGCCATGTCTACCATCATTAGTTCATCATCATCACCTGTGTCTTGTCAATTACCTTCATCTGTGTCACCTGGTTTATGTTCATCAGTGTCTGTATTTAGTTCCCTCTGTTCTGTGTGTGTGTGTGTGTGTGTGTGTGTGTGTGTGTGTGTGTGTGTGTGTGTGTGTGTGTGTGTGTGTGTGTGTGTGTGTGTGTGTGTGTGTGTGTGTGTGTGTGTGTGTGTGTGTGTGTGTGAGTGTGTGTGTGAGTGTGTGTGTGAGTGTGTGTGTGAGTGTGTGTGAGTGAGTGAGTGAGTGAGTGTGTGTGTGTGTGTTTGTTTGTTTGTTGGTCTTTGTGATTTATGAGGACATTTCATATGAATACACGCAGCACTATGAGGACATTTTGGATTATGAGGACATGCCCTGTGTTCTCATAATTCTTGCAACGTAGAAGCAGCGTAGAAGTGCTCCAATAGCTAGGGGGAGCTGAAATCCAAAATTTCTCCACATGCCTTTATAATTCACATAAACCTGAATTATGTGTATGACGTGTGTATCGGAAGTGCGCTACTGTAGGCTGGACTTGGTACTGCACCTCCTCATTAATTATTAATACGTGTGTATGAAATCGCGGCTTCTGATTGGCTGACCGCCAGAAGTCCTCAATGTCTGATTTTGTCAAACTCAAACCATGTTAACACAGATCTACGACAACGACGGTATTGGAAAATATATCATTCTAAGTATAAAATAATAGCCACATGTTACATTTACTAAGTTATAAATAAAAAGCACTGCACACTGAACCCTCTTCTCCCACCTGTCCGAAGCCTTTTCTCTGTGGATGTTGGACATCACTCAATCGTCGTCCGTAAGGTAAGATTAATGATAAGCACAAAGCTACTCTTTATGTTCAAATCTTTTTTAGTTTATAACGATTTAAATTATTATTGTTAATAACACGATTGTGAAAATAAAGAACTGTTAATCAAGTTAGCTTTGGTGAAACAGCATGATTTATCTTTGTGTTCTGATATTCCGAGATGAATTCATAATTTAGTGTTGATTAATGTTTAGTAATTTATTAACAGTAAAATCGGCAGCTTTATTGCTATTTACAAGTTCAAGAAAGATACATACTAAGTAAACAGCAGTGGATGATTACTATTTCGGGACAAAAATTACTATAAGCATATTAAGCTCATCACGTTATTGTCGTTTAAGATTACATTATTTTGCGAAATGTCGTAATAGTGCTTCACTACGGTGACGCATTGCTGCCACATACATATTATTATTTCCACTCAATTATGTCGTAATAACGAGATCTTATGTCGTAAAAAGCACTGCAGTGCACACTGAACCCTCTTCCCCCACCTGACCGAAGCCTTTTTCTCTTGGATGTCTGACGACAACGGTATCGCTCATCGTCCGTAAGGTAAGATTAATGATAAGCAAAGCTCTTTATGTTAGAATCTTATGTCGTTAAAACAACATATTTTCTCGTAATAACGAGATCTTATGTCGTAATAACGAGATGTAATGTTTTATGTTGTTTTAACGACATTTTTTCTCGTAATAAGATGTTTTGTCGTTAAAAAGACATATTTTTCTCATAGTGACGAGTTATGTCGTTAAAACGACACATGTTCTCTAGGCCTTATAAGGACACGTGTAGGCCTTAACTGAGATCTCGATTCAACCCCCCACGTGATCTTAATCCTGCATTTCTACGATTCTGCCAATGATATTCAACGAGATAACGCACTAGGGGTGGAACGGATTGCACTTGATTTGGTTCGGCACGTATGTGATTCACGGATTAACTGCTAAATTGAACCATCATAGAGTGAAAGTTCATAATTTGGGCGTGTATTGACTTGCCAATTTACACATTCAACCATTTTAATCACGGAAGAACAGCCGAAAACTGGGACTCGCGCGTTATCACAGCCACACACACAGAGAGAGAGGTGCATTTCAGACAGCGCTCAAACGGACACATAAACACAAAATTCTCAAAATACCAGTCTAAATTACCGTCTTGACGTTTTTTTCAGTCCATGTAGTTGGTCTTAAAGTGACAGCACACACTTAATATTATATACTGTTTTCTGTGTTATTGATATAAATTAAACAATAAAAAACAGCTTTAACAAAGATTAAACTAGCCTATATTTAATTTATACAGTGACGAATAGTGTTATTTTACATTTAAGTTTAATTATTCATTTCTGTACCTGAATATACTGTTAGACTTTGTAAACTTTGTTATTTAGTATTCATCTCTGCTTGTAATTTGTGTAGGCTATTTGTTCCTATTTTATTACTGACTGTTCACTTGTTTTAAATAATGTGTAAACTTTATCAGTTAGGCTAGTAGGGCTGGCCGATAAAACGATAATGATAATTATTGCGATAATTACACAATCATTGTTCTCGATAAGAGCAGACGCGTTTACTCTGATCGTTCTCGTCACGAGATCCAGTGAGAAGCACTTGAATTCACCGAAGAACACAATGTCTCAGTGATTTAAACCAGTTTAAAGGCAGATGAAACAGCGCTGACAAACAGGAGACTCACTGTGCGCAGAAGGCTTTTCCGTCTACAAATTCCCATCATTTACCATGGATTTACTGTAACGTTAGCCTAGTAATATTAACTGCATCATGAAATGTGGGATATACATATTGAATTGTATTATATTATTAATGTAGACGATGTATTAATGGGCTGATGGAATATAATTACAGTATTTAATAATGTATTTAGGCTACTGTTTTTCATACAAATACCATAGAAACCATAAAGTTACTTTTTGCCATGATAGTGAGGTTATCATGATCTAAATGCATGATACTGGATGACCAATGGTTAACCCTCTGGGGACTAGGGTGTTTTTGGGGCCCTTGGGATGTTTTGACATGCCCTGACATTTGTGCTTTTTTCAGTTATTTATAAACATGTTAATGGCAAAGGTGTAAATTCACTCTATATAGCACAAACGGGGCTACCATAATATGTAAGTAACATGTATGTACATGTTTGTATTTTTAAGAGAATAACGTTTATTCGTGGTTATTGAAAAAAATAAAAAGCAGGTTTAAAACTTGCCCCATTGAAGTCAACAGAGTGCAAATTTTAAAAAGAGGATAACACGGTGTAGGCAACACCCATTTTTGTCATTGTTCTCTGTACTGACAGCACTCCAAATGTACAAAAAAATTAGCTCAATGTTAAAATTGACCGGAGTTCTCCTTTAAGCTCTCATTATTACAAATATCAAGGAAATGTTTTCACAATGTTTCTTTCATTATGTATGATGATTTTATGTATAAAACAATAAATCACAAAAAAAATGACTTGCTTTTCTGGACCTTTGTAGAAAATGGAAGGAATAAGGCCCAGGAGAGGTAAAAAAAAAAAAAAACCAGAAGAGGACGCTGTATATTATGCATCAGTGGGTAAAGACAAGGGTGGATTTGTAGCTAAATATATAAATCCATTCAAAGGTAAGTAACACAGACCTATGTTTAAGTCAGGGATTTCCAACCCTGCTCTAAATCTTTAGTTAAAACTTTTCTCTGACTAATCAGACTAATTCTTTGTTAGGTAGGGGAGTGTTCACCACTTCTCACTTTCATAAAGGAGATTTTCTGATTGAGTATCGAGGAGAGGTCATAAATAAAGAAGAGTTTGAAAGAAGACGTAAATTATATGACAATTCACTCGACGTGTTTTTATTTGAATTCCGTTTTAATGGAAAACAATTATGGTATGTATATGGCTTTATTTAACGTACAATGTCTTAAAAATATACAGAGTTGTAAGTCAACCAGAAATACAAACTGCATTTTCTGCAAGTAATAGCAACAGTAATGGTAAACTAGTGATTTGCATTTACATATTGTGTAATTTAATCTGTTATTATACCTTTAGTTATAGTAGCATTATGTTTTTTAATGTTTCAGGGTTGATGGTGCCAAAGATGATGGTGCTTTAGGGCGTCTTGTGAATGATGACCACTTCAACTCCAACAGCAAAATGAAAATGATAAAAGTGGACAAAAAGCCCCATTTGTGCTTATTTGCGATAGAGGACATTCGTCCCGGGGAAGAAATAAGTTATAATTATGGGGATTCTGAATGGCCATGGAGACACCAGGTATAAATAACACTTATTTCTTAAATGTTATTTTGCTCTAAACAATTATTCAAACATAAGCTTTAATCATGTTGAGAATTTGTGTTATTTAATTATTAAAGTATACTTTGCTGTTAATCTACACAGGTACATATATACTCGTTCAAACACACAGTTTTCTTTTAAAGTGGTTTATCAATCATGTTGAGCATTTAATTTGTTAATACTTTGCTGTTAATCTACACAGGTAACTTCAGAGACCGAAGAACCTGCCTCACTCGTCAGTAGAGATGGGAGTAAAACATCACAGATTGTAAGTGTTTATGAAAAGTGAATGCGTTTTGGGTCTTGTAGTTTTATTCTACATATATACTCGTTCAAACACACAGTTTTCTGTTAAAGTGGTTTATCAATCATGTTGAG
The DNA here is from genome assembly GCF_951802725.1 of Rutilus rutilus. Taxonomy (NCBI): domain Eukaryota; kingdom Metazoa; phylum Chordata; class Actinopteri; order Cypriniformes; family Leuciscidae; genus Rutilus; species Rutilus rutilus. Next base: position 31,069,468 of record NC_140212.1, read on the forward strand.
CATTTAATTTGTTAATACTTTGCTGTTAATCGACACAGGTAACTTCAGAGACTGAAAAACCTGCCTCACACACACTCGTCAGTGGAGATGGGAGTAAAACATCACAGATTGTAAGTGTTTATGAAAAGTGAATGCGTTTTGGGTCTTGTAGTTTTATTCTACATATATACTCGTTCAAACACACAGTTTTCTTTTAAAGTGGTTTATCAATCATGTTGAGCATTTAATTTGTTAATACTTTGCTGTTAATCTACACAGGTACAAATATCAAGGATATGTTTTCACAATGTTTCTTTCATTATGTATGATGATTTTATGTATAAAACAATAAATCACAAAAAAAATGACTTGCTTTTCTGGACCTTTGTAGAAAATGGCAGGAATAAGGCCCAGGAGAGGTAAAAAAAAACAAAAAACAAAACAGAAGAGGAGGCTGTATATTATGCATCAATGTGTAAAGACAAGGGTGGATTTATAGCAAAATATATCAATTCATTCAATGGTATGTAACACAGACCTATGTTTAAGTCAGATATTTCCAACCCTGCTCTAAATCTTTAGTTAAAACTTTTCTCTGACTAATCAGACTAATTCTTTGTTAGGTAGGGGAGTGTTCACCACTTTCATAAAGGAGATTTTCTGATTGAATATCGAGGAGAGGTCATAAATAAAGAAGAATTTGAAAGAAGACTCAAATTATATGACAATTAACTCAAAGTGTTTTTATTTGAATTCTGTTTTAATGGAAAACAATTATGGTATGTACACTCACCTAAAGGATTATTAGGAACACCTGTTCAATTTCTCATTAATGCAATTATCTAATCAATGCATTTAGGGGTGTGGTCCTGGTCAAGACAATCTCCTGAACTCCAAACTGAATGTCAGAATGGGAAAGAAAGGTGATTTAAGCAATTTTGAGCGTGGCATGGTTGTTGGTGCCAGACGGGCCGGTCTGAGTATTTCACAATCTGCTCAGTTACTGGGATTTTCATGCACAACCATTTCTAGGGTTTACAAAGAATGGTGTGAAAAGGGAAAAACATCCAGTATGCGACAGTCCTGTGGGCGAAAATGCCTTGTTGATGCTAGAGGTCAGAGGAGAATGGGCCGACTGATTCAAGCTGATAGAAGAGCAACTTTGACTGAAATAACCACTCGTTACAACCGAGGTATGCAGCAAAGCATTTGTGAAGCCACAACACGCACAACCTTGAGGCGGATGGGCTACAACAGCAGAAGACCCCCCCGGGTACCACTCATCTCCACTACAAATAGGAAAAAGAGGCTACAATTTGCACGAGCTCACCAAAATTGGACAGTTGAAGACTGGAAAAATGTTGCCTGGTCTGATGAGTCTCGATTTCTGTTGAGACATTCAGATGGTAGAGTCAGAATTTGGCGTGAACAGAATGAGAACATGGATCCATCATGCCTTGTAACCACTGTGCAGGCTGGTGGTGGTGGTGTAATGGTGTGGGGGATGTTTTCTTGGCACACTTTAGGCCCCTTAGTGCCAATTGGGCATCATTTTACCCTTAAAGACCTAGAACATTTTTGGGGCGCCTGACTCACCTGTACTTTTCTTTGTTTTTCTAACCCATTCTAGCAGCAAGCATCAAGTGCCATATATCATTTTAAACAGGAGAACCTAAAGTTTTACATTTATTTTGTCAGAGAATTTATGAAATTAACAGGATTTTAAGAAAAACGGCAGCAAAAAATGTTGTGTTTTCAGTGTGAACTCAAACAGAACTTCCTGAAGTTTTTTTTTTTTTTACTTTTAGAAAGTTAGACTTGGTTGTTTTAGACTTACAGATGAAATTCTGTCTACATGTAACAATCCCTCAGAAAGTTATAGCCATTTATTATAATATTATTCTAGGCGTTTTTGAGTAAAAACAGGTGTATTACATTTACTGACAATGTAGATGTGTCCAAATAAGTTCAGGAAGTAAAGTAAATAGGAAAAGTTGTTATATTACAACAGAACACTGAAGCAAACATTTTTCTTCAGAAAATTATATTATAATTTGAACATAAACAACAAATGCAAACAATATAACAAGTAGTGACAACTGTGCAATATAAATACTAACAATACAATATACAGAGTGTAAATGAACAAATGGTTCAAATAATCTTCACAAACTAAATACAAAAAGAAATAAACAGTGCAAATGAAGAAATGGTTCATTGAGGGTAATATACTGAGTGCTAATGAACAAATAGTGCAAATAATCTTCACAAACTAAATACAAATAGATAAATAAACAGTGCAAATGATTCAAACAATCTTCTGAATCGGAAGGTTCCACCAGGTCTAACGACTCGTTTAAAAAAATCAATTCTAACACATCCTCCGATTTGTACTGCTGTTTTTTTTTACATACTCATGCTCTTTCGTGTTTTATGCTCTTTCATGTTTTGCGCTCTTTCGTGGTTTGCGATAGCGGTCAAAAACTTTGCATCCGTTAGTTTTCATGCGTAGTTTTCAATGCATTGCGTTTGTTAAAAATTTATAAAGAAACCTGATTGGTTGTTAAAATCACCAATCACTATGTTTGTTGGTTGAGTTGATGACCGTTTGGACGAATCTGGGCATGGGGGTGGGACTAAGCATCAACAATCGTTCCTGTTTGGCTCAGAGAATGAAACCACATGTGTTTCCTTGACGAATCACTGCTGCAGATTTTGATGACGCAATCACCGGCACTACGGAGCCACTGAATGACCAATAGAGACACCCGTGATAACAGGTGCATTTTAAAGCATACAGATTGGATTAGCGACTCAAAAGTTATTAAACATTTTAGAACGATAGTTATTTTATGCCGCGGGCGGCTGTATTGGTCTTTAAGGGTTAAATGCCATGACCTACTTGAGCATTGTTTCTGACCATGTCCATCCCTTTATGACCACCATGTACCCATCCTCTGATGGCTACTTCCAGCAGGATAATGCACCATGTCACAAAGCTCGAATCATTTCAAATTGGTTTCTTGAACATGACAATGAGCTCACTGTACTAAAATGGCCCCCACAGTCACCAGATCTCAACCCAATAGAGCATCTTTGGGATGTGGTGGAACAGGAGCTTCGTGCCCTGGATGTGCATCCCACAAATCTCCATCAACTGCAAGATGCTATCCTATCAATATGGGCCAACATTTCTAAAGAATGCTTTCAGCACCTTGTTGAATCAATGCCACGTAAGGCAGTTCTGAAGGCGAAAGGGGGTCAAACACAATATTAGTATGGTGTTCCTAATAATCCTTTAGGTGAGTGTATATGGCTTTATTAAATGTACAATGTCTTACAAATGCAGTTTATATTTCTGGTTGACTTACAACTCTGTATATTTGTATTTGGTAAGCAACAGTAATGGTAAACTAGTGACTTGCATTTACGTATTGTGTAATTTAATCTGTTATTATACCTTTAGTTATAGTAGCATTATGTTTTTTAATGTTTCAGGGTTGATGCTGCCAAAGATGATAGCGCTTTAGGGCGTCTTGTGAATGATGATCACATCAGCCCCAACGGCAAAATGAAAATAATAAGAATGGACAAAAAGCCCCATTTGTGCTTATTTGCGATAAAGGACATTCGTCCTGGGGAAGAAATCAGTTATAATTATGGGGATTCTGAATGGCCATGGAGACACCAGGTATAAATAACACATTTCTTAAATGTTATTTTGCTCTAAACAATTATTCAAACATAAGCTTTAATCATGTTGAGAATTTGTGTTATTTAATAATTAAAGTATACTTTGTTGTTAATCTACGCAGGTAACTTCGGAGACTGAAGAACCTGCCTCACTTGTCTGTGGAGATGGGAGTAAAACATCACAGATTATAAGTGTTTATGAAAAGTGAATGCATTTTGGGTCTTGTAGTTTTATTCTATGTATATACTCGTTCAAACACACAGGTTTCTGTTAAAGTGGTTTATCAGTCATGTTGAGAATTTAATTTGTTAATACTTTGTTGTTCCAGGTTTAGGTTACTACAGTCAGATTGGGATATGAGTTGTGTTTTATGTCCTCATAATTACTGTTGATGTCATGTTGTGGGGAATGGGTGAAGATCCAGGTTTCTCTTATGGCTCGTTTCCACTGAGCGGTACGGTACGGAACGGTACGCATTTATTTGCGTTTCCACTATCAAAAGTTGTGAATGGTACCAAAATGCCGAACCGTACCGTACCACTTTTTAGGTACCCTTCCATTGGGGTACCTAGCACAGTGGTACGGTACTAAAAGGTGGAGCTAGACTCACTGCAGGACGTTGATTGGTTGACAGAGAATCGTCACTTGCGCGTGCTACAAGGGGAATGACAACATAAGAAGCGCCATTTTTAATATACAGTTTATTAAAATACTACTGTTACTGTGTCACGAAATGTAATTTTAAGAGTTTTCAGGCGAGAATGTAGTTGTGTAAAGCTCAAATCTGTGGTTTATTTATAAAGATGATTTTTATTTATTTTTTGGTTTTGAGATCCATGCGATCAGCGGGCGCTCGGCGCTCATGTTTCCCGGCTGGATGAGCCTTTCCTTGGCTAACAGTTAGTTCTTCTGACGTTCGCCGCTGACTCCGACGGTAGTGGTTAAACATGAGATATAATTCGTCTTGTGTAGACCTAACGGGCGATCTTTGGTCTCGTGAATATATAATTCGTTCCCTGTCAATCGTTTTGGCTGAGGGCTAAGTTTAGTTTCATATTATAGGCTATTTGTATTTAACTTTACTGTTGTAATGTTAGACTAGAGCGCTGCATTTGGATATTTGACTGAATTGTTTGCTTTATTTCTTATTGTATAGCTTCTTGTACCTTTTACTTAAACTTTTATATTGGCTATTATTGATAAAACTGAAATTTTACAAAAAGAAATATGTTTTTTTGTCTTTTTTTTATTACAAGATTATCACTGATGTTTATTGCAACATTTGTACAAATGCATATATTGCCTGGAATATGTGTACTTTTTTTTTAATTTAAACGTAAAGAGGTAACGTTAGGGTTGTGTTTTAAATTTCGTTTTGTTATAAATAGAATAACGTATAACGTGCAGTGAATAATCAATATGCGTTGCGCATGAACCACATTTGTGTCCCTATAATGTTTAATTTATTTAAATGAAAACGAAAAGAGGCAGAGTGGTGTTTTATAACATTTCGTTTTATTGTTGCTTAAAATGTACATACAGAGTAACAGAGATAACCGGAGTAGCAGAGCGAGCTGAGTGACGCTTTTAAGAACACGCTGTACCATTTGCATGTAAGAGTCGCACATGGCAAGTACAAACTTTGCGTACTTGATATTGAGAAAAGCCTAATGTCGGCGCTTGTCTTCTTGTGACAAACATGTCGAAGAGCAAGAACAAGATCTGCTGTATGTCATCCATTGCAGTTTACTATGTTCTTCTTCGCGCGAAAATGACGTAGATCGAAACACCACGCCTATCAAGTAAGGGTACTGCTGGCAGTGGAAACGCTAGCCAGATCATGGTTAACAGACCCGAACCATACCGTACTGTACCGTAACGTACTGCTCAGTGGAAACGAGCCATTAGTACAGCCAGAGTGGGCCATTGATTAAGTTACTGATAAAAACCTACATTGGTTATATTTAATTGATTTAAACCCCAAACCTTTTAGTTAAACTTCTAACATCTGTTTGAAATTTACTTCACTTGAGATGGGTTAATCAGATTAATTTAATATTTTAATAGAATTGTTTAAGATTTTCTTTTTTTTTCTCAACAGATTTGCAAACATGACATCATTCATTCAGCTGTGTCAAGCTTGGATAAATGTGCCAGCTGTAATGGGCCCTATTCTGCATTCAAGTGGATTGGTGTAAAGTGTAAAAGTAAGTACTATGTTTTGCCTAGTAAAAGATACTGTAATGTGTTACCAGTATCTATTCATTTATTAATTTCCAAACCCTTTTGGTAGATACCATCTAATTTAGAGCAAATCTTAGGAACCAAACTTATATTTATTATTCTATCTAGTTTTCTCATGTTTCTGGCATAAATCTTGCTAAAACTAGAATGTGATACCTTACCCTGACTCATTTAAATCAGTAAGTGAATTTTATCAAATAATCTTTAAAATAATAGTTCACTAATAATATCTTTTTTAAAAGTTTGTAAATATCTATATTTTTAATTAATAAATATTTGCTTCTATTATAGAATTCTGAAGAAGAATTATTTAGTGAGGACTCAGATAAGGACTATGTTCCCAGTGGTTTTTCAGAGGATTCGGAATCGGACTTGGTGTCTTCAGAATTGGATTGTCCTAAACCACTCTCCAACACAGACTGCCAAGAAAGCGTCTTAGATAAAGATTCACTACCTGAAGATGCAGTCTGCACAGCACAGCTGAAAAGTCATGCAGGAAAGGCAAGCAGGTATTCAAAGTTTACAACAAAGTAGGGGTTGAAAATATAGAGGCTGAGGATACCACAGAATGTGGGGAAGGTCCATCAGGACCGTCCTCTGAAATATCCACTTCAGTACATAAGAACTACTGTTATATTTGTGGAAAGCCCCAATCGAAATTCACAAGACACTTAAAAATTCATGAAAACACAAATGTGGATGTTGCTGTAACGGTCACCAGCTGGAGTGCCCTTGAGAGCCACCAGAGGGCACTCCACACCAGACTCTCACGTTCACTCACAGACTACATCTCCCATCATTCTCTGCCTGGACTCATCAGCACTCATTATCACATTCACCTGTATCTCATTATCTTGTTTAGTTCACCCCATATAGCCTGGTTCACCCCTTCACTCCCTGCAAAGTTTTGTATGTTGTTGCACTGCATTTCCGAGCGTTTTCCCTGGTTTCATGTCTCTTGGTTTTTGGATTTCTTGCCTGTTCCCTGGATTACTCTTGTGCCTCTGACCCCTGCCTGTTTTGTTTTGTTTGTTTGTTTGTTTGTTTGGACTGTCTTCCTGTGCTTGATCCTCTGCTTGTTGGATTACGATTCTGAATAACCCCTTTAATAAAAGCTGCATTTGGATCCTCTACCCTCGTGTCTCAGAGCTGTTCGTAACAGTTGCTAGGGCTCTGGCCTTGCCGAAGCATTCCAAGGAACGTAAGAAACTGCTGGACAAACTATGAAATAAAGGAAATTATGAACATAATGCAAGTGTTTTAGCCAGTGGATCTGGGCAATTAAAACTGAAACGTAAACTGAAGAAAAATTACAATCCAAATGATTATGTGAATTGTATGTATTGCCATGCAATGTTCCTACGCAGAGATCTGTGGAGACATGTACGGAACTGTCCTTCTAAGTCAGTGGATCAGGAACAACCAGGAAGAAATAAGGTACTGGCGACAATGTCTGATTCAGTTCTGTGTCAGCAAACGTCACAGAGTGTTTGGAAACTCCTAACACCAATGAAAGATGATGACATATCTGCTGCTGTGTGGAGTGATTTCACTATCCTACAGCTGGCACAATCATTTTTAAATAAACATGGCCAAGATCCGTCTAAATATGATTACATCCGACAGAAGCTAAGAGAGGTTGGAAGACTTTTGTTGATCCTGAGAAAGCAATTTTCATTGCAAACGATTGAGGATGCTGTTAAGCCTGCACATTTTGGGATTGTTATACAGGCTGTCAAAATAGTATCTGGGTATGATGCAGCAAAACACACTTACCACACTCCAAGCCTTGCTCTTAAGCTGGGTCACTCTTTGAACAAGTTATGTGACATCATACACTGTAGAGTGTTAATGGCTGAAGATGATGAAAGGATTAAGTCATCCCAGACTTTCAAAAAGTTGTATAATTCAAAGTGGTCGGAACTTGTGTCTCATGGAGCTTTAACCACTTTACATAAAGGACATTTTAATAAACCATCCACCCTCCCGTTTACTGAAGATGTTCAGCGTCTTCATAAACACCTTGAAACAGTCTGTGATTTAGCTTCTGACAACTTGAAGAAGACTGCATCAACAAAAGTCTATGGAGAACTGTGCAGATCGACTCTTGCCAAAATTATTCTGTTCAATAGAAGGCGTGGAGGAGAAGTTGTAAGGATGCACTTAAAAAGTTTCCTAGAGAGGGACATGGCTCCTCTTCACAAAGATGTTGCTGTTGGCCTTACAGCGTTTGAGCAGAAACTTTGTGCACATTTTAGTAGAGTAGAAATTAGGGGTAAAAAGGGACGTAAAGTTGCAGTTTTGCTATCGCCAGACATGGTCGATGCTTTAACACTTCTCATAAGCAAAGGACAAGAGTGTGGAGTTCCACAAGACAATACATTTCTTTTTGCAAGACCCAGCTGTTTGACTTCATATCGAGGACAAGACTGTCTGAGGATTTACGCAGATGAGTGTGGTGCTCAGAACCCTGAGCTCCTCCGGTCAACCTTGTTGCGAAAGCATGTTGCAACTTTATCACAGGTCCTGAACTTAAAAAACCATGAGTTGGATCAAGTTGCAGACTTCTTGGGCCATGATATACGTGTCCACAGAGAATATTACAGGCTTCCAGAGGCTACAACCCAGCTGGCCAAAATTTCTAAACTTCTACTTGCCATGGAGAAAGGTTCTCTTAGAAGTCTTCAAGGCAAAACACTAGAAGAAGTTGACATTGAAGGTAAGTCTATTAAATTTAAAATTAGATTTTTGTTTAGTGTATGGTTTATAGTATATTTTATTGTAAAGGTTATCAAGTGTATAGGCTAAGGTACATACAGAAAATATATCTTTACCAAAGTAATAGTTTTCAGAGTGGTCATTATGTGATAATTTTATTTGCTTCTAACATTTGCTATACTTAAGACTCAAATTGTTTGTTTTTTGTTAGAAAACCTAGACTTAACCGATTCTAATCCAAGTGATGACAGTGATGCTGAGACGACAGATCGACTAACACGAAGTGAAATTGGTAAAAGTGCATAAACATACAAATGGCAAATCATTAAAATCAAGTTTACCATATGATGCACCACTATGTACACCGATCAGGCATAACAATATGACCACTGACAGGTGAAGTGAATAACACTGATTATCTCTTCTCCATGGCACCTATTAGTGGGTGGGATATATTCGTCAGGAAGTGAACATTTTGTCCAGAAAGTATTGATTAGAATTGTGAAAAATTAGTACGTGTAAAGAGCGAGTTTGACAATGGCCAAATTGTGATGGCTAGACGACTGGGTGAGAGCATCTCTAAAACTGCAGCTCTTGTGGATGTTCCCAGTGTGCAGTGGTTAGTATCTTTCAAAAGTGGTCCAAGGAAGGAACAGTGGTGAACCAGCAACAGGATCATAGACAGCCAAGGCACATTGATGCATGTGGGGAGCGAATGCTGACCTGTGTGGTCCAATCCAATAGATGAGCTACTGAAGCTCAAACTGCTGAAGTAGTTCATGCTGGTTCTGATAGAAAGATGTCAGAATACACAGTGTATCACAGTTTATTGTGTATGGGGCTGCAAAAGTGGGACCAACATAATATTAGAAGGGGGTCATAATGTTATACCTGATCGGTGTATATACATATAGTATTAACATCCCAAGGTGGGAAAGCAATTAAACATTAATCTTACAAGAATGGTAAAATCTACCTACATGAATAATATAGTTTACTATTAAGGTTTGTAATGTAAGTAGTAATGTAGTAATTACTATGTAGTAATGTAGTAAACTAGGTACACTGTAAAAAAATATTAGTTGAGTCAACTTAAAAACGCGTGTAACCTGGTTGCCTTGGAATTTTGAGTTAACTGAAAATAATGCAATAAGTTAGCTAAATGAGGCAAATAAGTTGTCAACTTGAGATGGCTAGTTGATCTGACAAATATGACCTGTTCCATCAATTAAGGAGGCATTGTTAACACAACATTCTATTTAGTGGATGCAACTTAAATTATGCATCATGTTAACTAACCTAGTTGAGTTGAGTCAACTCAAGTTGTCATTAACTTAACAACATATAAGTCCTACTGATGAGTATTTTAAATTTGTATTGACCAAACATTTTACTTAGATCAACTTCATAAAGCTTGTTGTATTAACTTTTCCACAAAAGTAACCTGGTTGCCTTGAAAATTTTAGTTTTCCTAACTCTTGCATAAGTTAACATGACAAATGTCCTTTGCTATGCATTGTTTTAACCAAACTGGCTTGTAATACAAAAATATATACGAAAACATGATGTACAAGTCAAAAGACAACATTTATTAAACATATTCAGTGAGCAACAGAGATTATATACAAAGATTTGTCAGTTGCTTGACAAATCCACAAGTGTGGTTGGTTGTGTGTGTGTGTGTGTGTGTGTGTGTGTGTGTGTGTGTGTGTGTGTGTGTGTGTGTGTGTGTGTGTGTGTGTGTGTGTGTGTGTGTGTATGAGTGTGAGTATGTGTGTATGTGTGTGTGAGTGAGTGTGTTTGTGAGTGTGTGTGTGTGCCTGGGGCCCGTTCTTTGTACGTTGCTTAAAACATCCGAGATCAAATGAGACATCCGAGATGATATCATTGTGCTAATCATGATCTGGCTAACTCGGTTCTTCGAACACACTTGCCGGATATGATTAGTATAGCTGTATTGAGTCATCTGAGATAATTGCGCGTTCATGCGCTGGTTAAAAGGAGATATGTATCGATAGTAGAAACATTGATCAGCAACGCTGCTATTGGCTGCTCAGCGTGGCCAAAGAGCACGCTCAGTTTTTCTCCTCAGCAGAGCAAGAACTAATAGTCGAAGTTTATTCGGAATTTTAATGTTTAATTAAAACGCCAGGGAACACCTCAAAGTCAGCAAAAGCCAGGAGAGAGGGCTGGCAAAAAGTAGCAGACAATTTAAATCCGTTAGAAGTGGCCATGTTAGATGTTTTTATCACTTATTAGCCTATATATTTGTATTTTAATAATTGCATAATTACTTTGTTCATTGCAATGTCAGAGTCACCACACTAGAACATGGGAACAAATAAAAGTGAAGTACAAAAATATTCTACATAATGGTAATGTTTTGTTATATAGTCTCTTTTATAAAAGGCACTGTTAAATAAATGGTTGTCTGATTATAAAAGCAACCAAGAAAAAGGCTGAGAAAAGAAAAGAAAGGATCTTAGTAGCCTACACTGTAAAATCATTTTTGCTGCATTAAATTAAGGCCGTATAGTCATTTCAACTGTTAAATCTTGAGTAATGATGAATTGCTGTAATGTAAAAATATTTTGCCATGAGTTATTGATCACATGTTTCCCCAGTGTAGTTCATTGTAATGACATTGTGTTTTCCTCTTTTGTGCACTTTTACATAATACACCAACACTTGTATCTGTTCCCAAGAAAGTGGTGGCTGAAATATGTGCAGTAAGTGGACATTTTCTAACTATCCAAAATAAATAAAGTATAAGACTTTGTAATGTCCATTTGTTTCCATTGCACTGGACAGTGAATAAACCCTCTCAGATAACTGTCATATGGAGGAACTAGCCTGCAAGTGCATAAATAACTTTACTTAATTTATACTTGTATGCTTTATGGCTGCAATATAAGTTTAAGGATTCCACATCTACAGAAAGGCCTACAGAAGAGTCTGCACAGACAGAGGAGACATAGGCCTACAGGTGGGCAGTGTATAGCCAACTTTTCCTTTTTATTTGTTGCATGAGGCATGTGTCTAATATCTCTTGTTGCAGGCACTTGACCACTGGCTTTTCTTTACAAAGAACAACTGAAATAAAACTCAATGAACTAAGCATATTTGTCTTTTATTAAACATTTAATGAAAAGTGTGGTTTTTTTTGGCAATGTTGTGTAATATGGCACATGCAACAATGTCACAGGCCCTGTCAGGTGTGCAACCCCTCAGACACTGAAATCTTCCCTTTAGTTAGCCAAAGTTCATTTCATTGTGTGCCCTTGTCCTGGCTAGAGCTGCATTGTAATTGGTTTGGGTCAGGGAATGGGATCATAAAACACCTGTCTGCAGGCAGGAGCATGTCATAATCACCTATGAAAAAATGCAGTTCTGTTAGGATCAGCATAAGTGTATGTAATACAGTGAGCTTGATATTTAATTGTGGAACTTTCCTTACCACTTTCAAATAATGTGCATAAATGTGAATCTCTGAAAATGCTTAAGTCATGCACAGATCCTGGCCATTTTGCTTTCACATTTGTGATATGGAAGATTTTAGTCAACTGCCTTTTAAAAAAAATTTTTTTTTTATAATATTACTAATCTGGAATATTAAGAATCACAATAGTAACTGGGCTGCACATTTACACTGTGAACCCTCTTTCTGTTCACATAATCCCCTTCATTGAGGCCTTGATGGCAGTCTATAGCCTATAGTCTACCAATCACGTTAGTGAAGCCTGAGTGACATATACTGTAATCGGCATGGTCATGATTGCATGATCTTCATAAAAAATTATGATAGCCTAAAAAAAAAAAAAAAAGGCTTAAAAAAAAACTGCTTTACAACATTGGGTCTTAAGTGGCTTGGAAATGCCCCAAAAAAACAACCTAAAACTGTTTTTTAAACCTAAAAGCGCCAGGTAAACTCCGAATGACATGACAGACAGCACTTTCCATCAAGTTCTCCGCATCTCCAATAGTGTAAAGGAAAGAGCCACTCGCAAATAATCTTAGGGCAATGCAAACAGTTTGTGCTGTAGTTAAAGCCCGACTCCGACAAGTCGAAAATAAATGTGCGTTTCTAACAAATGAATAATGTAAACGACAATCTCACGAGTCACGAGAAAAAATATATCTCAGAAAGTGCACTATCGCGCTGCGCTGGACTTCCCGTATCACATCAGCTCCGCTTATAAAGCCGCAGTCTAATCCTGATAACATGAAATAAGCCTGCTCGCGAGCAGGTTTAAGATTGCGCACCTGTTGCTATGACAGCAAGTCCAGGATGAGCGTCGAAGAACCAAACAATCCAAGATCATGCCAAATCCCCAACAATCAAATCCAGCTAAGTGAGTTAGCGACGTACGAAGAACGGGCCCCTGATAACACTTTCTCTCCAACACACAAACATCAGTTTAATAAAACATCAGCTGCCTGACAGTTAACATTCCAAAAGTTGTGTTTGTGGGTGAAAACACTGTAAACAATGCAGTTGCAAAAAGTGTGAAGTGTGTGTTGTATGTTGTGAGAGTTCAAGTGAGTGCGTGAGTGTGTGTGTGTGCCTGATAACACTTTCCCTTCAACACACACAAACATCAGTTTAACAAAACATCTGCTGCCTGAACAATTATGAACAATTATACCATTTAGTTTTAGTGTTTTACACAGGGGGCAAAAAAAAACTCAGGACTCCAATCAAGAAGTGTAAGAGTGTGAGTGTGTGTGTGTGTGTGTGTGTGTGTGTGTGTGTGTGAGTGAGTGAGTGTTGAACTAGTTTCTACGACTCATAAGCTTTGCATAACCTACACATCAATGTCCATGTAAAAAAAAATGTAAAATGACAAATAATATACAGTAGATGCCTCACATACATCACAGGTCTTGTAAAAATTTGAGGGCTCCTCTTTAAGGAAGTAAGGCAGGCCAAGAAGGACAACTGCTCTCCTCTGCGGGTTCGAAATCTGCAAAAAATGACAGACCAGAGGGGACTCTTAAAGGAGAATTCCGGTATTCAGCACTGAATCCGTTTTCTGGTTTGTTTTGGATAGAGTGGTGGACACAGAAATGTTGTCGATGGGTCCTGTCTCGGACCGAGTCAAAATGTACGAGATAGGACCCATCGTCAAAATTTCTGTCCATCACTCTAGTTCATCCAAAACAAACCAGAAAATGGACTCAATGTGTTTAATACCAGAATTATCCTTTAAGCAGAATCTTCATAGTGGTTGCATGAGATTTTTTCTAAAAGCAGTGAGAGTTTACTATTGCTTAAGCTAGAGGGAAAACTACTCACATATTCATCCAGAGACTGGAGAAGGACCTGTAGTTCTTTGACAGGATTGTCTCTCGCCCTGTATAACCTCAGGAATATATGGCACATATTCATCAAGTCGGTCAAAAAAGGTCTTCTTGAGGTCCACGGACACTATCCGTCTGAATTCTGTCACAATCTACTCAAAATGAAAGACACAAAATAGGAATATATTGTATTAATATTATTAAACAGAAACAAGCCATCAAAATGTTTCACAAGTGGATCAATATCAATTCTGTTAAATTAAAATCCTATATTTCAAAAAGTAGAAATTATATTAACCTGTCGCTCTGAAAACAAAGCAGACCACCTGCTTTTCAACTCCTTAACTGGGGGGCTCATCTCCGATTACCTCTTTCCTTCTCAAAGAAAAGGTGCTCTCCATGAGGGCATCCACTTTCTTTCCATCGATTGTCCTTTTTTTCATCTCACTCTCTAATGCACATCTCTCCTCTTCAAGAGTGGTTGAGCTCTTTCCATGAGGAAAATCGGGCAGAAAATTAACCTCTGACTTCCTTGCCTTCTGTCTTTTCCTTTTCTTCCCTGATGCTGGCTGCTTACTGTTCACAGAGAGCTCCAATGATCCAGCAATGCGCAGTTTCTGCCTAAAATTCCCCATCTTGAACACCAGTCTGTACTTCCAGCCATACCACCCGCAGGAAGATCCCCTTTCCATCAAGCATGGGTATTTATCAATCAGTGATTTTGCCACAAGGCCACATTCTGCACTAGTTGGATGGGTTTTAAAGGCATACATGTCCTCTGCAAGTTTGTCCAGAATGTCACTCTTCAACTCTTTAGGCACATCCTTACTCACATCCGACAGCAGCGAGCCATCTTTATGATATGCGTTATTTCCGTGCTTGAGTCTTAACTCAACATCAGAAGAAAATTTGGGAACAATAAAGGGATCTGGCCATGGTCTATCACGGACAGGTGTTGAACTTCCTGACAATGCTGATGGCAAGCTTGCAATGTCAAGAGAGGTATCTGAGATTTGGCTATCAAATGAGGGCTCTGATGTTTGCTTTTGGAAAACTTTTAGCGTAGCTCTCTCTTCAGGCAAATCGGACATGTTGGTCAAATTACAAAGTTCATTTCCGAAAACAGGGTCCTCAAATTGTACAACTAACAGTCCTTCTAAGCCAAGTTCTTGCTGCAGTATGATCATCAGTTCCTCCACTCTTGCAGGGAGAATTTCCAGGTGCAGTCTCCGGATGTCATCTAGAGCAAGAATAACTCGAAACAGCCTGGTTCCTAAAACCAGACACAAAAGACATACAAAGAAAAAAACTAAATAAGGTGAAACTAGCATGCGTATGGAATGTGAAAGACAGTACATGTCAACATGCAAAGCCAGAAGAAAAACACTGTCTCAAGTATGACACTTATTTCTCAAATGAGTAAATATGCAAGCAACTAGTCAATTCATAAAGAAAACAGTTAGATGAGCAAACTGGTTAAGAGTTAACTTAATGACCTTCAATCATTTTGTATTTCTAGAAACATTAGAATGAAATAATACTAAACCTTAGTGATATGTATTGTTTTCCTCGAATGGTGTAGAGCGAAAGTGGAGAGTAGTCGTTCAGGTCCTGAGGGCCTATGATGGAAATTTCAGAGGTCATGCTCATGCACAGTTCAAAGCATCGGAGGTGCTCCACATACCAGGCTGTGAAATGTTGGACTATGTTGGACAAGGTGTGGATAATGTTCTATAAAATGGTGCTTAGGTCTCAGTCTGAAGTCTGGAAAAACCTCCTGGAGTAAGTTCCTGTGATCTGAGATTTTACATTCCAAGTAGCATAAAGATTCATCTGTGAACTTTGAGCTACACAATAGTTCAGCAATGTCCTTTAAATCCATAAGAATGCCCCATGTTTTGTTATCCTCAGGCACTAAATGGCCAATCATGAGAGGTAGCAACCGTAGCAAGGTCCAATTTTCATGACCGTTACCTCCAATTGATCCTTTTACACGAAAGGTCTGTGATATTTCTTGAGGTCTGTTAAGTCTATCAGCAAATCTATAAGGAAATGTCTGAATTACATTGTTCAATTGATCCAGTGTGAAAAATTTTCTCGAAATTAAATCCTTTAAACAAATCCCCAGCTCCACCGGAACTATTCCCTCAAATATATCATGCAAGAGGTCTGGAGGGAATCCTCTTGCAGTTTGAAAATAAGACAATTTGTTCAATGCACAGCCTTCCTTCACTCCATCAACAATTGTCAATCTTTCATTTTGCTGCAGTTCAGACAAACAGTTATCGAGGGACTCTTGGGTCCTCAATGGAAATTTTCCACTTTTTACTTCATAATCTTGTATATTCTCACGATCAGCTAAACAAAATCTACAGACCTTCCCTGCACTGAAACTTTCTTGAAACCCAGCTAATGAGTGTGCACCAAGGTTATCAGAGGATACATAAAGAAGTGTGCCAGTTACACTTGCTCCTAGTTTCTGTACATAAAGGCCCTGATTTTCAAGCACCTCAATATCTTTCAGAAGAGGCTCAAGAATCCTATCATATCCAAAAGTTTTGATGTCACTACTATAACACAAAGTTGCAAGATAGATAGACGAAAGAGATGATCTATATTTAAGAGGTAGATTAGCAATCACCCAATAGATACCACAAATCTTGTGTTTTTTTCTAGAGGTACCCAAGGGATTACATATCTCAAAATCAGCTATGTACAACCCTACAGCAATGTGAAATTCCTCACCACAGAGAAGATGATTCTCTTTCTGATATGAACCATCATAAAATGAACTGTACTGACTTGTTTCTGAGCTGCAGAACTTTATCAAGTACTTCATTTCTATTTAGCAACTCTGTGAGAAGGCGCAAAATTGGTACATAAGTAAAGGTTGTCTTTCTGGTAGTATCTAGTACATATTCAACTGGTTCAATGACAGTGAAATTGTCTTTATAGAATTTAGATCTCTTATGAGTTGTGCCAAGTTGACCTTCTTTAGACAGGAAATTTAAGGGGCTTGCTCTCTGAACAATGCCAGACACCTGAGTAAGTATAGAGACATCAGGGTTGCAGTTATGCTGCTGTATTGTGCGTCTTATTGATCTAATACTGTAATCTTGAGCTATGCGGTTAATTTCATAGAGGTCATCCACTATTTCTTGAATTGCTGATTTAGATATATGCAAGACTGTTTGCATTCGTAAAAACAAGGAAGCGAGACTATGCTTAATGGAATCCTCAATGCCATCTTCCTGGTGGTCAAGATCATCATCATCATTAGAACATAACTCAATATCAGCTTCTATATGTTCATAGTCTACAACAGCATGGTCCTCTATTCCAAAATGAATAAGATCCGGTCTTATATCATCTAAACTAGGAGCATGATGATACCTGCTCTTGTGAGCTTTAAAAGTGTTAAAGACGTTTGACTTGAAGGAACACTGTTTAAAAGGGCAATTCACTGTTTCTGTGCTTTTAACATGCTTTCCTAAATGAACAAAGTACTTGGTTACATCAAAGGGCTCACAAAAATCACACAATTCACAAAGCAGTTGTGCATTTACTGGCGCAGAGTCTAATTGTCTTTCATGTTGGGCCACCAAATGCCTTTTTAGAGCCACCTGAGTTTTGAAGGTACAAGGGCAGTCTATGTGTATGCAAGGCAGAGGGCAAGAAGGTCCATAATGTCCATGCTTAAGTTTATAATGTCTTATTAAAGTCCTCTGATTTCCTGTAGAAAACCTGCAGAACTTACAGGTCCACTGCATAAATTGGCAAAGAAAGGTGAAGTATCCTCCAACCAGTTATTTCTGTAAGGAAAAAAGAAGAAATAATGAGCCAGCAATGCATGCTTCAAAATGCAACAAGTTGTTCAAGAATTCATATTTCATATTATCGATAGTTAAATATGCGTTGCATTGCATTAATCAGGCTTTTCCCTTGGCAAATATTAAACATGACCACTGCACCTCACACTACATTAGACACACACCTCTTTCTTCAGGCACAAAATAATAGAAACATTACATGTTGTTGTGCATTTTAAGACCATAAAGATTGAAATTTAAGACCTACACAACGCATTCTACACGAAGAAATTCTGAAAAAAATATTTTATTTTTGAATTCAGTCATTGAACAAGCATTCATTTAATTTACAGATAAAGCAATTAGTAACCATATGGCCCGGTTATAGCAGGCTACGAATCAATTCCCTCTTTATAAACTCCCCCAATCCAAATCTCGCCACATAAGCGATCTTGTTGGGCCCGCGAGAGTACGTTTTCGCGATTACTGAATCAGGAAACATCACTTGGAAAAGATCGCTAATCTCATTGTTGCTATTAAATGAGTGGTGTTTAGTCACCGTGTGTAGTATCCAAAGTACCTCGGCTTTCGACGTGTCAGTCGATCCAAAAGTACCCCAAAGGTCGTTCGACGGAGCTGCGATATTGCGCTGGAGACTGGAGGGACCAGGCATTGAGGAGGACGACGGCAGGGGTGAGGCACAAAACTGGCTGATTGGCCGAGTCTGCTGAAGGCATTTTGCGGCTAGCTTGTGTTTCTCCGATCTGGCGTGTGACTCCAGCGCCTTCACACCCAGAGTCCCCAACTTAATATTTTTTTGCAAAGTTTGCAGCGAGCCTCGTACCTGGAGCTGGGTATCACTTCTAACCAACAGCAGAAATCGCTGTGATCTAGCCACGTTATGCGCGGGCGATATGGCAAAAATATCATATCACGATTTTTTTCAGGAAAATCACGATTCACGATTTTATCACAATTCTTTTTTATGTTTGTTTTACTATTTTGTGACTGAGCATTAGAGCCAAACTAATGTCCATATTTTAACAAAATATAAAATTAAAAAGAATGGCAGACAGGGGCGAAGATAAAAATATTTGTCATTATTTTCTTTGTTATTAAATTTAAGATCAAGGATACACATTACACATATACAACTTAATATACAAATAAATAAACAGTGCTTTATGTTTTCAGCTACAGTATGTGTATTTAATATTGAAGAAAGTAATTAAATGAACAAATATGAAAATAAAACTAAACATAGGCTTCACTGTATAAATTATACATTGATACTTATTAAAGCTACTATTAAAGTTATCAGTCAAGAGCAGTGAGTGATTTTCTCTTTGCATTTTGTTGTTTTATTAATTTACTCTCTCAAGTTGTTTTAAACTCGAATAAGTTTCTTTCTTCTGTTGAAAATAAAAGTTATTTGGAAGAATGTGGGTAACCAAACAGTTGATGTACCCCAGTGACTTCCATAGTATATTTTTCTCCTATGGAAGTCAATGGGGACCAGCTACTGTTTGGATAGCCACATTCTTCAAAATATTAATATTAGAAAAATATTAGAAGGAAATTAATACAGGTTTGTTACAACATTAGATAATAATGTAAATAATGATATAATTTTTATTTTTGGGGTGAACTATCCCTTTAAGGACAAGCGGCAGCGTGTTTACTAGTATTACTACTGTCTCTTTAACCCCTTCCCCATCACCCCCAATTTTGGCAAGTGCTGCATACATGAAATGCCCAAAATAAAAAGGTTACTGCTCATAAGTAATTCTGAATAGAAACATAACACACATACATTTAGAAAGCCAACACTTGAGAGTTTATAGTTCAAGACTCAAAATTAACCAGACTGTTATTAATATTGAGATATATAAGCTCAAACATATTTTGAACTAAAATAATCTGGGATCACCAGTGATCCCTGACTGGTAAGGGGTTTTTAAGAGCTGCGTGCGACGCGTCTAATATACACACATTTGACAAGCAGATTTTCTCTAAATTTTCTCAAGTTTGCTTTCACTTTAGACATAACCGGCTTTGTTTATGTAAACATTGTGTGTATTTGACAGTATTAGCACAATAAGACTCGAAAGATAACTGTCCAGTTATCCAGGCACTGGTAGACAGGCTTTTAGTGCATGTGAGCTTCACATGTAATGTTAAGCGCAAACGCACACATTAAGCCTGTTTTATGCTTCTGCGTCAACTCCACGCCGTAGCTACGCCGTCACTCCTACGGCGTCGTGGCCGTTTTATGGTTCTGCGTCGAGTTGTGTTGCATCACGGTGCATTTCACCGCCAGAACGCTGGGGGGTGGTTCGCGAATCTCTTTGCTAGTTTGTTTTGGTTCCGTGCGCCGTTCCGCTTTTTCATTTCCGACAATGGCGAGCGAAAGAGAGAGAGTGTTGTTGCAGCTGGAGCTAATCGACGTTGAACAACAAATGATTTTATTGCAAATGTTTAATCGCAGAAGAAAAAGAAGACGTCAGCGAAGGTGGTCTGTACGACCAGTGCACAAAGACAGGGAAAGGATTGGCGAATTTGTTACGGTTGTTCGACCACTGAGGGACTTGGACGAAAAAATGCACTTTAAGTATTTTCGGATGTCGAAAGGTCGATTTGACGATCTTGTTCATCGGTTAAACCCGTTAATACAGCATCAGAGTACACACAGTATGCCTATTGACCTCGCTCAGAGACTGGCAGTGACTTTGAAGATTTTATCTTCGGGTGCAAACAAACAGATCACCGGGTTGGGCTACAAAATGGGTGCGACCACGGTGTCCCGCATAGTATCGGAGGTCTGCAAAGCGCTGTGGACTGCGCTGCAGCCCGAATTTTTGCCCTGCCCTTCAACCAGCCAGTGGGAAGCTATTGCTTCAGATTTTTGGCGACTTTGGAACTTCCCAAACTGCGTTGGAAGCCTCGACGGGAAACATGTTAACGTCAAGGCACCACCAAACGCAGGGAGTGACTATTTGTGATGCGATCTGGGAAAACGCGTCGGATGTCGCGCTGGGCCGTTTTCAGTAAATTCCAAAATAGTTTGAATGTCAGTTTTTTTGTAAAAAAAAAATTTCCATTAAATTATTATTCTATAACATCTTTTCTCTTATCTCTGAAAATATCTTGGCAAAATTCCCTTGTTTAGTGCAGAAAAACAGCGATTTATAGTGTCAAGCTGAAAATACTCTCTTTCTCTAATGCATTCTATGCGACCATTAACGGCCGGCAGAGGTGAAAAAAACAAAACAGTCGCCGTATATCCCATACACCTGTCCGTCTCGTAACACTACAAAGATAGTTTACCTTTAAAATAAACCAAATACATGTACAGTGAATGTGTATAGTGCGCATTTCGCGCCAATCCTGTTTAAACTATAACGTCACGCAGTTTCATAACAATCGCGAGATGGACGCGTCTCAACGGTGACAGTTATTTAAACCTGTTTTTCTCAAAATTCCGTTCCAGAAAATCATAGAGATCGGCCGACTTCAGATAAACATAACTTCTGCTACCAACAAGCTATGATAAAAATAAAAACAGATTTGGAAAGGGCTTGATACCAGCATCCATATGATATCAAAACCTGTAATAGGTAAAATTTCACCATGTGGTGGGTTTTCCCAGATCGCATCACATTTTAATTACAAGGGGAATCACTCCATTGTTCTCATGGCAACCTGTGATGCCAGGTATCGGTTCACGATGGTGGACGTGGGAGGATATGGACGGGAAAGCGATGGTGGCGTTTTCAAAGCGAGTAGATTTGGGTCGATGCTGCTGGACCACCAGTTGAATCTGCCCCAACCAACTGAACTGCCTGGGACCAGAGTCCAAATCCCTCATGTTATCGTTGCTGATGCTGCCTTCCCCCTACACTGCAATCTCATACGTCCCTTTCCAGGTATGTAAATGAAATTAATTAAAACATAGTAGGCCTACATTGTGTCTTCATAACGTGTTTGTTATGCCTATGATTGTGGTACAGTGATTAATACTCTGTGTTTTCTGAAACAGGGGGGAACATGACCAGGGACAAGGAAATATACAATTACCGCCACTCCAGAGCAAGGCGGGTGATTGAAAATGCCTTTGGCATCATGGCTGCACGGTGGAGAATTCTGGGAAGACCAATTGAGTTCCATCCAGACAAAGCTGTGAGTGTCGTTAAAGGGTGTGTTGTCCTGCACAACTACCTCACCTACACAGATGAAGTGAACACCCCAGAGAGCCGATATGTACCACCACATTTTCCAGACTGTGACTCTGAAGGGACTGTGCAGCCTGGAGAGTGGCGAAGAATGGTGGCAGACGACACTAACTTTGTCCCCATAGAACCAACACGGATGTCCAGGGCCCGTTCCACCCGAGCTGCCATAGCTGTTCGGAATGACTTGAAGGCTTTTTTTCAGTCTCCACATGGAACTGTGCCATGGCAGGATAATGTAGTGTCCCGTGGCAGACTTGGTTAATTACTGTATATCCATGATGTAACCGTGAACATTGTATTGTAAATAAACAACAAACTTTTTTCAAAACAAACGTTGATTTATTGATTGATTGATTTAATTTATTTCGAGCAAAAAAAAGAAAGAAAAGAATATATAAATATATACATATATATTAACAATAAAAAATAAAATAAAAACACAGTTTATCACCCATATACATACATATGCATATGCATATATTTTTGTGGGCTTTATACAAGAATTGAGCAGTAAAAAAATCAACTAGATCAAAAAGTTGTAAAATTTTAGATTGCAGAAATATGTTTGTGTGATCAAAATATCCCACCTTGTGTATAATTCTAACTCCTCGTTTTTGGAGTAAGAAGAGGGTATGTAGTGAACTTTTATAATTATTGCCCCAAATTTCTATACAAAAAGTTAAATAGGGCAAAACCAGTGAACAATACAATATATATAGTGCATTATATTCCAAGACATTTAACTTTATTAATTATAGAAATACTTTTAGATACTTTACCTTGTATGTATCTGATGTGTGGTTTCCAGCTTAATTTACTATCAATAGTTATTCCCAAGAATTTAATGTGACACTATTTATAATGCAACACCATAAATACTTAATAATATTTCTGCATTTTCTTTATAATTACCAAACATCATTACCTTAGTTTTATTTAAATTCAAAGATAATTTATTAATATCATCCATATTTTTAGTTTTACTAATTCTTTATTTACTATCTTTATAAGTGTATTATAATTATCAGTACGAGGGTGCAAATGTTCAAGTGTTCACAAGATGTTGTATGAGACTGAAGGCTTTGAAGGTAACTGTGAACATTGTATTGTAAATAAACAACAAACTTTTTTTGTGCAATGAATAAAAAAGCGCCAAGAACAAAGGGCAAACGTTTAAGTACAATAAAAAATATAAGAGTAATAGGCACAAGAAACACACAATATAAAACACAATATAAGTTAACTGTAATATAAAACATTATCTAAGAAAATTAACTATTTACAAATATTTACAAAAGTGCACTGAATCAGTACGAAGGTGCAAATGTTCAGTCTTGCTCTCATACAACATCTTGTGAACATTAAGTTCTATTTAAGTACAATAAAAAAATATAAGAGTAATAAACAAAAAATAACTATTTACAAATATTTACAAAAGTGCACTGAATCAGTACGAGGATGCAAATGTCCAGTCTTGCTCTCTGCTCTCATACAACATCTTGTGAACATTAAACATAACATCAGCCCTGCGCCCCTCTGGCACTCTTCGCAGCAGATCAGCCACTGTCTGGCCAAATCGGCTACACTCGTCGCTGGTGTCCTGCACCAGCTTTTCTTGAAGATACATGCGGCATTCGTCCAGCTGCGTCATCTGCTTTATTAGCCAGTCATCCTGGTTCCTCTTCTGTTTAGACCCCACTCTGGACACAGGTGACTCGGCAAGGATTGAAGATGGTGGGCTACACGCAGCAGGCACAGGTGGTGGTTGAGTAGACAAAGAGAATGGCCGTACAGGTGAGGTTGGTGGCTGGGGGGACACAGAGGATGACTCAGAAGATGAAGTGGATGGCATGGTGTCGGAATCAGAAGACGGTGAGGTCTGTTCCTGTTAAAGACAGAGCAGATTAGATTAGATTCAACTTTGTCATTGTGCAAAGACAACGATGATTTGTTGGTCTTTGTCTGTGCAGGTAATTACAGTGTGGTCTATGCAGTCTGATTTACGACCAGAGGTCTGGTATAAGATATGGAATTAGCAGCGCCATGAAACCAGCAAAGCAAAACAAAATTTTCAGCATGTTATGTTACATTTTGTTTGCACAGACGTTACAGACTATACATGACGACATGTATTCGGACAACCTGATAGCACTGTTAGCTAGTTAGCTTAGTAGCACACACAAAAAGAGGTACAACAACAAACTTATATTTACCTTAGGTTCGAAATTCGACTCGGTTTCCCGGTGTTTGACATGGGGTGCCAGCCAGGACAGAAAATGGTAAAATGCAGGCACCTTTTTGCCGCCTGGATCACTGCTTCTTTGCGCCAGCTTTTTGCGGAGACGGACAAATTTGTCCCGCAGGTTTTTCCACCGCTTCATGCAGTCGGTGACGTCCAAGCCAACATTTTGGGCATTCTCTTTCCATGAATTGTTTGCCAACTGGCAGTCTTTGTAGTGCGCTGAAGAGGAATTGTACAGATGGTCGTACTTTCGTACTTCCTCGATCAAACGTTCCTCAACTTGATCCATCGTTGAACACAAACAGTGCAGTGGTCACTTTAAAAATGGCGGTATAGCGGGAGGGGGAAACCGGAAAAACTACACTCCGGAAATGATGTATAATCTGACCAATCACAGCCCTTGCGGTCTGCGTCACCTTGACGGATAGTTAAAAATTTTTGGAGGTGCACGTCGAGCTACGGCGGAGGGGGGTTCGCGGCGACGTAGAGGGGTCTGTGGGGGTACACCGTCGATTCGACGCAGAAGCATAAAACAGGCTTTAGAACAGCGCATCAGCACGCGAATTAAATGTTTAACCGACAAGGCATTAAAGCACATGCAAATTGTGAACTTGTGTGAACTGCAGTGTCCTGTTCCGCTGCGTTAACATTTTATGTGAATATACGTCGCATTGTTAAGTATGGACAGAGGCTTCAGAGGAAGTATGAAAATGCATGATTCTATGATATTTCTTCAAAAGCAGATCGTGGAGACATTTTAATCGTCCACGATCAAAAATCGTCATATCGCACACCCCTAAGCCACGTCTCTTTAAAAGTACACTTTCCCATTTTCCAGACGTAGCCGAACTTTAACAAACTCTGAGGAGACGCAGACGTATTTCGCGGGCAGGAAATGCATTTATCACGGGATTTGTAGTTTTATCACCGCGTACGTACCAACAACAATATCCCCCAGAAAGAACTACAACACACCGAAGACACAAAAGTCTTAAAAACAGCCAGATTTTCATCCGAGGTCTTAAATTTAATTTAGTCAGGTCTTAAAAAAAGTTTTTAAACTTTTTTTAAGACCTGACTAAATGAAAATTGTCTGGCTGTTTTTAAGACTTTTTAAGACCCCGCGGGAACCCTGTATCTATGTTCCACATTGGCAAGAATGTTCAATACTTATAAAACTACAACTTATGCATGCCTCCATTGTACAAACGTCACCGGGAGATTATTATACATGCGAAATTAATCTTTACACGGAGAAATGCATAAACATATTGGGTCTTTCTTACTAACTAATGTTAACATGAATAGTTAGCTAGGTTAACTTAAACAGTATGCTTACAAAATATTAGTTTATAATGTCGAGTAGGTGGTTGCGTGCTTAGCATTTTTCTATGAAAGTAATTTTAAGACAGTTAGGTCTTGAAAGCCAGTTAGCTCATGCTAACTGTCCGGTGCACCTGCTAGCAAGTGTCAAGGATTTTTCCTCTAATCTAACTATCTGGGGCGTCTGCACTCGACACCCAAATTATCTTAATATCTCTGGCGTCTACACTCGACACCAATACCTTTTTACTTCAGCTTTGTAGTATTACTCTAACTAAGTCACTTTCACCTAACTTACTTATTCTATTGCTGCGCAGCAAAATGACAGACAAACTCTGGCAATTGTCCTTTAAAATGCTTTGAGAACTGCTCGAGAAACTCTCCCGGCCGTGATTAAAGAAATCTCACCCACATAGAAAAATACATCAGGTTATATAGGATAAAAACATGACGCACAGAAACTAAATCACCAGCCTAACTCATGACTTTATATATCGTCATTTACTATTAACAGATTGATGCAAGCCCCCTCCTTTTCACCCTCTGTCTGGTGGCATTTGCAAAAACATAAAAAACACAAGTAAAGGTTAAAAGTTCTGTTGATTACTCAATATATCACGAGACAGGATAGACAGATATTCTTGATTTTGTTATAGTCAGCATTAAACAATTTTTCCATCACCCAAATAGACAAGAACAAAACGTCCTAGTACAATGTGCTTCCAAGTGTTAGAATGTTAGACCTAAAAAGAGGAAATCAAAATGATGTGTTATTACTGTTAGAATCAGAGTTAGTTCAAAATACAGTTTATTATCTTATGCTTTAATTTTTCTATCACACAAGCTTGAGTTGGAAATGGCGGCAAGGTACATGTGCAATAAAGTTAGATACTACCTTTTGCATTCCTTCATAGTACAAACGTCACGTGAAGATTACTATTCATGTTAAGTTAATCTTTACATGGAGAAGCAATTTTAAGATAGTTAGATCTTGAAAAAAGACAGTCTAATGCTACGTTTTTTTTTTTTTTTTGCAAGGGCTAGCTTCCATTTTGTTGTAACGTACGTGTGAATGAATTGTCAGTCAACCCGTGTTTTATGACGATTTCCATGTTCTATTTCTAAAAATACAACCCAAACCATATTGAATCAACAATGAGCTGCTAAAGAGAGGTTCACTCACCAAAGCGTCTTTGTCAGTTGGGAACATATTTCCCAGTCAGGAGAAAGGTGTGGCAAGGTGTCTGCGCATGCGCCTTTTACGTGACGCAGCGTCAAATGGAGGTGAACTATGATAACTAGTGGATATTACAAGAAAAAATAAGTTGTATCAATTGTGCCATTGGCTTTCACCACTAAAACCCAAATATGTAAGTGATCTGAACAACAGAGTTAAATTCAAGTCTACTTGGCTAAATATTATAATAAGTTAACATAACTAAAAGGGAAAATATTTTTTTACAGTGTAGTAATGTAGTATGCTGTACATTGTGGTATGCTGTGGTATCAAATCTACCTACATAACCTGCTTCCCTAATAAAAACAAGCAGGCCAAAACAGCCACTCAACACTTTAGGCACTTTAGCCACTCAACACTTTAGGCAAGACTAGCAATCATTCAAACAAGGCTAGGCCAAAGATAATTATTAGACTGGTTAAAAGAATAAAATAACTAGTTCTATTATTCTAAAGGTTAAAAGAATAGGGAGATGAGATCTAGTCATCATGGTGTTTACTCTAGTCTTTCTAGAGATTTGCAGTTTCATCTCAATGTACAACAGTTTGTTTGTGTGTGAATTGTCTGAACCTGTGACACCAGTATTGAGCTCTACTGTTCATACCACAGGAACAAGGAGAGCTAGTGGACCTGTTGGAGTATCCCTTTATTTAAGGCCAAGGTCTCAGAAGGTCCCAGCAAAATGTTTGGGTTATAATATTTTTATTATTAATATTATTATTATTTAATTATATTTAACATGAATGAGGCCCTATTCAAAATTGTCAGAAGCTGACTCATCTTTTTCTTCTTTAAAGATAATGCCTAGACGATACAGAAAGGGTAAGTTGTTCGATATATAAATCAGACTAAGCGATATTTTTTTGAAAATTGAAGGTTTTTTGTTATGGGTTGGGGTAAATGTAAGGGTAGAGAATACATGATTAAAATCAATGTCTGGAAAGTCCCATAAAACATAAAAACACGTTTCTGTGCACGAATAGCAACAGTTAGTTGAAGTGCTCGTCTGTGCACAAGCCACTGCCACTGATAACAGCAGCAACCCAGCAAACATGCCAGTGTGTGCCAAGTGTGGGTTTTCTGAGGGACAGTGTGGGACAAAACCCACACAGGCCCCCAGTTGGTTAGCCCATGCGGGGCTCGCAGTTTTGCACTTTTGAGCCCCCATGAGGGTTTACTGTAGGCAACCTACCATGTTAACAGCACAGCACAGTACAGTTAAATCATTGTTTTAAGCTTAGATGGTCAAGCACCAGGGTTAATCAAACTATTTTATTTTTAACAATCCAGTAAAATGTCATAAATGTACTCTCTTTACTTTACCTGTTGGCTTGTAGCTGTTTATATACTGATGAAGTCAGACAGACCATATTAGTTAACCATTAGACCTCAATAAATCACAGCAGTTATATATTAATACATTAATATATAACACTAAATAATTGTATACTTTAAATTGTATGTTATATAATATAATAAATAAAGTAATACACTGGATGACGTCATCACGTGATTAATTCTAGCCAATGAGACTGCTGGAACTTTGCATCACTAATGAGCTGTCATTCCAGATCTGACCAGCTCTGCTTCAAACAGGTAACAGCTTTTTAAATTTCTGCAGTAATTTCTGAGTTGTCTATTAAAATTTGTGAAACAGATCAAAATGGTAATTAATTAATTAATTGGAATTAAATAAAAAATTAACTCTGCAGCAAAACAGTGCAAAGCGAGCGCTTGTCGGTGCAGCATACAGTGGACAGATTTCACTCTGGGGTTTACTGCCTTTATCCGAGTGACAAGACCACTCTTTCTGCCCATCATTGCTGCTGCTCCATCATGAAACTCAAACTCACTTAGGATCTTGAAAATCTCCTCGCCCGTTGTCCTGCCAGGGACCTCTTTGCAGAACAAGAAGTCCTCCAGAATGGCTCCATCCCACGGATAGCGGACAAGAGCGATTAGCTGTGCTGCACTAGCCACCACAAGTTGTGATGAGATGTCATCGGCCAGGTCACCGACCCTCCGCCTCACGGTGTCATCGGAGAGGGGTATGCTTTTTAATTTATTTGCTGCCTCTGTCCCAAGCATTATCTCGCACATATCGACTGCTGCTGGGAGGATCAGCTCTTGCTCTTCCTGGGCCCACCCATTTTAGGTCTGGGCCCGCCCATTTTCTACTATGGTTTTGTACGTTTCTTCATTTGGATCCATTCCATTCTAAACAAACAACGCAGTTTACATTCTTGTCCTTGTTACATTATTCATTAAGATAATAATTAATAAATGCACGCACAATTATCAGTGAACTTGATAAATGTTGCAGATATAATTTACAATGCACAAACAAATGCCTTTCAACTTATGTGTGCAAAATTCTGAATAAAATGAATGTGCAGCAATTTGTACAAATAGAGAGTCTGTAGGCCTACTATACATGTTGTAGCTATTAAATAAGCGCATTTAGTTTCATATTTGTTAAAAAATTATAATGTTATTTTTTCTAATCTATGTTGATTATGAAAAGTGACCAGCACGAGTAAGATAGGATGCGCAATATATCAAGAGACATGGAGTGGGTCAGACATGATTTTGACCCCTTCATTAAGTTTTGTTTTGTAGAAAGCCTTTCTTTGAAGTGAATTTCGTTTTGTATAAATTGTATCTTATTTTTAATAAAAAAATTATCAACCAATTGCCTGGATTTAATAAACAAGAAGCAAATATAGCAGACAATATAATCATGACATGAAGGCGACGGCGCGGTCACTTGCATTGCTCGTGAGCTGGAGCGCATCGCATCATGAATTGAACCGAAACTCAGTGTATGCCTCACAGACATGAAATATATCTTAAGAAAGCTTGAAATGTCTTTTTAACAATTTAAAACAAAACTCTCTGATTATGTAATCCATGAAGTGCATTTCTCTCTATAGGCGCGTTCACTACGGAGATGGCAATGAATTTGAATTATATAAATTAATTATAGTGATTGATTTTTACTTTTGAGGCCTGGCACCTGCCTCTGAGGAACTATTTGCACGTCCCTGGCAGTTGGTTTGTAAAATATCTTCATTGTTTTGTCAGATATCTTGATTTCGTCTGAAGATATGCAGAGAAGTGTGTGTGTGTGTGTGTGTGTGTGTGTGTGTTGTTGTTGTTGTTGCTGTTAAAGGGATAGTTCACTTTGAAATTCAATTTTGGTATGGTTTAGCTTATACCTCAAGGGCATCCAAGATGTAGGTGTCTTTGTTTCCGCAGTAGTTTCAATTGTGATATTTTTAGGTCAAACCGTTCTTGTCTGTCAGTCATATTGTCACAGGGTAGTGATGTTACATATGACACTGAAGCTTCGATGCGCGTATCACATAAGCGACACAATTTCTAGTGAAGCCCCGTATCGAGGCGTGTATTGGTTTACTAGAGTCACGTGATCGATGACAAACGAAGCCTCACTTTCTGTCCAGTCACGTGCGTGTTTCGCTTCGGGTGTCAGAAGGCTCGAACTTCAGATCGTATTTAACGAGTCATTGTTGCCTCAGTCTGGTTGATATTTACAATTATTGATATTGACATTTAATAACAGATTATCCTATCAGACAATGTCCTTATTCATTGTGTGTGTGTGTGTGTGTGTGTGTGTGTGTGTGTGTGTAGAAGAGAGAGAGAGAGAGAGAGAGAGAGAGAGAGAGAGAGAGAGAGAGAGAGAGAGTAGACCTACATTAAATTTTATTGAATCATATAAGCTATTATATTTTATTGTCACACTTTAATGGGAAAATGTTTTTTTTTTTTTTAATAAACCAATCAAACACAAACATGTAAGGCTTTTATTTGTGCACATTGAAACTATTGAGTGTGTTGTGGTTGCTTCATCTGCCAGAGCTTCTAACACAGGCTTCTGGCTGCTTTATTTTAAATAAGCGCCAGATGGCGCTGTTCTCAGCGCTGTTCTCGACACTCTCGAAGCTTTGAATCTTTTCCCGGAACAGTCAGGGGAAAGCCTCAGTGATTCATGAGGCTTCATTTCCCCATCCCTATCACAGGGTGACGAAAACTTAAATTTTTCCCCAAAAGCGGAACTAATGTCCGCCGGGATTTGCTTCCCGCCGGACCCAAAACAAGAGAACACCGGTTTAGTTCCGGGCAAGCGCAAAATCCCCGTGAACGGGATAATTAGTCAAAATTGCCGCCAGCTGTGGGCAATGAGACACGTTGCCATTTAGAGGAGGATAAAAGGAGAGAGTGGAGATCAGACAGGGGTGAATCAGTGTACACAGCAGAGCTGATAGCAATTGTAATGGCGTTGCAGTGGGTAGAGCAAATTAGTCCACTAAGAGTAGTTGTATGTTCAGATTCGTTGTCAGCCTTAGAAAATTTTAAATCGGGTAACTCAAGTGAAAGGTATGATGTTGTGTGTGAGATATTGACTTTGCTTCATAGTATTCAAAATGGGGGGACACATGTAAAGTTTGTTTGGGTTCCGGCTCATGTTGGTATGGCCGGTAATGAGTTGGCAGACAAGTTTGCTAAACAGGCTTTGAAAGCAACAAATGTGTCTATTCAGTGTAAAATATCAAAATCAGAGGCTAAGTCAATAATTAAAAAACATGTTAAAAAGTTGTGGCAAGATAAATGGGATAGGGGAGATAAAGGGAGGGGTTTTTACATTGTAAATCCTGAGGTTGGTCAGGGTCGTCTGGTAATAAGGTGTCGAAGAGAAGAGGCAATTTTTACAAGAATGAGAATAGGGCACACTGGACTAAACAAAACATTACAGCTAATAGGAAAACATAATTCAGGAAACTGCGAGATTTGTAATGTGCCAGAAACAGTGGAACATGTCTTTATGATGTGTAGGAAATTTAATAGAGAAAGGGTTTTAATTAAAAGGAAAATAGAGGACAGTGGGGAAAGTTTTATCTTTAGGGATTTTTTGTCTAAGGCTTCCGATCATAGAATAATAAAATATATGTTTGAATTTTTAAAGCACACCGGACTCATTGATAGAATATAGGAAAGATAATATATATATATGTGTATATATGTGTGTGTGCGTGTAAGGAAAGGTTTTTTTGTTTTTTTTTGTAGCTTGCAGGCTACATTATTTCCAAAGATGTAAGCCATAGTGATGATCAGGCACAATTTATCTGGAGGGTGGCGGTAGTGCGCTAAGTTAGTCCGCATCCGCCGTTAAGCAGCCAAAGAAGAAGAAGAAGAAGAAGACAGGGGTGAAGTTGGGGGACGAGAGGTTTGGGATGATGTGAAGGCTGGGACGGGAGGTGTCTGGAGAGGGAAGTGTTTGGGGACCGGGTATCCCGGAAGGAGCGTGAGCGGTGGAGAAGAGGAAATGGGGCTGGCAAATGAGCACGGTAATGTGTTTGGGAGAAAGAGCACGCTGACTCAATCGGAAGGAAGAAAACGTTGGACAGTAAGATCATTTGTGAAAGACTGTGAGAAGTTCAACCGATCTCCATCCTTTCTCTCTCTTGTCTATGGAACTTCTTGATGAGAATGCCAGGTCAGGAAATGGGCGACGGCCATATGTATTTCCCACTGAGTGCTGAATTGCAGTGATGAAATGATGTGATGCACTGTTTTGATGTGTGAAGTGTGAACTTAACCCCGCTGGATGTCCATCACCCACCTGTGTGTTCTATCATGTTCTAAGGACGTGAGAAAAGGCTAATACTGTTGTACCCCACAGAGACCTGAGTGTACTATCTGATAGCCCATTGTGAAGAGAGACACGTAGGTGAATGCTTAACTGACTGCTTTGCAGTGAAATCCTTCAGCCGTAAGTTCTTGTAATGACTGCCTGTCATTACTGAAGAAGAGGATTACGTGTCTGTATACTCACCTGACTGCTTTGCAGTGAAGCCCTCCAACCGTAAGTTCTCTGTCTGTCATTACTGAAGAAGAGGATTACGTATCTGTATACTCACCAGTCTGCTTTGCAGTAATGTCTCTCTGTCGTCAAGTTCTGTGTCTGTCAGCCCTTCAAGAGGAGTGCATACCTGAATATTCACCTGACTGCCTTGCAGTGAAGTTCCCCCAGCCGTAAGTTCCTGTCTGTCGTTACTGAAGAGGAGGATTACGTGCCTGTATACTGACCTGTCTGTTTACAGTAAAGCCCTTCAGCCGTAAGTTCTTGTCTGTCGTTACTGAAGAGGATTACGTGCCTGTATACTCACCTGTCTGCTTACAGTAAAGCCCTTCAGCCGTAAGTTCTCTGTCTGTTGACTGTGGGTCCCCCGGCGGTCCGCAGGACGGAACGACCCTGCTCAGAAGACTCCCCATTTTAGATCCCCTTGCCCCTATCTTATTCAATAAAATACTGTGTTGTTGGAAGCCTGTTTGTCTGTCGTTCTTGCCTGGCCTCTGTCTAACTCCCCAAGGGTGGTACGGGTCCTAGGGGGGCGGGTGCAGCCTGATTTGGCCCGCCCCGACCTGTGGCAATATAATGCAGGTCTATGGTCACTATCTCAAAGAGCATGCACAGAGAAGTCAAAATTAAACAATTTCCCATCGTAAGTACACATTGATGGCCTAAGACACGAAACGAGCGGTTTGTGTGAGAAAACGAACAGTATTTATATAGTTTTTACCTCTTGTACACAACCACATCCAAGTGATCTGAAGGCGCGCGCGCTTCGGTCTGGTACGCAGAGCAGGGTCATAAACGCGCAGAAAACGTGGCCGTGTGTCTGGAGTTCAGCGAGCTCCACAGAGCACTCCTTCATTCTATCCACGGAGCACTCTAAAGTCAACAGCGCTGAATGAATGATGATCTGCTTTTATGTCATTTTTCCTTTTTTATTCAGAATATTCACAAATGTGTTAGCTATGGCATGAAATATCTGATATTCCGATTGTCAAATACATGCAAGTGGAAGTGTATTGTTGTTTAAACACCTTTATAACGATCGCGTTAGTTGAGCTGTATGGGATGGGATGCGATGGGCGTTGCCATGTTAGTTTGTGCCGCATACGCAGTTCAGAGAATCAGATCTGTTGGATTTACAACACGTGAATTCATCCACTTCTCCCGAAATACTTAAAAGTAAGTGGCTGGTGAACTGGGAGAAGAATAGAGTAAACTTTAAAGTTACTTACACAATGTGTATCTGATATGAATAAAACGTGTCGAATTATAATGGAAAGGATTATTATTACCTCTTCCATAGACATCAGTGTGTATTTTACAAATTCTAAATGTATTGTTTTTTTTAGTACTTAGGCCTATGTGAATTTATATGTCTGAAACCTAAAATAAACAGTATGTGGTTGAAAACACTGAAAAGTTGCGATATATGACAGCTCTGAGCGCGCCTGTCTCTGACTAAATTCAACATTTGAATTTAGCAGTTGATCATGTGATGCACTGACCGTTCTAATCACACCAGTGTGATCGTACGCTCCAGAGACCAGCCTAGACTGATTACTCCGGTGTGATCGTACGTGCGAAAGGCTTAAAAACAAGAAATTTTATGACATAATTTTTAAATGTAGGCTTAAATCAAACACATTTTAATTCAGAATCTGTATTTATATATATAAAACAAAAATAACCGGAAAAAAAAACAATGAAAAAAACAGCTGGCTGACCCCTAGAGGGGTGGGGAAAAGGGGTCCAACTGTTCCCTGCCCCCTGTTCCAACGTCTATGCCTGATACAGAGTTGGTAGCGCTACTGGTGCCACATGAAGCTTCTAGGTTTCTGCGCTGTTTCTGAGATTGAGTCCTCTTTCCTTTTCTTGGCATGGTGATGTTTCAGCACTGGCAATCAAGCAAATATGTTTGAGTAATGGGTAAAAATATTGATATTTACTGTTACTTGAAAAAACACACACAAAGATAAAGCCTTTTATGCGATCAGATATACAGAAAAATTTAATATTTGATATATAACAAGAGTGTGTATATATATATATATAAAACAACAGTAATACAACAGTTGATATATAACAACAGTAAATTAATTAATATGAAGTTAGGTTGATCAAAAAATTATTGTGTACTTTACAAGAGTTGATATTCCACTTTTTTGAATCTGCAGTTGATTTTTCTCATTTGGGTTCGATAGTCAAGTTTTTCACAGTCAAGTCGAGCGTTTTTGGATAGCAGCCAGTTAGTTTTTGGTTTGAAGAGAAAGAACAGAATGGGCGAGAGGTAGAGGTTTAAAGGGGTCATATAATGGTACATGCACTTTTACAAGTTGATTGTACTGAAATGTGTGTTGGCAGTGCCTGTACACAACCATCATAAAATGATAAAAATGAATTAAAAAATTTACGATTTCTTTTTTTCCTTATGTTTTCCCCGTCTCAAATCAAGCCGTTTGATTTTGTGACGTCACAAAATCGTCGCCCCTCCCACGATTGTTGATTGACAGGAGCGTTTCAACACAGACCCGCCCTTGCTCGTGAGCAAGCTGTCAATCATAGCCCGCGCGGATAGCTGGAGCCATAGATGGCTGGAGCACTGTCTATGAGCAGAATGGCGGGGCGGGGTGAGCAAAGCTCATTATCATTTAAAGACACATGCACTTAAATGGCGTGCTGAAAACAGAGCTGTTTTTGATCAGGTAAAATGAGTGTTTTCTCACAATACTAAAGAGAATTTTTAATTAAAGTATATTACAAACTTTTAATTTAGACCCTAAAGAATCATATTAGCTTATACAAAAATGGCATTATATGACCCCTTTAAGCGAGATAAAAGTTTGAGTGAAAATGGCCATAAAGGCATAGATAGGACAGGACAGTAAAGGACACACACGCACGCACAGAGGTGGGCACAAATACATCAAAAACTATTTTGTTACAAACTACAAATACTGGCTCATGAAATGTAACAAAATAAAATACAAAATACTGATGTGAAAAATGTATTTAAATAAAATACAAGTAATTAGTATTTTGAAAATACAACAATACTCCCACAATAATCTTAAGTCTTTTTTTTTTATTACTGAAAGGTCAATATCACAAATAATAGCAATAACACAAATATGATAAATGTGTAAATTCAAAATGGCGAAGTAGCAAAATAAAAAAGCATGGGCATTTCATTAAATCTCTACAGGGCCTGAAATAGCTCCCTCTGACGTAAATGGCATGTATAGCTAAGTTCACATCAATGGTGTGGTAGGCTGCCCTTAACACTAGAACTGCCATGGCGGTCATTTTGACCGTTTTGAATTTTATATTTGCAATAACTTTGTTGAAACAATAAATACAATCCTGCTGGTACCTGACTTTTCCTAAAAGTGTCTGTATTTTCATTTAAAATGTGTTTCATATAAATTACACATAAGGCAAAAAAACAAATGAACATATTTACCTATTTCGGCCATAGGCGGTCATATTGACCGCACTGAATTTCGCGGTATTATTATAGGCTATACTAATATACACAACAATAAAATGTGGTAAAAAATACACTAAACATATTCAACAACAAATCATTTAAATGTAATGATATTCAGAACAGAACAATAATGAAAAAAATAACTATAAACAAGCCAAAATGAAATAGGCTACTTTATAAGCGAAAGTGAAAGTAAGCGGCGTTAGGCTCACGTCACGTAACTCTCTAATTAGAATCAAAATGTTTAAACATTTGCGATGTATTTGAATGGTAAACTATTCTTTATTATAGGCTTTGTACTTCACTCACGTTCCAGTATCGACGGAAAAAAATCATCCTCTTCACACGCGCAAAATGGTACGAATTGTACTAGGCTACTGACAAACAGAGCAGTGGAATTTTTATATGTTAGGTTGACTATTTTATTATTATATTATGGCTATAATGAACAGGCTGCGATGTCAAGATTGCAATGCTGGAATATGGTGTGTGTGTCGGCGGTCGCGGGCGCAATCGAACAGAAACATCAAAACATAGGCAATAGCCTACGCCGTCATTTTGTTCAGGACATCTACGGATATTATTTATTTATAAATGTATAATTAAACTTGTTTAAATGTACAGTTTGGTGTTGTTTTGTTTTTAAAAGACATCCTAATACAATAAATGCATTAATCTCTCAATTGGGTATTTATCATTAAAGATATAGCGTTTGGAATCTAGCGGTCAAAATGACCGCTTGTGGCAGTTCTAGTAGTTATGGAAGTCTGGCACTTCTAGTGTTAAAGGTGCTGTATGTAGCTTTTCTACTAAAATGAATCCTTTATTGCCTGTGTGTGAAGGGGTTGTAATCACACTTTAAAATGATCCACTTTGCGGGTTTTGCTATTACCTCTGAAAGCAAGTATTCTTATTTTTATGTGAAGGTGCCGGGCCGGATTTACCGCGAAATCCAGTGACGTGACCTGCATGCGCGT
This sequence comes from Rutilus rutilus, assembly GCF_951802725.1. Classification (NCBI taxonomy): domain Eukaryota; kingdom Metazoa; phylum Chordata; class Actinopteri; order Cypriniformes; family Leuciscidae; genus Rutilus; species Rutilus rutilus. The sequence continues at coordinate 31,106,592 of NC_140212.1, forward strand.
TCCCGAGCCTCTCGCCTCGTCTAGCCTACTGACTTTGCACTCAACAGCGACGACACTGCAACTTATGACATGGACTTATGACTTATGCAACTTATGACATGTCTGATAACACTAAGAAACGACCTGCTCCCAGCAAAACACGTCACAGACTCCAACACAAACTCCACATATTGATAAAAAACAATAAAACGTTTTTTTTTCTGCTGAAGCTCGTATTAAAGGCCGGACGTGAATCGGATGAACTTCGGGTGAAAAAACACGGATCAACATCGGCAGGGCATTTGAATCATGGAGAAACCTTATCTACAAACCTAGAATGTACATTTCCTGAAGAAAATGTGAAGTTAGTGCTTGCAGTGGCAAAATTCGGCAGGGTTGCTAGGGTTCCATACTTCCATACTTACATCTGAAACATCACCGCTAGAGGCCGCTGAAAACTACATACAGCTCCTTTAACCTGTTAAGGATCGCTGTGCCGTACACGGCACACCCCCCCTCGGAAGTGACGCTGCATAAACTTCATTGTAACTTTGAAGTATTAAATCTTCAAAATATACGGTCATACAGCACATCGTTTGAAAGCGTAGACTCTCAGGATTCCATTAAGCCCACACACAAAGCATAATATGATTTATAACAGTCATAAAACTGTAATCTAGTTGTTAGTCACCTGAACTGGGCGCCGCCAATTCAGTTTGTTTACTTACCGTCAAAATTCTTCCCTCTTTCCACTTCGGTGAAATTGTCCAAAACAAATTGTTTTCATAAATCCCCAAGAGTCCAAGGAAATGGAATATCCAAGCCTTTTAATCCAAAACTATTTGTTCGCCTCACAATCTTGACATTTTGGACCGAATTACGATATAAAAACTGTAAACAGTAGTTCACTACCGGACATTCTTTCGACTCTCACTTCTCATTCGAGACTTATAATACTACATTTGGGTGTCATGTTTGTTGAGCAAAGTCTTACGTATCAAACAAGCCCTCTCATGAGCCAATAGGTTCCCGTAGGGCAGAGATAGACAGCTAAGGAGCAAATGATGGCTCTGCATTCAATTTGGACCACCCTCCTTTTGATTGACAGTTGTTCCTGCCAGTAGCAATTTCATGGTCCGGGACCATCATAACTCTTTAGCGAATAAGGATACGATTTCAACAATATATGATATGTGCCATCAGGTAAGGGTGTGTGCCTTTTAGAGCCGTGCGCAAAACCTTTTTTTTTTTTTTTTGCGTAAAGCGTGCGCACTCACACAAACTATTTTTCGAGTGGGCGTTATTGCATAGAGCGACCTTGGTGAGGTTTTTGGACAACTTTTACATAGTTTTGGAAATATTTCGTAATGTTCGGAAAGAAGTGGTTTACAAGGGAGGAGGCAGCTGCTATTTTGGCCGAAAGATCCGACGACAATATTGCGTCATCTTCGGAAAGCGAAGTATCTGTGGACTCTGAAGCTGAGGAGGATTTTCTAAATGGAAGAGATCCTGATCTAGAAGTGTGAGTACATATATTATGTTATGTAATTATTATTTTATGTGTGTATATTAGTGCTGTCAATCGATTAAAAACTTTAACTAGATTAATCACACATTTTTTCTGTGATTAATCGCAATTAATCGCAATAAAAAAAGAAATTTTTTGTACGGTTTTAATGTATTTTATAATGTAATAATTTCACAGTTAATCAAATTAATGTAGAAACAACATAAAGACAGTATATTTTAAATAATTTTTTAATGGCATCTTTTTATGAATGAAGGCCAGTATTACTGATATTAATACAGCTACTGATTTTTTTTTCTTTTTCACATTTATTAGGCTTCAAAAATATAACACTTTTTAATTTAAGTGAACTTAAAACAATGCTAACATAAACCCATAATAAATGTCATATTTATTCGTGCCCTTCCTGTCTTAACAGTTAGGAAATATACTGTAATAAAGTTATCAAAGTTATATGCAGTCTGCACTGCATAAACTATAAATTAAATAGTTAATCCTTATTAAAGCTACAAAAGTTATTTAGTCAACAGCAGTGAGTCATTTTCTCTGTTCCCTTTGTTCTTTAACTTTACTGACAGGAAGCTTTATTGGCTGCTGTCCCTTTAAGAGCAGACAGACACGCGGATCTCACCGTTTATATACCGTACTGTCTATGGATCTCACACGCGCGCCTCCTTCTCTCGCAACTCTTCGTTCATTTTAGACTTTATATAAATCATTTAAGACTGCTCTTATGAGGATAATCGACAAAACTGACATTTTGGGATTGTTATTGTTAGTTCAAGCGCGCAAGAGAACTGGATTCTGGTGCCCTGTCTATGCATTGTGTGTGTGTGTGTGTGTGTGTGTGTGTGTGTCACATAAAGACATTCACAGACAGCGCTTTCTCTTTTGTCTTGCCGCGCTTGAAATGTTTAAAAGCATTTAAATGAATAAGAGCGTGATCATATAATGTAAAGCTAGCCAACGGATGGCAGAAAAGACGGATGCTGCGTTAATTGCGTTAAATATTTTAACACGTTAAACCAGACAAAAATTAATCGCATGCGTTAACGCGTTAACGTTGACAGCACTAGTGTATATACCCAGCCAACATGTCCATGTGGGCCCCATGTGGGATTTTGATGGGCTGTAACTTGGGCCCTGCATGGGCCACCCAAATGGGGCCCAGATAAATTTGTCCATCGGCTCCACATGGGCCCCATGTGTGTTAGCCCATATGGGCTAATGATGGGTACACAGTGGGCTCCAAGTTGGGCCCATGTAGGAGTTCATTTTATGGGCCCACTTGGGTCCCAAATTATATAATATTAATGGGCCGAAAGTGGGTCCCATACATTACCCTTATGGGGCCCTTATGGGTGATCTCACTGGACCACAGTGGGCCCCATTTATTAAGTAAACCTGATTACCGTGGTTTAAGTAAATGTGCTATACTACAAAATTAACTTTCAAATCACTCCAACTTTGTTACTGTTTTGTTAACCAGTACCTGCCCAAACCAAAAATGCATCAATTTGTGTTACTTTAACATTTTAATATCTAAGAAATTACAAAATATTTGAATTGCAGGAAAAAAAATGACTTCAATTCAGAATGTGTAAATCAACATTTCTTTTATTGAAGTTACTGTCTTCAAGATGAAACCTCAAATAAAAGTGATCAGTCCTGTGCCAGTACAGAATCCTCAGCTTCAAACCTAAAGAGTAAAGAAAGAAAAGACAAATAAATACTTTAAAAATCTTAGCAGAACTTCAAAAAAATCAGTTTTACATGAACATTAAAGAAATGCATGAGTATAATCTAAATTATAATCATGTTTCACGCTCATACCCCCAAAAATAATCTGAGCAAATACAATAGATATTCTAGATTTTGGTGCTTGAACCCCTAATAAGAAAATTGGAATATAATAAAGATCATTAATAACAATAAGAACACTACCAAAATTAATAGGTGCCAATGCACCCTCAATGATTGGCCCCTAACAAATACAATAAGGGTCTTCCTTTGCAGTTTGCCCCCTAAAAATCAGTGCTGTTGAATATTTGATTCTGATTGGTTAACTTAACAGATGTTAAAAATTACTACTAACTGAATGAAAAACAAACAATTTAGCTTTCCCTTTATTTGTTATAAATTATGTAACTTACACCTCTGACTGTGCTGCTCTCCGCACAAGGTTTGGCTGGGCTCTCAAGGCACGGTTGCCATCTCTATCCCTAGCATTTGTGAACCATTTACCGAGGGCTGTCTCCACCTCTTTCTTGCTGACAGTTCTCAAGAAAGTGTTCTGTTTCAGGCTACCTGTGAACCAAAATAATAAATTAATTTTAATGAAAGGGTGCTACTGCAGCAATACACCACTATATTGAGCGCAATACAGCTAATATATGAAAAGTTCAAGATAGATAAAACTCAGTTTTTATTTATTTTCATAAACATTTGGTGATTTTTTTTTTTTATATTGTTCATTCAAACATCAAACGGAAAAAAACTTTTTTTATAAAAATAAACCTGACGTCTAGGGCCCTATTTTAACGATCAGAAACGCAAGTATCATCGTCATGGACACAACAATGATTTCCCTCTTGTTTTAATACTTTATCTTGTAATAATGTATGATTTGCAAAAATGAAAACTGCTGCATCTGTGTAGATGAGAGAAGCAAAGTATATGCGTGTTGTGCACACACAACATTATGGCCAAGTATGCGCCCTTAAAATAGCACCAGGGAATGTTTGCGCTGGAACACGCCTCCTCTTTTCGCTGAACCGCCCCCGGGATCGAAAGTTCATTCCCTAATTTACCAACGTGTGTCTGTGGAGGGAAAAGCCCGCTGTGCGTTGGGTGCAAAATAGGAATGATATATGATATGATACATGCATCGGTGTACAAAGTCAATTGTGCTGGGTGCAAGATAGGGCCCTTAGAGTGTTTTTGTATATCTAATTTACATTCGCAGATGTAATCTAAAAAACCATACAAATCTTCAGGGTTCCCTTTAAAGGTGCCATATGAAATGTCCGTCAAAAAAATAAATTCATACTCCACATTCCATACCAGATGGGGGCAGTACTCCTCCAGAAAGTGAGTTGGTCTACTCCAGAGTAACAACCGAGAAACGGCATAGCCTCTATGCTCCGCCCCTACTTTCACAACCACCCTAGAGCCATAGCCTAAGCCGAGCCCACTCCCAATAGAGGACGTTTTGACTAGAGTTGGTTGGTGTCAAGTGATATTGAATTATGACATCTTCAAGCTACTCCCCTTCACCTTTACCAGTGAATATGTTCATATTACATTTTTATTGTTAGTTTGAAATACATTAATTTGACAGACAGCATTCGCTGATGTTGACCAAGCTAGCGCCAACGTAACCAGAGCTGCCAACTCTCATGCATTCACCGTGAGACACACGCAAACACTTTCACACGCTCTCACCCCACACATCAATTTTGTCACGCACAGAAAAATCGCGAAGCAAAGAGGACACGGAGACCGACAGACTAGCCAGAGCAGGTTAGTTATGATATAAAAAAAATATCTCAGCTCTCAGATTCTGTCAATTTTAATTACGCAATTCAAACAATAAATACCGTTATGGCGCTTGTAAATGTTACACGACAGATCCCTAGCGCACGTGAACCGATCATCTCTACTAATAGTAAATAAACACGAACACTGTTGAAAGATACAGTAGGCTACAACTTACCAAAATGTATTCCTCATACATAATATCGACCTATCATTGTTTTTTATAAGCGTGAAGAGGTCAATAACACAGCTGGAGATCAATTATGTCAGATTTACCTCAGGAAAGCAATTTAATAAACATAATATAGGTCACGTAGTTGGCAATAAAAAAATAGCTATAGAGAGTATTGTGCTATATATGTGTACTATATTACAATACTACATATTTAATATATTTTTACTTATATCATTAAATAAAGTTGTTATTATAATAATTAAAAAATGCATTTTATTTATTTTATTTATTTTTAATCTTAAATAATTCTGCCAGCTGATAGGGCTCTCTGCATTAGGTGAGTTGTTTTTTTCTTGAGAAAAATTAACGCCTACCTTGAGAACCAAATATTTATCCAAATGAGTCAATATTAAATCATATCACAATATAATTTAATTGAAATAATAAAACTGCGAAGCTTACCATAAATTGTACCATGTAAACATTGTAACATGTCACTGAACCTAATAAAATTCAGTTTAGTTACTAAAATGTTAGTGACAATCACAATACACTTATTCACAAAACACTCCTCTCACTCCAATAATTCTCACTCCAAGCTAAACTCAAAGGTTGGCAGCTATGGTAACGTTAGCCAATGTCAAGCGCTAATGTTGAGCAAACATTTGCATGAATAAATCCATCTAATCTAGTCTCAGAGCGGTTATAAACTGTAAAAATATAGTGTGAAATGGTGCATGTCTTCCTCATGTTTACTTCGAGATTCCGACTGTGTAACCAGCAGGCTGTATTTATCTGTTATTATGGCAGAGTGATGATGATGAAGATTACACCCCAGTGTCCATCCAGACACAGCATAGTAAGAGCAGTCAGACCAGAAAGAAAAGGGGAGATTCTGTACAAAGAGGCAGAGGCAGAGGCAGAGGTAGAGGTAGAGGCAGAGGCACGGGCACCGGCACGGGCACACGAGCAAATAGGGCAGTAGCAGCCAGGGCTGAAGAGGACAGAAGAGTGGAGGAACGTCGCCGTGAGAGAATGTCCGCAACTCAGGTTTGGCTTCTTGGACGTGGTGTCTCTGAAACTAAACGTTATTTATGTCCACCCAGTTTGTAGTATTTCTGGTGGATTTCACTGGCCACATATGACATCCTGGTCAGTTAGCTTATTTGAGGATATAACCATTGAATATTATGAGTAGTAAATGTTACACATTATGCGGTAATGATTTGCACATAATTAACCTACACCTTATGGCCTCGCAGAACCTCCTGCAAGATTTGAGCTTTGAGGATCTGAGGTCCTTCACAAATGATATTCTACAGTGGCAACCAGGCTTGGTGTTTGACGTTCTGGCATTACGCCAGAATAATGCCCCCCCTCCATCAGCTGGTCTGCCAGGGGTGCCATGGTGCACCTGTCAGAACTGCAGGGATATGCCCACCGACAGGGAGAGAAAATGCTGCCGCCAGACACCAAACAACTGCATTAGCAACCTACCACACTTTAGGGATTACTGCCTAGATGGAGGCTTCCTGCGAATTCACCGCCAGTATAGGGAAGACGTTACAGCGCTCGGCCGTGCCAGAGAACCAGGTTCAGAGAGCCGAGAGTTTCGTTATGCCGCCTATAGACATTACATTTACTGGCAGCATGGGTCCCTGGGAGCTGGGAACAGACTGGTAATCCCGAGTTGTTGTGTCTGTAAAATCAGGGACACATTTCCGGATCCTCAGGGCCAATACACAGGTTTTCTTCCTGGCTTTTAGTTTACCTTTTTGTTCTTAATTTTTATTTTACATAACTATTTAACTTTTTAATTTATTTTTATTGTACTGTACATTGTGTTGTTACATTACATTGCTTTGAGTTAACCAATTTGTTCAAACTGGAAAGACGGACTAAATTCAGTGTGTAAAATGTTCTTTTTACCACATGTTAGTATAACTGTAACAAGTACAACTGCAAAATTTGGTGACAGCATTTCATTATTTTGTGGAGTTCATAATATGTACTTAATAAACTTTTCTGTCCTTTGTTGACAATCAAACCCTGAGGCCAGCTCTTACCATTTGTGTACAAGAAAGAAAGCATTAGAATAATTCTTGCAATTCTGGAACAAATTACTCTGTAATAACGATCAGGACAAACAATATGTTGCAGGGTTTCAGTCATGGTAGTGATAGGTTGGTTCTGATTTTTTATTTACAAAACATGCAAACACACACATTTCAGTCACCCTGTAAAAAACATTACAGGAATTCAAATTAAAGCCTAGACAAAGTAAGATGTTGAACTACACATTCAAATTTACTCATATTTACATGGACAGTATGAATGTTGGTGGGTGTGCCATTGGTCCCAATCCTTATGATGTTTTATTAACAAAGTTCGGGAGGAACACGTTCTAATGATCAAACAATCAAGTCATTCCAACCAGCTGTCAGCAATCAGTAATCAACAGGTCCACTCAATCAGCATGATTAAAGGCCTATAAATACTCACAGTCGACTCACCCATTATCCTTGACAGTTTTCAGCATCCCTCCACCACCCCATCTCCTCACACTTACCTGGTTATCTTCCTAACCAAGAGATACGGGGGGAGTACTCTGGGTTCGGGCCCAATTTCCGAGCTCGGAGCCCTCCCCCCGGACAGCACGCCAAATACGCATAACTATTTATTCTCTGATCATTTGTAAGTGTGAACTCGTGAACTCTCTGCCGGAGGCTTTTACTGGAACAAGTGGAAATGAACAGTTGTAAGAAGTTGCAAAAGGCAATGACAATATGATTGAAATACATTGTACATGTCAGACAAAAATGAAGCAACCTGACAGAGTGCATTTCACTCACCTATGTGTACGCTGGATGCTGAAATTATGGCTTCACTGGGGAGAACTCGACTGTAAGTCAGGCCCTAAAACATACAAAACATTTCCTTGTAATTATGCTTGATTGATTGGTCAAACAGGAAAACCTGACACTACTTTTCTTCCTCAAACCAAAGCCAGGTCATAGTCAGTGTCAGGATCCACAAGATCCTACTATTTTGCATTAATTTACTACACATGTCACTGAGGTACATATGTTATGCCAGTTTTAACATTGCTATCTGAATGAGAAGGACATTCATTCAACTAAAGCCATTAACCAGTGGTATGTTTGCTTGTACACACCCAAACAATAAACATGAGCTAATTTTTGCATACCTAGTCCTCTCTTGACTTGTCTTTGTACAAGCTCGGCCGTTGGTGGGGGTGGTACAGGTGGAAGTAAACCAAGTCTTCGTGGGTCATCTGGCCTTAGGGTTATTGTCCTGGGCATTCCAGAGCCACTCTCCAGCCTACATCTCACCACCAGCGTCTGTAGTTCCCCAATGTAGCTGTAGCTTTTGGGAGTCTTGCGCGCATAGACACTGTACTGTTTAGCATTCTTCTTGTACACTCGTTTGTACCTGAAAATAGGGGGGTAATATTGTTGTTAAAGAAAAACATGGAGACAAGTAATAAGAAAGATTTCAGTAGTTCTTGTGCTACTTACATCTCAGTACCATCTGCCCTCTTCTGAGTTGGTCGGTCCCGATGGTGGTTGTAGTCCAGGGCTGCCAGGAGGACTCGGGCTTCGTACACCGGTGGACTGAAGGCAAAGCGCTTGCTGGCATACATTAATATATGGTTTTGAAAGGATTCGAGGTCTGCCGTTGATCTGTAATGAAATTAAAACAGAAAAAAATGACGGCAGATAAGCAGAACTGATCAGTTGTTGGTCAAATGAACAATGTTACCCCAAATCCCACACATACCTAAAGCGCAGGTATTTGTGCACATCCTTCAACCATCGTTTCTTGAGGATTATCTCCACAAGAGCCTTGTGTGCTTTAGAGTCTCTTTGAATCCATTGTTTCTCCGAGTCTGCCAGCTGCCCATGTTTACAGCTGCCCATAGCCCACTCATGCTCGTTGCAGACATGATGTAAAAGGCCTGCCCACAGTGTCTACAATTGTAATGCACAACATAAAAAGAAACAACAATTACAGTGGGTACCACTTGGAATTGTACAGTTTCACGTGTGATTCTTAAGGGACCTCATGTGTCTTTTATTTAAATTTCCCCAGTGAAACTACAATGACCCAAACAACCATAAATAATATGTTGCAAGTTGTACATAATATGTCGTAATACGTTGTACGTTATTAGTTGTAATAAATTTCACACAGCTGCGAAAATCACGGAAAGCGTGAATGAAGTGGCCACTTCTAAATGGGACCCACTGTATCAGTGGGCAGTTCACAAGTGCGATGGCTTATTTATACGGTTAATTTACAATAAGATTTGGTAAATTAAAAGGGAGAAATGACACAAAACTTACCAGGAACTCTTCATAGGAGTTGGCTGTTTTGCAGCACCACCAGAAGTGATTTACGATATCTTTCAGCCAAAGGAGTAAGACCGACAGTTCTTTTCCCTGGGCAGCCTGGGTATAAGGATAAAAACCGTTATTAATAGCAATGCACAACGACAACATTATAATGCGCAGGGGTGCAATTAAACTGCTACTATGGACACTCACAGCCGCAATCTTCTTTGCCAAATTCTTGGCACCATGCCACATATCTAAACTGTGATGAATCATATGGTCCTTGTACCTCCCCTTTACAGGATCTACAAAACATGTACATGCACAGATGGAAATAAGTCAAATGTTGACTACATGTTAAGTAACAACTAGGACATGTGGATATAAACTCACCCATCAGGGCACCAATCTGCGAGTGGGCATCTGTACAGATTTCGACCAGTTTAACTTCAGTGACTAGTTGATCCATAGTCAAGATGAAGGCCTCCTTCTCCATCATGGCAGACCGTCTGTCGGTTTCTCTTTTGTCTACTGTGACAACACTGATTATCTCCAATGTCTCGTTTTCCATTGTAGTGTAACTACAGTACTGCGCACAGTGACCCGGAGTGTCGTTTCTGCCATCAGCTAGATGTGTAGGATAAGAGAGTTTGTGTTAGATAAAAATACTGCAACATAATTTCTAGAAAGATAAACTGTATGTGTATCACTAACCAAGGACAACAACATCTTTGTCCTGAAGTCTTGCAATCACATCTGCCCTTTTTTCCATCCAGTAATTTTTGATGGAGTCAACACAGTACGTGTCTTGGGTGGTGAAAAAATAGTTTGGGCCAAAAATGCCCATGTTCATAAATCTAAATAGCAGTGCAATTTTAGCGTAGTTGTTTCCTGATAGCAGGATGTTGGTGCTCAGCATAAAGTCTCCAGCCTGGAGTCCGTACTTCATCAAGGGCTGTGAAACCCATCGCCACACAATGTGTCCATCAGCACAGCTCTAATGATAAGAACAGATAGACTTATAAAACAGCTATAGTAGTTTTTGTATCAGTTAACTTTTTCTTAAAAACATTTAGAGGTAAGAGTACATGTTTGTGTCCATTTGAAGTGTACATTCACATATTTATTGTCATAACAAAAGTGTCACATACCCATTCTAACATGCTTGCAGTGCCTTTCCCTTTGATGTTCACCAGGAACGGTGGATGGTGTTGGCATGTTGCACCGGTCACATTTTTTGCTGTGCACCGTTTCACCGGTGGTGTAACAAAGGCCGCAAGGTACTTCAAGCAGTCATCATACACAATCGATGCCTTGGCACCAACAATGTCCTCTGCCTTCTGTACAGTTGGCACATTTGAATCAGCTGGTGAGGCAGTGGAGCTGTCAGGATCTGTAGATGGTTCAGACTCAAATTCTGCAGTGAGGTCGTGTACAGTCTCTTCCAAACCAATGACTGGCAGCGCATCAAAGTTTGGAACATTTGGTAAAGCTCCACCCAACCTGTTTCAGTCAAACAGTACAAACATAGATATGTTACCAAAAACATGAACAAACATTTTCATTGCAAGGCAGTGTCTGAAGGAGAACTGGCATGTGAGTCCTTTTATCAACATCATAGCATGAAATTTCACCTATTCACCTTATTCCGCATGCAAACATGGGGGCTGACATGACACTTTGTCTCGGAACATCCAATTGGGCAATGCACTGGAATGAATTAGTGATGGTTGTCGTTTCAACTGTCTGATATACGTTGTCTTTTTATAAAGTTGTGCCTCAATAATAAAAAAAGTTTGTAGAGTAGGTCACCAGAACAACCAGGCTGTTTTCAACAGTACTAATACAGCCAAGAATTCTAAGCTATACATATGTGACTTGATGGTAGTATTAAGTTGCAGTACAAGAGACATTAGGAAACTTACCGAAGAGAAAGTGGAGGGATGTACTCTTCATCAGAGCTGTCCTGCTCCTCATCATCAGTATCTGATGCATTTACAGGTGGAGGGTTAACTGCCCAGTCAATCCTGATGAGACAAAACAGTCAATAACATAATATACACCGAGATAACATTCTTCAGTGACATCAACTGCGATGATCAAAATACTCACGTGCTATTCCTCAAGTCATTGATGGCTTGTTCATCCAGATGTTCATCCGCACCAATGCTCATTTCACCAAGGCTAAGAAACAGCATTATATAAGACAGAACATTAAATTAACACAAAATCAGAAAGAAGTAACACTGAAAAGCTCTTAGAAGAAGCTGCAATCACAGTGCACATTATGACCTACCTGCACTCAAGCCTGGTCAATTCTTCCACACCTGCTGAGCCCTTGCGGGCCTTTTCAGAGGTATGCTTGTCTCTGTAACAGGTTGAACACAAAAAATTGACTGGACTAAATAATAAAAAGGTAATGTGACATAACATTCTGCGGCAGAAATGTGAACTTTTCAATTAGTCATGATAATGACATCTAGTTCACAGTAAAACATGCCTGTGATGGGAAAAGTAGGACCTGAAACAAGTCAGGCACACTCACTTATCAGAATCACTTGAGCCGATGCTCGTTAGAGTGAGATCTGTCAGTACTGGGCGTTTTTTCATGGGAGTGGATGACAGTGGTCCTTCATACCTAAAAAAAAAAAAAAAAAACACACAGTTCAACACTGCAGGTACAAATGTTATGCCTAATGCCAGAAATAGTCTCAGATCACAAAATCAGCTGGTCAGTCGATCGCCACGGCATAACTTCACCATCACTTTACCTAACATCGTCAAAACTGTTGTAGTTTACTTAAAAATTATTTAGTATTCTTAGCTGCACATATAACATTACAAGTGAAACTAGGGACAACATCTATTTCGAGTGGTACGTAGCCTATGCTGTCCGCCTGATACTTATTTACCAGCATATATCAAGTTTGATTTTCATTAGCAATACCTCTTCTAGCAAAGTTATCATTAGTCACCAAAAAACATTGCGTCTCATTACACCTTGCAATGTTTTCCGTTACGTTTCGTGCGTCCATTTGGGGTTCATTATCATCAATGACATTTCAAGCTTCTTAGCTAATTTTACATTTTAGCATCAGCTTGGTAGAGACGGGCTCGGGTAACTTAGATAACAGGTGAAAAACGGATCGTATCTCTGGGTAAGTTAAAGCTAACTATATGAAACGCTAACAGATAGGCTACGGTCGCTAACAGTTGCACGTTTATCAGACAGCCTTCGATACATTTCTATGTTAGACCTTCACCTAAAAAACTACACAAACATATAAAACTAACTTCTAGCGACATAATAACAGCATCTTACTTACCAATCCAAAAGAAATGTTGCAAATTCGGAGTCGAACTTCATTTCTTTCGTGTCCATAAGTTGCCTCCAGCGATGGAAAGCAGTCCCAAGGTTAACTCTAGTTCTGTTCCGTTTTTTATCTGATTGTATTTGTGACTCCGAGCGCGTTTTTTTCCATGCAGCGGGTGGTTGTGGTGGTGGTAATGGTCTCTTGCCAAGGGCTTCAGCCATTCTTCTGCTCTCTTCCCTGAACTGAAACGAAGTAGTGGGCTGTACTTTCCACTTGATTGACATCAGGTTCAAGTACGCCCACAATCCGTGCGAGTTATTCGTGTATTGCAGGTTGGCTGGTGGTTATGTTGCCCGCATACCGCCTCCCATGGCCGAAACTGGTATTACGACACCTGTCGGGCCGTGGCTAGTAATGCTAAAGCTAATTTAGGTTGATATCTCCGCAGCACTATAAGTTGTCAATTTTTTAATGACATCATCGCCCTTATTTCTTCTCATTCTTTTGATGCGTGTAGCTCATTTTTTGGATCTTTTTACCTCAAATTTTTCATATGGCACCTTTAAGTAATCATTTTTATCACCAGAAAACAAAATGATCAAAATCAACATTGAGCTAGGAACTTCTGGTTGATTTGACACAAAATGACCCCAAACCGTTTGCGTTTTTACTAATCTATGTAAATGAAGGATGTTGAAATGTATATACCATGCAAAGTATCAAACAGACGTAGGCTCCTGAACGAGCGTTTTCCATGGCGCCCTGTGAGGTTCAATTGACGGGCAAGGTCATTCGTCATCAAAAATGCCATAGTTCTACGGACACACTCATCAAGGCTCCTCCCTCCAATGTCCCCAAGGACTGAGACCTGAAGTTGAGATGAAAAGAAATATAGAAGAAACAAAATTACAAATGTAGTGGTAACAGTTCATTAAGGGAAACAGAGTGGGTTAACTTAACCTAGTGTGTACACAGAACCACCCTCTGCATCTACAACTTTGGTTATGTGGGGAATATGGCAAAAATGTATCACAATTTTTTTTCAGGCAGGATCACGATCCACAATTATTATTTTTTTATGGTGTTTAAGACTATTTTGCAATTTACAGAGCAGTTCAGCTAAAAAATTTCCCCATTTATTTTCTCCTTTTCAGGAACAAGTGAAGAGTGAGCTTGTTATAATTGCACTAAAATGAAGGCCAGTCATTAATATGTTTACAGTCATTAATATATTCATATAGTTCTTTGCATATGTGTAATAGTTAATTCCCCGTTGTTATTTAGTCAGGCAGTAAGTCACTTGCATATTGTTAGGACCCGACGGTGCTAAGGACCCTGAAGTTGACGCGATTTAGTTGGTTTTACACTGCTCTAGGACCATTCTGAAAAAACTCAGGAGTGATTAGTCCGTGGGAGACCATCTAGACTAGTATAACCCCCAATTTCCACCAGATGCGGAACGGCTGCGGAACGGCTCCGCTGCGTGACAGCTCCGTGTTCCGTCGTCCGTCAATACCCACCAGGTCCGTATTTGTTGCGGAACGGCTGCGGTCATGACTGACAGCTGAAGTCACAAGGACCCACGAGATCTCGCAAATTCACGTATGATCGCGCGATATAAGTGCTGAATTGCTGCGGAGCTCTCCGGCATCCGGCAAAAATAGAAGCTCTCCGTATCTGCTCCGGAGGGCTGCGCATCGCCGGAGTCGGAACGCAGCTGTACCGCATTCAGTGGAAATACACTCATTGACTTTAATGGAAACCTATTGACTCCGCCGCCATGCCGGAGCCGTAACGCAGCCGGTGGAAATTGGGGGTAAAACTACAACTGATAGAATGTGCACTGCATCACAACACAACACTCTCTGTAGAGAGATCGTGGAGGCATTTAATTGTCAACGATTTAATTTATCGCACTAACCTAGAACACTTACCAAATTTTTCTGGAAGTCAGACTCACAGAGCTTCAACTCCAGATCATCCACTTCAGTAAAACTCTTCAATGGAAAGGGGACTCCCTCAGGCAAGACAGGAACCACACAGTTTTGTTCTCTCTGCTGCAGAAGACACTGTATCATGCTACCCTGTACCTTTTGGCAATCTTTAATTTCTTCCAGTATTGTCAGTACACGAACGAACATTCCATCCCTCACTGCTGTTCCACTGGGCTGAAGTGGTCTGAACTGGACTGAACTGGGCTGAAGTGGTCTGCAGGGAGTACTAGTAGAACTTGTCTGTGCTGGGGTGCTGCGACCTGGCGTTTGTGCTTCCTGTAAAAGAGAAAGAAAATAAGATAAGAGAGAAAATGATTATAATTATGCATCCATCTACTACAGCATCGCATGCATTGTAGTCTCCCTGAGGAAAAAAATCACTGCTTTAGGAAGAATTGTCAAAACTCCTTAAATCATCTAAATCTACAACATGCATATAGACCCTAAGCTAGACCCTAAGCTATTAACGTTTTGAAGTTTACACGGAGATTATAACTGTATTGTTTTTAAAAACTTGCACTTTGTAACATATTAATCATTATCATGTAAATAAACGGCCAGAACGAATTAAAAGTGTATCGGGGGGGGGGGGGGGGGGGGGGGGGTTTCCAGTTGAAAAGTTCTGTGATGCAAAGCTGAATTTTCAGGATCATTACTCCAGTCTATCACATGATCCTTTAGAAATCATTCTAATATGATGATTCATTA
Source organism: Rutilus rutilus (assembly GCF_951802725.1). Classification (NCBI taxonomy): domain Eukaryota; kingdom Metazoa; phylum Chordata; class Actinopteri; order Cypriniformes; family Leuciscidae; genus Rutilus; species Rutilus rutilus. Next base: position 31,122,182 of record NC_140212.1, read on the forward strand.
TCAAAGTTGGAAACAGTTCTGCTGCTTAATATTTTTTCATAACCTGTGATACTTTTTTAGGATACTTTGATAAATAAAAAGTAAAAAAATAAAATACAAAAATGTTTTAAAAATAGAAATCTTTTGTAACAACAATATACACTACTGGTCAGTAATTTGGGGTCAGTCATTTTTTTCTTTCTTTTTTGAAATAAATTAATACTTTTATTCAGCAAGGATGTGTTAAATTGATAAAAAGTGATAGTAAAGAAGATTTATATTATTAGAAAATATTTATTTTTTATTTTGAATAAATGCAGTTCTTTTTAACCTTTTATTCATCAAATATATTAGGCAGCAGAACTGTGTCCAACACTCATAATAAATCAGAATATTAGAATGATTTCTGAAGGATCATGTGATAGACTGGAGTAATGATGCTGAAAATTCAGCTTTGCATCACTGGAATAAATTATTTTTTAAAGTATATTCAAATAGAAAACTATTATTTTAAGTTGTAATAATATTTCACAATATTACTGTTTTTTTTCTGTATTTTTGATCAAATAAACACAGCCTTGATAAGCATTAGAGACTTCTTTCAAAAATATAAAAAATCGTAATGTTTCCAAATTTTGACCTGTACTGTACATCAGCGTAATGTTTCTTCATGCAAGACCATTGTTAATAATGTACAAAAATGAAAAGATTAAAATAAATTACTTATCTCTTTTTACCTGATTAACCTAAAGGCACAGCACAACTATGACATTAGTTTAGGATACTTTTTAAACGATCAATACCGACATGCCTACTGATTAATTGAGATAACATAATTAAGATAACTTACATCTAGCACTAGCAGTATCAATCCATTCTGTATGTGGAGACATCGCATTAGGAACTGCTTGACCGGATCACTAATCAGCGAGTCAATTGATTGACTTCAAATGAGTCATTCTGACAGTTTTGTGATTTTATTCAACAGGTTCACTAAAAAGAACCGATTCAAAAAACGAATCGTTCATGAATGAGCACAAATTATTAATGTTTCTTTAACTACAACGAACAATTTCGATCTGTCCCTCAAATAAAACTTTCCTGAATACTTAAACTGAGTGTACGGGTAGTATGCATCATTTTATGGGACTTTAAGCCGGGTTTTCACCGGCTGCGAAGCACAGGCCTAGAAGCGCAATGACGCATTCTTGCACGATATACTGCCTCGGTCATTATTATGAGACCGAACGATTATGAAAAATACGGTAAAGCGTGTAAAAGGGTGAAAAGTCGGCGCGAACACATATTGTATAAAATTTGCTGGTTAACCAACTTCATTTTAGTTAGCTTATGTAACTTGTTTGAGCTCGGCTCGCTAACCTTCGTTAATGTTCGTTAAATGTTAGCTCTATTGATTCCGAAATATCTAGTTTTATAAAATCTTAAGTAAAACAAAGTTAATACAAAATAAAACGTATACATATCTTACCTTGGTAGTGTTAAACAGGAGATTTGACGGTGATGTCTAGAAGAAACTTGTCCAGGAGAGAAGGAGACCGTTGGTTTTTTTTTTTTTTTGGTTTTTTTTTTAGTTTGAATGTAAAGGCGGGAGGAGGCAATCATTATAGCTTGTGGGGGAGGGGACAGTATGATGCAAGTGCTTTACTCTTTTAGAAAATATAGTTTTAAGCACTTTTTTGCACATAATACAAAATAAGTGTTTTATAAGGCCATGAAATTTACACACACACACAAAAAATAAAAATAAAAAATAAATTTATTTGACAAACATGATGTGCATTTTGTATTATATCAAATTAAAAAAACTTAGTCAAATATTTTTAAATGTTTTTCATTTTCAATACACAATTATGGCAGGTACTTTTAAAATAAATACAAACCAAAATTAGTAATACAAATTTAGTCTAATATAGCCCAATTGGGGCCCAAACAAGACCCACAAATAAACAATAATGGGCAGCCTAGCTGGAGCCCACTACCTAAACCAAACTGGGGCCCATAGTAACCCCATCAAAGTGCCCACTCTGAGCCCATGCCCACATGACACCCATATAACCCAGAGAAAACCCATGTGGGGCCCACATGGACATGTTGGCTGGGTATGTGTGTATCTATGTGTGTGCGTGTGCGTGTGTGTGTGTGCGTGCGTGTGTGCGTGTGTTGGTCTTTGTGATTTATGAGGACATTTCATATGAATACACGCAGCACTATGAGGACATTTTGGATTATGAGGACATGCCCTGTGTTCTCATAATTCTTGCAACGTAGAAGCAGCGTAGAAGTGCTCCAATAGCTAGGGGGAGCTGAAATCCAAAATTTCTCCACATGCCTTTATAATTCACATAAACCTGAATTATGTGTATGACGTGTGTATCGGAAGTGCGCTACTGTAGGCTGGACTTGGTACTGCACCTCCTCATTAATTATTAATACGTGTGTATGAAATCGCGGCTTCTGATTGGCTGACCGCCAGAAGTCCTCATAATGTCTGATTTTGTCAAACTCAAACCATGTTAACACAGATCTACGACAACGACGGTTTTGGAAAATATATCATTCTAAGTATAAAATAATAGCCACATGTTACATTTACTAAGTTATAAATAAAAAGCACTGCACACTGAACCCTCTTCTCCCACCTGTCCGAAGCCTTTTCTCTGTGGATGTCGGACATCACTCAATCGTCGTCCGTAAGGTAAGATTAATGATAAGCACAAAGCTACTCTTTATGTTCAAATCTTTTTTAGTTTATAACGATTTAAACTATTATTGTTAATAACACGATTGTGAAAATAAAGAACTGTTAATCAAGTTAGCTTTGGTGAAACATAGCATGATTTATCTTTGTGTTCTGATATTCCGAGATGAATTCATAATTTAGTGTTGATTAATGTTTAGTAATTTATTAACAGTAAAATCGGCAGCTTTATTGCTATTTACAAGTTCAAGAAAGATACATACTAAGTAAACAGCAGTGGATGATTACTATTTCGGGACAAAAATTACTATAAGCATATTAAGCTCATCACGTTATTGTCGTTTAAGATTACATTATTTTGCGAAATGTCGTAATAGTGCTTCACTACGGTGACGCATTGCTGCCACATACATATTATTATTTCCACTCAATTATGTCGTAATAACGAGATCTTATGTCGTAAAAAGCACTGCAGTGCACACTGAACCCTCTTCCCCCACCTGACCGAAGCCTTTTTCTCTTGGATGTCTGACGACAACGGTATCGCTCATCGTCCGTAAGGTAAGATTAATGATAAGCAAAGCTCTTTATGTTAGAATCTTATGTCGTTAAAACAACATATTTTCTCGTAATTTTCTCATATTTTCAACATAAGGACACGTGTAGTCATGTACAAAATATGTCTTTAGTTTATCCACATAAAATGTTGGCCTATATCATGTCTTTATCATACTAATGCGTTCAAAAAGTTTAAGCAGCAGCCCCCAATGGACATTCATGTTAAAAGATCAAATTCTGTACACACCTTATATTAATAAACCATGTGTAGCCTACAGGTTAGCAGATGAGCCCAGAATACGAACATTGCGTTTAACTGCACATTAGGCTAAGCGTTTTCCTCCCATAGAAAATCCTTATTATAAAGAAAAAGCTTAATGTGGCTTAATAGGCTACTTCAGTGATAAAGATCAAATGCTGTACACACCTTATTAATAAACCATACTATCCTACAGAAAAGCAGATGAGCCTAGAACCAGAATATGAACGCAACTTATTTAATTACACATTAAGCGTTTTCCTCTCATAGAAACCTTTCATTATAAAGAAAACTTAACGTGGCTTTCAATGGGAGGATGGCATTGCGGTGCACAAGAAGTATTCAATGCAAAACAAAAATTAAAAATATAAGTAGCCAATACAATAAACAAATTGTTGTGCCATTAATTAGCCCACAAATAATATTTATTTTAAAGCCTAAACAAATTTATTTAAAGAAAAACACCAGCGTTGGGCGTTTATCTGTGTTTCAGCCGCCCTTTTCAAACTGGCACAAGAAAATGCAACAGAATTTGATTTGTTAAACATGAAGAGGATTATCCGTCTGGCATGGCCGCTCGCTCTAACGTTAACCTATAAATGTTCGCTATTATTAAGCGCATATCCAAGTGTTTGCGCAGAGTGTGGAGCGCGCACTGCATGACATGGAGGCGCCGGTGCCATCACTTGAATTTTCCTATCAACAGTGGAAACAACTTAAAATACTCCATCATTTCTGGTCATACAGAAAATAATAATACATCAGTCGCAACTACTTTTATTTATGTAAACTCACAACAAGAAGAAAACGTTGTGCTTTCGTAAAAGAAAAGAAAACGAACAGGGTGCGCTTTCATGATCTCTGTGAATTGGAGCGGATCTCAACCATTAACTGAAAAACAGCGTAAGCTATAGACAAGCCTCACCACTTGAGCGCAGAATAGGCTATATGCACCCAGGATTGAATATAAACGTGCAATAAGTCCTAATTGCTTAAATGAATGACTACTAGTCTAGACAAATCTTTATGGTAACTCTAATCAATAGCCTACATTTAATATTTGACATTATTTAATTAGCAATTAGTATCCAGCTCTTTAAATTAAATCAATTGAGTTAGCATAATTAGTTAATGAACTAATAAAATAATAAAATAAAGTTTAAATAAAGATGCTAACCATATATTTCTATATAGCATTGCTAATTCCACCACACAAAGGACTGTTTATAAGGTGACAATCCGTTATACATGTGAAAATTGTAGGCTGTATCTTGAAGATTGCTGTATTGTATTGTATCTTCTGTTATAAAGACGAAGATTGACATTTCTTTAATTAACAAAATACAAAATAAGAACACAATGTTGTAAAAAATAAACAACTTTGGCTATGTTCTGTAAGACAGGGTTTCTCAACCGGTGGGTCGCGACCCACAAGTGGGTCGTTGATAATTCTATAGGGGGTCGCAAGACTTCTGTGTTCACTAGCACAGCTAAATGGGCTTCACAATAGTCTCATTGCAAGTTTACATGCAACAAAATAATCCGTTAGTAAACGCATTGGCGGCTCAATCGGACTAAAAAGCCTTAATGTAAACACCTAATCATAAACGCGCACAGATTGAAACAAAAGTTGCGCATGTAAACAGCCAGTCCTCCAACGAATCTGATTTTCGAATGTCATACTTCATTATTGCCGTGGCTTCTAACGCTGTGTACTACGGGGTGCGATTTGTGAGAAAAAAAGGATGGATGTTTTGAAACATTTTTATTCATAAAAATAAATCATGAGAACATGAACTTCATCACTGCATTTGCAGGAATTGTAAAAAAAAAATCTTATTAACTCATGAAGTAGCCTAACGCAATATTTTTACTTAAAAACTTTTACTATAAAAAACATGCAAGAATTAAATATCCCTCCCAGTACCATGGATAGTGCCACTCGGCTAGACAAGACACTTATTTATGAATGGCAAAATTAAATGGCCCAGTTTTATTGCTGCTGTTAAAGTAATAACGTTAACTTTACATCGCGATGCTGAGCTACAGTGAAATGATAGAAAAGACAGATGCATTATCTCGTGTTTCGCCCATAGACTGTAAAAAAATAGGTTTCGCCTCATTCGCGCGAACTGGACGCGCCCGCGCCGCGCTAAACTAGGCTTCATTCGCGCCGCAGGACCTCTAGACGCGCGTAAACGCGTCTTACATTGAATTGAAATCACTCGCGCCAGACGCTCAAGAGTGAGTGAGTAATCAAATAACATTTGCTTTAGCCTCAATTGAGTGAAACACCGTATGTGTAACTTCTCAGTGGTGTTACTGGGACACTAACTCTGCTTGTCATCATAGAAGCAGATAATCAGATTGTGATGTTTATTCCCGCTTCAGTAATATGCTGCCTTCCAGCTATGTCAGAGCCAGCCAAAGTAGCGCATTTTAAAATAAAATTGACTTTAATCAAACCACGGATCCGTGATAAGTTTTGTGATCCGTCTCGCCACTATAGTGTCTCAAGTGTCACGTTAACGTGAGTAAAAAAAAAATCTGTTTGCCTCATACTCTGTCTATTGAAAATGTTTCTGTGTTTTTGTGAAATTAATTATAATAAACATATAGGCCTATGGAGTAGTAGCCTATAGATCTAAGAGGCATTTCAGTTATTGAATTATTTCCAGCCTTAGTGGGTCGTATGACTGGCATACAAAAAAAAGTGGGTCGCAGTAGGCAAAAGGTTGAGAACCCCTGCTGTAAGGGACCCTTTCTCCATAGCAATTAACAGTTTTGATATTTTAGCCAGCTGAGTTGTAGCCTCTGGGAGCCTGTAAAACTCTCTATGGACACGAATGTCATGGCCTAGGAAGTTAGCAACTTGGTCCATCTCATGGTTTTTGAGGTTCAGGACCTGGGACATGGTCGCAATATGTTTCCGTAACTGTGTCGACCTAAGGAGTTGTGGGTTCTGAGCGCCACACTCATTTGCATAAGCCCTTAAACAGTCCTGTCCTCTATAAGGAGTCAAACAGTGGGGTCTTGCGGACAAAAATGTGTTCTCCTCTGGTACTCCACATTGTTTTCTTTTGCTTATGAGTTGTTTCAATGAATCAACCATATCTGGAGATAGCAGCACAGAAACCTTTCGCCCTCTTTTGCCCCTAATTTCCACACAGCTGTAATGTTTGCAAAGTTTTTGTTCAAACTTGGTCAGGCCAACAGCAACATCTTTATGGAGGGCAGTTGTGTCCTTAGGAAAGCCTTTACTTGCATTTTTGCAACTTCTCCTCCACGTCGTCGGTTGAACAGTATTATTTTTGCCAAAGTTGCTCTGCAAAGTTCACCATAGACTTGTGGTGAAGCCATCTGTCACAGGTCGGGGTGGAGCGCCAGCGGGCCGCCCACCCCTCGCTTGCGTGCCGCCCCTGAGGAGCTGGCCGTGGGCACGAAGGGAAAGGCAGACACAGAATTAAAAATTAAGATTGTTTTTATTATTTAATAAAGAACATATTTAAGTCTCTTCTCCAGCGTTCTCTTTGTGTATCTCAGCACTTTCAGACAGAGAGAGGAATGAACAGAATTCACAGCTTCCGCGTTCTCTTCTTCAGCGTTCTCTTCGCGTTTCTCAGCACCTTCAGACAGAGAGAGGAATGAACATAATTCACAGCTTCCGCGTTCTCTTCTTCAGCGTTCTCTTCGCGTTTCTCAGCACCTTCAGACAGAGAGAGGAATGAACAATTCACAGCTTCCGCATTCTCTTTTTCAGCGTTCTCTTCGCGTTTCTCAGCACCTTCAGACAGAGAGAGGAATGAACAATTCACAGCTTCCGCGTTCTCTTCTTCAGCGTTCTCTTCTTCGGGCTCAGGTAGAGAAGAGGTTATGTATCTCGCCAGCGTAGCTGTACACTCACAGGGCTCAGACAGAGAAGAGGTTAATGGCATTTCACCAATGCAGCAGGTTCAGGCAGAGAAGGGGTTAATGGACAGCTGTGACTGCGAGTGAACAGCAGAAACACAATTCCCACACTTGTATATTCACCACACACTGTAAGGTTTCACTCGTGCTCATTTTCCATAATAAAACTGCAATTCAACAGACTCATGGTGCAACCAAGGCTTACACCCGCAATCCAGCCGAAGTCTTCTCTCTCCGTCTCTCTCTCTCACTTTCTCTCTCTCCCGCGGCCTCCCGCCGCGGCCACGGCCGCTCGCGTGCTGCGTGCCTCACCTCTCCTCTGTCTCTTTCTCCTCCTGCTTCCGCTTCTTTTATCTGCCACTCAGTCCAATCGCCCCTTCAGGATCTTTCCCGCTGCCCAGCTGCCAGCAATCGCGCTCAATCACGCTCGTCAGCTCTCTTCCATTGCTTCTCGCTGCTTCCGTGTTTTCCCGGAACCGGGCTCGTGTTACGCTGGAAGCGCCACACATAAGGTTCCGTTTTTAGTCACCCCGTGACACCATCTTTGCCAGATTCTCAGAAGCTAAACTTGCTGTCTTTTCAAGATGTTTGTGGAGACATTGCACATCTTCTGTAAACGGCAGGGTAGATGGCTTGTTAAAGCGTTCCTCATTTAATGTGGTCAAAGCTATATGAGAGACAAGTTCAGACCATTTGGAGGTATACAGTGTTTTGAATGTCTGGGTCAACTTTTTCAGTTCACTGTCCCCTGCCATTAGAGCCCTGCAGTGTAGGATGTCACATACCTTTTGCAATGAATGACCCAATTTAAGTGCAAGGCTTGGTGTTTTGTAGCAGTGCTTTTCTTCATCAAATCCAGACACCTTCTTGACAGCTTGAATGACCAAATGAAAATGTGCCGGCCTTATAGCATCCTCAATAGTAAATACTGAAAACTCTTTGCGCAGTGTCAGCAGAAGTCTTCCAACTTCTCTGAGCTTCTGCCGAATATATTAATTTTTTGTGGGATCTTTACCATGTTTATTAAAAAGGGATTGGGCTAGCTGAAGAATGCAAAAGTCACTGCGCACTGCAGCAGAAACATCATCATCTTTCATTGCAGTTAACAGCTTCCAAACACCTTTGGATATCTGTTGACACTGGGCTGATTAAGACATCGTGGCCAAAGACAAGACCCTAGTTCTTCCAGGACCTGCATTGGCTTCCTCTGGTTTTGAGAGACACTTTCGAGCATGTTGCCACAGATCCCTCCGAAGATACATAGCTTGGCAATACATGCAATGCACATACTGCTTTGGATCATACTTTTTATTCGATTTACGTCTGATTTTGAGCAATCCAGTCCCACTCTTTAAAACATCCGTGTTATGTTTGTAGTTCCCTTGGTTCCGGAGTTTGTTCAACATTTTCTTACGTTCTATAGAATATTTTGGGAGTGCCAAAGCTTGAGCAACATCCACACTTGTCTTCTCATGGGTTTTCAAGTGACGGGCAATTTTTGACTGTGGTTTACCACAGATGTAGCAGTAATTCTTCTTATTTCCCAAAATGGAAATGTTTGAAGACTGGATGCATTGATCTTCCCCAGTTCCTGTGTTACCCTTAACAGGTTCATCTTCAGTTCTGCTCTCCTGAACTTCAATCTGAACTTCTCCTAATACTTGCTTTGCCTCCTCACAAGTCTTCTCAACCTGCTCTGTACCATCTGCACCTTCGCATAATGGGTTGTCATATACAAGTATGTCTCTACGTTTTTGAATTTTTGAAGCAGGCTCAGTGCAGGAACTGTCTGAACTGTCTGACTGACTGCAAGTATCTGGAACATATTCCTCCTCTGATAGATCATCACTTGAACTGGGCTCTTCAGAAACCTAATATTTAAATGAAAATAATTACCACTGAGCCTTTTAGGTACTCAATAATTTTAGTTAATAATTTCTCAAATAGACTTACCATTGGTAGGCATTCACAATCAGTCTTTTTGACTCTTTTTTCATAACAGGATCTGTGCCAGACGCAGGAACAAACTACACAGAGAATATTAAGAACTTCAACTTCGTGCATGTAATATAGATGATTTTAAAACACACTTACATTCAGTCAAAATATGAAGTTGTGCATTTTACAAAAGGCATTATACACATTCTTTTTAAACATTTACATCACTTTCCCCTTTACTATATCTTAGATAATGTACTGCCAGTTTTATAATGGCTTTTACAATTGTATTGTAGCGACAATGAGAAGGAACCAACCACCAACTAATCTTCTTCCAGAAAATTTGTTCAAACTTCCCACTTCCTGCCGAACAAAGGGGAAGATTTGGTCAGGACTTCGTATCCTCATCAATCTTGTCATGGGTCCAGGCGCCGACCAGTCTATTTAAACGAGCCCCCAGCACTAACTGGTCAACGCTAGATTTGTGCCGAAACACTGACTGGTTAAGAGATGACGTGAGACCCAAGGTCCCACGAGAGACAAACAGATTTCAGCAGGAAATACCCGTGACCTCAGGGCTGTCTTAAGCCCATAAACGTTACACACAAAGAGACGTTAACCTATCAAAATCCATAAAACTCAACCCAGAGCCATGAATCATTCACAGTCTCCAGAAAGTCTGCGGACCAACGACTTTTATTGGTCAACTTTGATAGTTTGCAAGACGGATCGATACCAGCAGATGTTGCTGAACCCCCACAACATTCCAGACCCCCTCCTCCTTAAGGACCTCTGAATGAACAGACCAGAATTATTTTCTCTCTAAACCAGAAAACTGAGATTCTTCGTACAGTATACATAAAACTCATTCAGTAACAATTTTCAATGGACTTATAAACATCATACATCATTCTATGTGTTTCTACGATATATGTATCCATTTAATATGCCTTGATCCCCTATAATTCATGTAATTGTTATAATTATTATAGGTGTGTGAATGAAAGTGTGTACTGTTTCATATCAATGCTATCTTACGAACACCACTAGCAAGATGGCTGGAATTAAATCTGTGTAAAATGTTTCATATTCTGATAATGAGAAATCATGCCTAAACTGTTGCATCTGGTCTCTAATTAGAGCTAGAAACCCCCCAGGGAAGACATGACTTTGCAAACAAAGCAGCAGTCAGGAGGACTCCATATTTGTAGGAGTAACAAACCTTTTTTGTTTAAAAAAAAAAAACTTTAAAAAAACAGCGCAGAGTGTTAGTTTTAGAGTTAGTTCGTTCAAAATGTTCTGATAGAGAAGAGCTCTCAACAAGAGCAGAACTTGAGCAGAACGGGGGCAGAACAAAGACGGAGACGGCAGACGATGGTTATAGTAACCATGTAACGTTAACAGACGAGCAGATCAACCCAAATTAAGATCAGATGGGTTAGATTCATTTCCAGTCATCTAGCTCCTTTCCGTATCTCATTTTCTTTCTTTCTTTTGTGTTATTCTTCTTTTCCGATTGAAAGTCTGGGTTTTAAGTTAAGTTTTGCTGCAAAGTTTCGGTCCACGATTCACGGCTGCAACGCACACTTTCAACTTCAAAGACGCTTAAACCATCCGAAAGCCACCACGTGACTGGTTCTCCCTAAACTCTATCCAAGCACAAGGAGATCAACCAACGGACCCCGAAAAAAACACCCTTTGTACCCAACCAAAAGGGAACCCTCAAACGGAAACGCAAGTACCTCCAGACTCTTAACTGAACTGGTGCATTATAACCTTTTTTAACCTGTCTAAGAAACGATAGAAGGGTTAATTAATGATTGATGGTTCGTTCCAGGTTATGTCTTAAGTGCATAGAATCTTGAGATTTCATCATCTCACTCTTAAACTCATTCCTTCCAAACTCTTTCTAATTTTCCTTCTTTCTTTCTTTCTTTCTGCAACCTGTATGAATGCGTGTGTATGCCTGTGCGTGTGTTTGTGTTAGATAGCTTTATGTGTTAGTATATAATCAATAAAGTATTGTTTGTATTTGAAAAGAGATTGCCAAGTGTATGTGCTTTCGAATTTATTGTCTTGAACTTCGATCTAAGTTACCGATGCTTTTACCCGTGATTATTTCTTAATTTATTGTTAGCTGGGGATTATCCTTTCTCGGCCAGGAAGATATTATATTTCCCAGAGTTAATAATTGTTTATGCTTTCTGTTCATTGGATGAACTGATAAAATGATCATACTATTGATTCTGCTACAGTAAATTCTGAAAATAATTAAAATATTAATTAAAATATTAATTATTGATCATAATCCGTTATGAATAATAATTAATTATATTTATATGTGGGCGTATAAACGCTACAGTATCAATAAATCATAAAGAAGCCACAGAAATTTCACCATTTTGCTCTCAAGCAGTGGCACAAATTAACACCAAAAGCATGTGTTGCCCTCTGTGAAAATTAGTTCAAACTACTGTCCGACCAGAATAATTATTTTTCTAGTTTGAGAATTGTACAAAAATGTGGATATTTTTAAACCAGGCAGAGGGTTAAAGGTGGTTGATACTGAAACACTTCATTCAACAAAACGTACTGATCAAGACAATTTACTCACCTTTACATTTAACACAAAGCCATCTCAAGGCAGAAAAGCGTCCATTGCACAGGGCACATTTCTCCAAGCTTGAAACTACTGACGAAACCACATCATGTTTACAGTTCTGTTGACAAAAACAGTGAATTTGAGATTGCATTATACATTTTATTTTAGTTTTGATATGGTTTGTTAAACGGCCCATAATGGTTATTACGTTCTTTAGGAAACGATAGGCTCACAGAAAAACAGCCCAAATCACAGACATGGGGATTCGCACGGGACTGGTATTATCAGAGGACCCCTGTGTTGGCCGAAATACGGTAGGTAATTTTCGGGGGAATTTTTACAGACATTTTTACAGACATGGCAGATTCGCACGGGATAAAAATCACAGACGACATCTGCGATTATTACAAAAAATGCTGATACTACTAATAATACTTAGGCCCTGTTTACACAAGAACGCTCGCGGGTGAAAACGTAAAAATATTTTATCAGATGTGCCTTTCGTTTAGACGGCGACTGCGTTTTCGGGGCTTAAAAACGCAAAAAAAGTGAAACCACCCTGCAGAGTGGAAATCTTAAAAATGCTCCACCGTCGCGTTTCCGTCTAAACGGTAAAAACGCAAAAGTTTGCAAGACAGTGAAGGCACCGATCAGTGCTTCACATTGCCACCTAGCCGCCTGGAGTGCATACTACATTGAATTTCACACACTTTTGCGTCACCATTTGCACGCAGATTTCCCCCCGATAACGCTCGTCTAAACGTAGCCCTAAATAGCTAAAAGCATATATACGGAGTCGCATTTTCCAATAATCTTACTATGGAGGAATAATGTCCAAATACACTGTCCTCAAAGTGTCTACAACTGACCGTATATGTATACGTAGGACATATACGGTCTACATATGTATGTACATATGTAGACCGTATATGTATACTAGGGCTGTGCTCAGAATATCGATACAACGATACATCGTCATGAACTCCTGACGATGCGCGTATCGATACAGCAGCTGCCGTATCAATACTGTTGTGCTTATGTAGCCAATAAAGGGCTCGAATTTCGGCGCGGGATTGCGGGTATTGCGCATCATTTTTATCATTCCTGCACTTTAGCATGTAGATTGTATGAATAAATTAATCCATACAGACTATAAAATCAGTTCAGTCATTTTAAAACTTTCTGCGAGACGCAATTTCACATAGAGCGTGAAGCCTTGTTTATACTTTTTTATATACTCGTTTATACTCAGGACTAAAATACTACCCAGTGTTATTTTACATTTGATTACTTTATTCAGTTTCTAGTATTTCTGAATACTAGTGCTAGACCTATGGTAGGCTATCTTTATTCTTTTGTATTTATTTGCGCTACTTTTTACAATTTAATTCAAAGATTGAAATCAATCTCAAAAGATTACAAATACATGAATGCACTTCATATGTCAGGATTTACGACCATACAGCGTTGTCGAGAATAACAGCTTCAGACAATTGCTTCACGAGCGTGAGCCACGCTATACAGTAGGCTACCAACACATCAGTTTTTAACAAAAAATGGCAATTCCCCGGTTGAATGATGAAATTAAGTGAGACGTTCTGCTGTCACTCTCTTCTGCAGTGTTTCACTCTTAACCCTGAGCATGTCGATCAATTGTTGTTTCTGCAAAAAAATCTGAAGATGTAGCCTAATTGTTTAAAATGATTTCAACGTAATGTGAAGAAATGACTTTGCTTGGTGCACATTCCAACACTCAAGATCAAATTGTTAAATAATCAGAAGCAGAGACTTTAAAAGTAGAAGGAAGAGCCATTTTAAGCTTTTTTGTGACATTTTTTTCATTTAACTCATTGTTTTGTTTTTTTATGACAAAAACTTAATAGTTTTTCAGTGATCCCAACTGTTATAACACTGGTTATACAATAAGCATATATTACTGTTACTAAACTCTGAAATTCCAAATTGATCCATATCGTGATACGTATCGTATCGTGATGCGTATCGTATCGTGACATTGTTGGTGATACACAGCCCTAATGTATACATATGTATGTACACTTGAGGACTGTGTATCCATACCCCTCCCTCAAATATCAACATCTAGTAAAAACTGCTTTGCAACTGAAAAGATGTGATGTCAATATCAACATTAAATAGAGATTAAATCACCTTTTCAACATCTTTGAGCCTGTCAGATGCCAAGACCGCATGGTGACCCTCTGCCTCAGTTGATATCTTGTGTAGAAAAAAAGGGGGAAATTATCATTAATTAACTAGTAAGGCACAATAAGATTATGCTTGTTGATATGGAGTGAGGTAACAACTTAATTATCCATACAGCAGTCAGATAAGGCCTCATGCATACATTATGTTCACATGAATATTTGTACAGCCATTCACAGATATTTAGTCAGTACAGCACAGTGACATCCAGTGTTAAACAAATGACTATAGTTACTGATATCCTAAAAGCTAACAATAACATTATGAACTAAGAAAATGATAGATGATTGTGATAAGATGATAATTTAGTGTGAAATAATGATAGTAAGGAAAAAAAAAAATCATCTTGACATACACACCAATAAAAAAACACTTAACGGTATCCATACACAGTTCTCATAGCGTATACACCTGAACAATACATGTAAGCTGAGGACTGTGTATCGAAACCGTGAAATATCATTACCGTAAAAACTGCTTTGCTACTGAAAAGATATGATGTCAATATCAACATTCAAAATGAAGTCACCTGTTCAACATGTTTGAGGCTGTCAGGTATCATGGTGGCATGGTGATCCTCTGTCTCGGTTGAAATCTTGCGTAGAAAATTGGAAAAAAGTAATTAAATAACCAGTATGGCACAACACATGGATCTATTTAAGAGAAAGACAAGGGCTCAAATATACAGTATGTAAACATGAAAAAGTGTTCAGCCATTCACAGTAATTGAGTCAGTGCAGCATCGTGACATCCACTATTGGACAAATGAATGAACAACAAATGAGTGAAGTTACTGATATCTTGAAAGCTAACCATACAATTACATACTAAGGTAAAGATAATGATATAAATGAGACAGTAATGTAGTGTTATGATGATAGTGAGTGTAAAAATTAATCTTTGCATACACACCAATAGAAAACTTAACAGTATCCATACACAGTCCTCACAGTGTATCAGAGCATGTGAGCGGAGTGGAGCGGGAGCGAGCGGGCGGATCTTGGACAGAGCGCAGAGCGGCAATTTCAAAAGGACGGAGCGTCGCATTTCCCGCTCCAATTTCGCTCCGCTCACACCACGAGTCTGAAGCATGCTCAGTCAAGCCTGACCCTGAATCCATTTGTCTTGCACAGTCATCAACAGTAGACTATTTTCAGGCAAAACTCGGCTCAATAATGGAGTTCAAAAAGTAAAATGAGAATTCATACAGGTGTAGCCTATCAAGTCGCTCCGGAGTATAAGAAGAAGAAGAAGAAAAAACATATAATAGGCCTAGCCACGCACTGGACTATAAGTCGCATTTATTTAGAAATTTATACAAAAAAAATCAATGTTATGGACGTAATGTAATGTTGCTCCTAAATTCGTCAGTTGGGAGCTACTTTTAGCCCTAAAATTCTTTGTGAATACGGCCCCAGGTGTATAGACTATAAAGATTGTGTATGGATACTGTTAAGTGTTTTATTTAACAGACAAGTTATACATTATTTGGTTCCTAACTTGGTTTCTCACCTTTAGTATATCGTTGTAAAATTAGATGCATAACAATTTCAAGTGGGTCAAAGAATCTTTTCATGGTAAGATCATTGAGAAATGGATTTTCAGGATTTTAGAAACACAACTCGTATCCCAATCTGACTGTAGTAACCTAACCCTGGAACAACAAAGTATTAACAAATTAAATGCTCAACATGATTGCATGATTGATAAACCACTTTAACAGAAACCTGTGTGTTTGAACGAGTATATATGTAGAATAAAACTATTAGACCTATAGAACTTTTATAGAACTATAAACCACATATCCCAATCTGACTGTAGTAACCTAACCCTGGATCTTCACCCATCCCCCACAACATGACATCAACAGTAATTATGAGGACATAAAACACAACTCATATCCCAATCTGACTGTAGTAACCTAACCCTGGAACAACAAAGTATTAACAAATTAAATTCTCTACATGATTGATAAACCACTTTAACAGAAACCTGTGTGTTTGAACGAGTATATATGTAGAATAAAACTACAAGACCCAAAATGCATTCACTTTTCATAAACACTTACAATCTGTGATGTTTTACTCCCATCTCCACTGACGAGTGAGGCAGGTTTTTCAGTCTCTGAAGTTACCTGTGTAGATTAACAGCAAAGTATTAACAAATTAAATTCTCAACATGACTGATAAACCACTTTAAAAGAAAACTGTGTGTTTGAACGAGTATATACAGTATGTAGAATAAAACTACAAGACCCAAAACGCATTCACTTTTCATAAACACTTACAATCTGTGATGTTTTACTCCCATCTCCACTGACGAGTGTGTGTGAGGCAGGTTCTTCAGTCTCTGATGTTACCTGTGTAGATTAACAGCAAAGTATTAACAAATTAAATTCTCAACATGATTGATAAACCACTTTAACAGAAACCTGTGTGTTTGAACGAGTATATATGTAGAATAAAACTACAAGACCCAAAATGCATTCACTTTTCATAAACACTTACAATCTGTGATGTTTTACTCCCATCTCCACTGACGAGTGAGGCACGTTCTTCGGTCTCTGAAGTTACCTGTGTAGATTAACAGCAAAGTATACTTTAATAATTAAATAACACAAATTCTCAACATGATTAAAGCTTATGTTTGAATAATTGTTTAGAGCAAAATAACATTTAAGAAATAAGTGTTATCTATACCTGGTGTCTCCATGGCCATTCAGAATCCCCATAATTATAACTTATTTGCGATAAAGGACATTCGTCCCGGGGAAGAAATAAGCACAAATGGGGCTTTTTGTCCACTTTTATCATTTTCATTTTGCTGTTGGAGTTGATGTGGTCATCATTCACAAGACGCCCTAAAACGCCATCATCTTTGGCACCATCAACCCTGAAACATTAAAAAACATAATGCTACTATAACTAAAGGTATAATAACAGATTCAATTACACAATATGTAAATGCAATCGAGATCTCGATCTTTTAACGATTAATCGTGCAGCTTTACCTTTATCCACATAAAATTGATAGCCTATCACGCCTTTATCACACTTCTACATTCAAAAAGCTTAAGCAAATAGTAGCAGCCCCCAATCAGAGGCAAACACTGACTGGGGGCCCCAGGCAAAATTAATCAATGAGGCCCTTTTTTAAAAATATACTTGATATAGGCCTATACGTTTTTTTTTTTCCATATACTATAAGATTTTTATTGTTAATAGGCTAGGCCTATATCTTCATTAGCTAGAGATATAATTAAAGAAAAAGTAGTCAAAACACATCTTACAGATCTTCAAGGCAAATCCCTTGACGAGATTGAGATTGAAGGTAATCATTGTTGTTAAAAGTTTAGGTT
This sequence comes from Rutilus rutilus, assembly GCF_951802725.1. Lineage (NCBI taxonomy): Eukaryota > Metazoa > Chordata > Actinopteri > Cypriniformes > Leuciscidae > Rutilus > Rutilus rutilus. Next base: position 31,139,727 of record NC_140212.1, read on the forward strand.
GGATTGTTGTTTCATACATTTAAGGTTAGAGATAGACCATGACTTTGGGACTTTAAAAAATAATCATCAAGTCCATTAAGTTCCATATTTTACATGGTCATTGATTACAGTTGTAACTCACTTGTCATGTTTAACAACTTTGCTTGTCAATTTTTTTGTTAGATACCATTGACTTCACTGGTTCTGAACTAAGTGTAGAGAGTGACACTGAGGAAGATAACACGCCATATCCAGAGACAGAAATGGGCAAGTGCAGCTAAATCTATGAAAAGATCATATATCAAATGATTTAAGTCAATGGATAGAGTGTAGTTTATGATGCACTCCTAATGTATTATGTTAGTTCAGATATACAGCTGTTATGTATACAGTATCTTCATTGTGTTAGGAACCAAAACATTCAGGGTATAAATTGTGACCGTTTGCAAGCACACCTGTCTATAGAACTATTTGTTTTTGTTTATGGAATATTTCTATTAGCATGAATTAGTATATTGAGCTGTAATAAATATTCTGCAGGGATGAAGAGAGACAGGCCACCTGTTGAGGAACCTCCAGGCCCCTCAGGCGGTATCCCAGCAAACACAGAACGTTGGCACAACGTAGCCAACCTTCTAACAACGTTTTAACAACATGGCCAAAAGGTTGCTATAACTACGTTGTGTGGTGAAGTTGTTACAGCGTTGTCACAATGTTGACATTAAACCATCGTTCAGGGCCATTGCTTAAGGTTGTGCCTAGGGTGTCTGGACAACCACTATACTACATAATGTACTCGTCACTGCCCTGAAGCGGGAAAATCAGCCTTTTAAATTCCAACCACCTGTTGTTGGGCTCATTGTGTTCTCATTCATCATCGAGCAAGGATACGTGAGTATTGCGTTTAGCCTACCTCAGCTATCAAACACAACCTACAGGTTTAATTTCTAATGTGATTAATAAAGCATCGCTCGCAGTGTTTAGTTTTTCGTTTGATTTTTCCGCTATTTAGTCTCATTCGTTTCTTTGCTCCTCTGGATTTGTGGATATGTTTCCCGGTGACACCTGCTCGGCTACTGTCTGCCATACAGACCCGGTTTTGTTCATTAAATGTTCTGATCTGCCTTTGCTTTTCATGTTTTATTTATTATACTTAAAATAAATGTGTATTCGTTTATTTCTTTTTTTTTTTTTTCACAAATGTATGACTTTTGGAAATGCAATTTGATTATATGCAATTTTAATAAAGTTGAATTAACGAAACCTTCTGTCATTTTTACTCTTTAAAGTGTAGGCTACACTTGCAGGTGTTGATAGCCCCATTAAATAATATAGATAAACAATAAACGATAAAAAGTATATAATTATCTAACAAAATACACCATATCAAATGTTGTCAGAACGTCGCCTCTCAGTTGCTGAATGTCGCGCAACAACGTTGCTACAGCCCTGTCACGTCTTACAATTCTACGATGTTACAATGTTGCGAGCACGTAGACAGCGACGTTGCCATAGCAGAAATGCAACGTGCCAGAGACGTTGCCACAACGTAAATGTGTTTGCTGGGATGTTCCTATACCTCAGTGTACTAGCATGGTCATTGATGTTTGATTCGTTGAATGTAATGCTACTGTATGTCTCAATGTATACTTTATTAAGTTTTTATTTTTCATTCACAGATATTGACTCTGCCCTAAAAGGCACATCTACAGGTATGACAAACTAGCAGAAATAGCAATAAGGGCAAAAACAAGCTCTTTGAAAAGGTTGTTTGCTAAAGATAACAGGCTTTTTTTTCTTATTAGACATTTTGACATGACGTTGCATTGAAAGTAGATGTTAACGTATATTTCTAATGGTTACATCTCATTAAGGCATGTAAGTTCAAGGGGTCTGTTATTGTACAGCATTGCTAGTTTACTGGAATGGCTTATTGGGACATTCAAATGAAACATTACAATCATTAATGCTGTTAATTATATGTACTGTTTTTGTTATGTGAAAAAAAGTGTCTGTCGTGAAAAAGACACAGGTCAAATTATCACATGACCTACATTATATTGAGCTAAACTAAATATTCTGCAGGGATGAAGAGACACATGCCACCTGTTGAGGAACCTCCAGGCACGTCAGACGGTATGTTCCTCTACCTCAGACTGCTAGCGTGCTCATTGATGTTTGATTCATTGCATGTAGACTAATCAGTGCTACTGTATGTTTCAATGTATTCCTAATTAAGTTTTTATTTTTCATTTATTAGATATTGACTCCGCCCTAGAAGACACATCTACAGGTATGACAAACTTTGAAGTGATTTTAATAGTGTTTGTTTTGACAATACAGTAAACGTAATTCCTGATCCCAAATTAATGAGCCTCTGCTTGCCGTTTGTCCCTTAAATAACGACAGCAGAGGAACATGACCAACCTGGTGAATGCAACAAACACACATCCAAAAACCCTACTAACTGGTCACCTTTTTAGAGTCAGTTTGTAATGGAGATCTACTGCTTAAGGAAATTTGTCAACAATAAGGAGTGTCTAGTCAGGACACGGAAGGCAGGGATAGTCTTTGAATGGTTTTAATAAATATACTTCTAAAATACAGATGCACAGGCACTATTTCTCATAAACTTTACAGTGAAGGTGTGGTTCTAAATGAAAGGAAATAAACATCAATATTACTTACATAAACACAATTTAGTTAACTGAGTCTTAACTTAAATAAACAGTGCTAAACATGTCCTGAAACGTAACTACAATGAGAATAACATATAAGTTACACATACAACAGATATAAAGGCTGTCACTGACATAAATTACTAATATAAACTTATCTATATGATATAGTTTCAACTTGTTGACCACTTACTTGTGGTCACTGACGCACACGAACACAATGAACGAACAGTTGAATCTAACCCAGGAATCGGGTAGGAAAATTCCAATTACCTGCTAGTTCACCCAAACGGAGCCACATTTTCTTTAATTTTCATTCGAGAGACCGCTCAAAGGAATATTTTTGCGGAGACGGGACTATTTTCTTGTTTTTCCTTCTTGTTTTTTTTGTACCACACAGAGTTTTGCAGAACTGTGGAATCGAATCATTTTCCCAGTGAATCTATCGAACTGAACTATTTTGAACCGAGTCACTTGAACTGAATCGAACCAAATCTTTCTGAACTGAGATTACTGAATCGAACGGAATTTTTCTGAACTGAATCTTTGCACTGAAGTCTTTTGGACTGAATGTATTGAACCAAACCTTTTGAGTTTTATTTACCAAATTGAATGTACTGAACAGAGTTATTGAACAGAATCTATTCAATCAAAAATTCTTGAATTGTTCTTGTAACATTTTGAATTTCAAGAGATATTTTTATTTATTTTTTCATGTTTGAGTTAAAATTGCGAATTTGCTATATGATTGCAGTCTAACTGAATTCTATAGTTATTGGGTGCACCCAGATTAGTATGCATAATTCATGCATTGCATTTTGATTGAGTTTCTTTGTCATTACAATCTATGAATCAACTGTCACTGTGAATATTGTTAAATTTCTTTATTTTACTTTCATTTTATTCTCTACAAAGAATCAATTTATTTCCAATACAGATTTATTTATTCACAAATTTAAGCTGTTTAATTTATGCCTTCCGAGCCGAACCTACTGGCCTATAGATAAATATTAGTATATTGTCAGTGCTTGTCAATCAACGCGGGTGTTACACTCGCATCCCATCCAATAAATCGCAATAATCTTTGTGCTTTGTTATTATTGATATGAAACAAAGTCTCAGATTTCAAATTACGTCAATTTTCTTATGAAATTCAAAAACATAAATAGCGTTTTGTCGCTGTGGCGTGAGATCGCTCTGGCTCAGCTCTAGAGAAGCACATGATCTTCTCTTCCGCCTTAATGTCAGTTACAGCGCGAAATAAACATGAATGAGCATCTGAAAGTGTGTTAAAATATAGAGTACAACTTATCGAAGTCCGTATCATGTTACATGGAATCGCTCAATCAGTGTTTCAACCGTGGAAAGACATTAGTAAACAATGTCATGTAACGTCACATTTACCTCAGAAAAAACATCCAGTGACCATAAACTAAGCTAGAAAAATGAACTCTAGAGAGGAGCATTTTGTTAAATATATGCACAATATTACATATTCATTATAATTTTTAATGTTCTTCAATATTTAATGCATGTTTGAACAAATCTGGAAAGTTTTTTTTATGACAGCCACCATTTAAATGTTTATATAATTTCATATAAATGTATTATTATAAAATAAATAAGTGTATTTTAAGTGTTTGTATACAAATCAGTTCATTTTTACCTTAAATATTAGTAGGCTAATGAAGCCTATAGGCTACAACTGACTCCCATAGTTTAAAATAATAGTTAAGAGATTTGTTTTCCTTGAGAAATTGATGTATTGTACCTGATATCCAAAATAATCAATATTGAATCGAATCGTAATCAAAATCGAATTGCAAGCTTGTGAATCGGCATCGAATCGAATTGTGAAATTTGTGTCAATACCCAGCCCTAAAGAGCACGCACGACCAGGGGAATAGATTGCAGTATGGGAAAAAGCAAACAAACTTGAAGATGAAGAGATACTACACAAGATTTGTGGTCCTGATGGAAACAGGTGTACTGATATGATTGCTGAGGACTTCCGATACCACAAGGAATGCATGGCCAACTACCTGACAAAGCGTCTTCGTTGACAGGAAACGACTAGTACTGCCACTACTCCATATGATGCTGCACTCAACCAACTCATATCTTGGATAGATGAGCCCCTTTTCAAAGAGAATGCCATATTCTTCCTTGCAGCTTTGAGGGATGAATTCCGTAAATACTTGGAAAGCCATGGAGTTCACAATGTTACCTCATATAGATGTCAATCCTTGATTGCCCGCCTTAGAAGGCACTATGAACTATGCACTTGACCACCTGAGCATCCTCTGGCATTTAGTGCATAGCTGCCCTATTGTACTATTGGAGGACCTGAAACCAAGTTGTGCTGCTCCAACATGAAGTTCATTTCAAGCAATTCTCATCCCAGATATCATCCCTGCAACTGTGATCAGCTATGGTCCCTTTTTCCCCAAGTCACCAACAAACCCAGATGTGGTTGAACAGTCTGTTCAGTACTGCATGGATGTGTCGAGAAAACATTGTCAAGAGTATGCCATCATCACATGTGACCAAGCAATCTATGAGGTGGTTCTGAGTCTGCAAAAGAAGAACAAAGAGAAGTATGCCAAACTTATCTTGCGCATGGGTGGCTTCCATATTGCTCAGAATTTCCTTGGAGCCATTGGGCATTTGATGCAGTCCACTGGAATCGAAGACATCATGGTCGAAGCTGATGTCTGTCTCCGTGGAACAGCAAACAAAATTATCAGTGGGAAAGACTATTATGCAATGCTGCACGCCCACACTATGGTGTATGCAGCCATGTTTGCCCTACACTGGGAAGCATTTGCCAGATGGTTGGTCGATGAAGAGAAGGACCTGGAGTACATGTGTGTGCTTAGCAACAATGTCCAGCTACTCCTAGATGCCCTGTCAGAAGAGGATGTAGAGAAGGCAACTTCTGCGTGTGCTGATGCAACTGACCAACTTAAAAAGCTGACATGTTTGATGGCTGAGTTTGATGAAGCACGTACCTCACCTACCACAAAGCTATGGCTAATGTACATGGATATGGTGATGATTCTTAGACAGTTCATCCATGCTGAGCGTGCAGGTCTGTGGGAGGAACACCTGGCTGAAGTGGAAAAGATGCTACCATACCTTGTAGCTGCTGGCACTACAAGTATGTATCCTGCCTGCCCCACTACCTAGAAGCTATGAGAAGCTTGCCTACACTGGCTCCAAACATCTATAGGGAATTCAAGGATGGGATGTTCACTGTACGTCAAACAGAAGGACGGTTCAATGGTGTATGGACAGACATGGCACTTAAGAAAACCTACAATCGTGATGCCAGAACAAAACTCTTCACTGGCATCAGTCAGCAGCCAGCGGCCATGGAGAAATACTTGAAAGCTCTTCTAGTTCTGACAGCTGTGTCAGAGCAGACAAAGGCTATGGCACACCTGGATGCAGATGACACCAAACACCACAAGGACAGCCAAGGTGCAAAGGAGGCAGAAGGTGTAAGGAAAATAACAGATGTCATCAACAACCAGATGATCAATCCTTTCACATGTGAAGAACAGGAGCTGATCAACATTTCAACAGGCCACAAAGCCACATCTGCTGACTTGATCTGCGCTCGTGAAAAAGGACTGGAGGCACTGGCTGCAGCAAGAAAAACAGGCAGTGAGAAAGTAGCCCAAATTAAACTTTCAAACTTCGCAGCAAAGCCAAAGAAGTCGATGTCCATGGCATTCAAAGCCAAAAAGGTCTATGAGGAGGAGAGTGCAGTTGTGCTGAACCTGTACTTTGTGGAAGTGTTTGGCCATGAATGGACAAGTTGCCCAGCCTCCCTGTTTGAGCCAGATCTGTCCCTTGACCAAAGTTACGCAATGCGTAAAGGAAACAAGGCAGACTATCTTGCTGCAATCAAGACAGCCCTTGGCAGCTCATGGGGGGAAGTGGACAAACTACCGCTGTCTGACAAGCCTGTTGTAATGGTAGTAGATGCCATGGCGTTCATTCAATGTTACCAACATCTTGGGAGCAGCACCTTCCGTGAACTGCAGGGAAAGTACCTGAGGTAGCTCCTTGGAATCCTCCCAGACAAGTGTGACTGCATCCACTTTGTTGGTGATTGATATGATGTCTCCCCTGCTGAAAGTCTGAAAGGTGAGGAACGAGAAGAGGATGAAGACCTGCCCCAGCAAAATGAAGGAGTACAAGCCACATGATACTCTCCCTATACCTGAATGGAAAGGCTTCATTCACAATCCACTGAATAAAGCTAATCTGTTGAACTACATCTGGGAAGCATGGGCAGCTCAGAACAAGTCACTTCCTGCAGGATGCACACTTATTCTTGGAGGAATCTTTTGTGATCCTGGTCCCACTGTCCTCTTGTCAGCAGATTGTCAGGTTGAGCTTCCAGAACTTTCCTGTGAGAAACATGAGGAGGCAGATACCAGGATGTTTGCTCACATTGCATACTCAGTGCAAATTCTACACCACAAACGGGCTGTAATTGTAGCAACTGACACAGATGTGGTCATGATGTGCATGTAGTACATCACACACATGGATGGGCTGCAGGAGCTGTGGGTGAAGACGATGGATATCTTCCTACCTGTTTATGCCATCACAGAAGTTCTGGGGGGAAGTGTGATGTTGCAGCTTCAGATCTTACATCCCTTCTCCTCAGCACCTACATACTTACCGGATGTGACACAGTGAGTTATCTGTACAGAAGAGGAAAAAGGCAGGCCTACACAACTGCTATCAAACACCTGACAGACCTTCTGCCGCTGTGCAGGTACAGTGAACCTGAGGAAAGCCTGGATGTTCAGGAAGAGGTTATAACAGCAGCATGGCGATACATGGTGTCACTCTATGACAGGAGTGACTTTGGTGGTACTCTAGATGCACTGCGAGCCCATCTCTTTGTGAGCATCAAAGGAGACATGCGTTGCCTTCCACCAACTGAAGATGCCTTCCTATTACACCTTCGCAAGCCCTGCATCAGTTGGCTGTGTGTAAGCGGGCACACATGGTTACAGCCAACCTACCCAGCTGCCACTGATTTTGGGAGACAACTTGTCAATGGCAAATTGGTGGCAACCATGATGCTGAAAGAGGCAAAACCTTCTGAACTCAAACACAGCCAATACTGCCGCTGCAAGAAAAGCATGTGTGCCCGAGGATGCTCCTGTACACTCAGCTAAAGGATTATTAGGAACACCTGTTCAATTTCTCATTAACCTGTTAAGCTGCAACCCCACTTTTGAAAAATCCCCAGAAATGACATACCCAAACTGAAACAGATACAGTTCATGAACCCTTTGCATTAAAAGCACAAGTATGATCTCATTTGAAAGCTGACACCTGGCAGTTTATTGTAAATGTAGAATTAATTATTGTCATAATGACAAAAATTGTTATAAATAGCTTCAAAGTTTTGTAAAATTATTAGAAATTAATTTTTATGAAACATCCTCATGAAAATAAAATTGAAGTTGGCACTGGAGCAATCTAGAAATGCACTACAGCTAAAGCCATATTTCTAAACATTCTATGTTTAAAATCTGAAGATAATAAGTCCAAAACTCTGTATTTGGTTAAATGTTTTTCAAGACCATGTCAAATGACTTTATTTTGATTTGACGCTAAAATGCTACTGATGTTTATTGTCATCTTCTAACCATCTATCCAGTATATTGTCTCTATTGTTTTGTGGTGCAGACGATCCCCATTCAGTCTCAGTCTCCCCCTGCACACATTCACACCTCTCCAGCCTGGTTATGGCTCGAAATATGCATTTCTTTTGTCTGCATTATAGCTACTAACGACTGGCTATTCACAGGCTATTCATAGGGTTTCAGTCCCTAATTTCTTTTCTCAAAGTTTACCACACATTTTAAACTGTATCAAATGCATTTCTTGAATAAAGACACATTTCAGGTAGCATTCAAAAAATAATAAAAGTATAACTTCTAGGTAGCAGGTGCACCTAGGGCTAACTAGCATGTTAGCTTAGCACACCATCAATACACGACAATTTATGAGATTAAAACCATGTTTGTGCTCTAAACTTACTTTTTAACGCACGTTGAGTATTTTAAATAATCTTCTGTGATCTAATTTGGCTTCAGATAAAAAAATCAGACAGAAAATATACTATTGGATAGTGTTCTGCACAATGATAGTCTATATAGATTAGCATTACATTATAAATATAATCTATTATTATGAAAATACCTGGCATGGCTTGAAAAACACAGGTAACTCAAATATCAGTGCAATCATGTTTATTGTCTTCAAAACATCTGTATCTGCATGTTACAGCGCGATCTCTTGTTAGCTTTGTGTGTATCAGTGACGTCCTGGAATGTCACATGGTCATGGCTCTTCTTCATGTTCCATATATGGACTATTATTGTGCATGTAGCGCCCTCAGGCTATTGGTATGAATTAAAAAACACAGTATCGGAATACCAAATGCTCATAAAGATTACATCGACGCATTTGGGTATAAATTCAATAAATATTATTCCTGTCTATAGAAATATGATGTAAATCTATGATAATCTATCAATATTTCTCCAAATCTGCACAGTTTTGAGGTAAAGCCCTGAGGGACGTTGTTTTGTGTATCGCTGTCATGACGACAGCACAGAGTTTTTTATGAATGAAAGCGGCTGACGCGCATAATTCATATTAAAGGTATCGACTCATTTTTTCATTTCATAACTCCTGACACAAATTAAGACATAACTGTCACTATGAGTTTCTCAGAATACAATAGTGGTCAAATACTGAAACTTGAGTATTATATCTTTTTAATTATGTATAGTTTGTCAAGGTATAACATTAAATCTGATAGTAATTTTGAATTAAATAAATAAATAACGCTTCAGTGCGCGGGCGCACTGGCAACGGTTAACAGGTTAATGCAATTATCTAATCAACCAATCACATGGCAGTTGCTTCAATGCAACTTTAGGGGTGTGGTCCTGGTCAAGACAATCTCCTGAACTCCAAACTGAATGTCAGAATGGGAAAGAAAGGTGATTTAAGCAATTTTGAGCGTGGCATGGTTGTTGGTGCCAGCCGGGCCGGTCTGAGTATTTCACAATCTGCTCAGTTACTGGGATTTTCACGCACAACCATTTCTAGGGTTTACAAAGAATGGTGTGAAAAGGGAAAAACATCCAGTATGCGGCAGTCCTGTGGGCGAAAATGCCTTGTTGATGCTAGAGGTCAGAGGAGAATGGGCCGACTGATTCAAGCTGATAGAAGAGCAACTTTGACTGAAATAACCACTCGTTACAACCAAGGTATGCAGCAAAGCATTTGTGAAGCCACAACACGCACAACCTTGAGGCGGATGGGCTACAACAGCAGAAGACCAAAATCAAAAATCAAAATCAGTACAACAGGTGAAAAAGTCAGATTTGTGCATTGCCTAGTTTACAACACTTTGAAGTTGTCGATTTACTAGGTGACAACATTTCTGTGAATAGGTGTTAACTCTAGGCATGTGGATTTCCACTGACTTGACCGAATATGTTTTATCTTTTGTAGTGTCTCCTGAAAATTGCCCAGAGAAACCGGATCAAAGGCGGCAACAGAAAAGGCAGTGATGTGGTCAGTGGTCTCCAAAAGAGGTTGCAGCTATAATGAGACATTTTTTAAAAAGCACATTGCCAAGGGAAAACTGGCCACAAAAATAGAATGCCAGCAGTGCAAGAACGCTGAACATTCTGCTCTTGATAGGCGGTCACTTCAAAACATCAGAGATTTTGTTCGAAATCGGGGCATGGCTCTGAAAAAGAAGACCAGCCAGTAAAATGTTATTGCTGTTATGATGCAATTTTTTTGTTGTTCTTTGTAGTTATTTGTTGAAAAGGGCTAGTTTCCGTTGATACCTCTGATTTTTGGAAAACTGCTGTCTGTATTAAAATGGAACCCTTTTTCACTGACTGATGTAATTTGTTTGTACAGTGTCCTTGTTACATGTAACATGTACTTACCATAGTAATAACAGTAAATTATGCATAATTACATGCAACTAACCCTCAACCAAACCCTAAATCTACCCTAACCTAACCCTATAGTAAGTACATCTAGTTAATTAATATTACTCAGTACTTAAATATATAATTACACTGTAACAATGACACCTTAAAATAAAGTGTAACCGCTGTCTTTTACAAGGTCATACTGGATGTAGATTACCAGTCATATCACACAAATAGCATTGTATATTTCAGGAGACCACTGCACTTTAACACTAGAACGGCCATGGCGGTCATTTTGACCGTTTTGAATTTTATATCTGCAATAACTTTGTTGAAAAAATAAATACAATCCTGCTGGCACCTGACTTTTCCTAAAAGTGTCTGTATTTTCATTTAAAATGTGTTTCATATAAATTACACATAAGGCAAAAAAACAAATGAACATATTTACCTATTTCGGCCATAGGCGGTCATATTGACCGCACTGAATTTCACGGTATTATTATAGGCTATACTAATATACACAACAATAAAATGTGGTAAAAAATACACTAAACATATTCAACAACAAATCATTTAAATGTAATGATATTCAGAACAGAACAAGAATGAAAAAAATAACTATAAACAAGCCAAAATGAAACAGGCTACTTTATAAGCGAAAGTGAAAGTAAGCGGTGTTGGGCTCACGTCACGTAACTCTCTAATTAGAATCAAAATGTTTCAACATTTGCGATGTATTTGAATGGTAAACTATTCTTTATTATAGGCTTTGTACTTCACTCATGTTCCAGTATCGACGGAAAAAATCATCCTCTTCACACGCGCAAAATGGTACGAATTGTACTAGGCTACTGACAAACAGAGCAGTGGAATTTGTATATGTTAGGTTGACTATTTTATTATTATATTTTCTTATAGCTATAATGAACAGGCTGCGATGTCAAGATTGCAATGCTGGAATATGGTGTGTGTGTCGGCGGTCGCGGGCGCGATCGAACAGAAACATGAAAACATAGGCTATAGGCTACGCCGTCATTTTGTTCAGGACATCTACGGATATTATTTATTTATAAATGTATAAGTAAACTTGTTTAAATGTACAATTTGGTGTTGTTTTGTTTTTAAAAGACATCCTAATACAATAAATGCATTAATCTCTCAATTGGGTATTTATCATTAAAGATATAGCCTAGTTTGGAATCTAGTGGTCAAAATGACCGCTTGCGGCAGTTCTAGTAGTTATGGAATTCTGGCACTTCTAGTGTTAAAGTGGTCCTCCTACTGCATCAGCGATGTCATTGCTGCATGTGTACCTTATTAACCCTCTGGGGACCAAGCTGTTTTTGGGGTCGTTGAGATGTTCTGACATGCTCTGACATTTGTGCTTTTTTCAGTTATTTATAAACATGTTAATGGCAAAGGTGTAAATTCACTCTATATAGCACAAACAGGGCTACCATAATATGCTAGCAACGTGTATGTAGATGTTTGTATTTTTAAGAGAATAATGTTTATGCGTGGTTATTGGAAAAAATTAAAATGAAAGTTGCTGATTTAAGAACACAAAACACATATTAAATATGTGTCCACAAGACTTTTGACTAATGGATGTGTTCCCTTTGAATTCTAGCTTCAAAATTATGTGAAAATCATCCTGTCTAATTTTTCACATAAAACACTACATTGATTTAAACATTGTAAAACATTGAGGTTTATGCGTGGGAGTGGTAATGGGTCATCAATATTAATGAGATTCAGACCAGGGGTGTGACATAGACGCTCCCCCAAGTGCTAATGGGCCATCAAGTGAGGCAGCCTTAACAAAGAATGAGGAGATTCAAATGTTTTGTTTTTCAATCTGTTTTATTGTAATTTTGTAAAAACAAAAGTAAAGGCAGGTATCTCACAGTAAATGCTTATGCCCCGTTGATGCGGGCTCTAAGCAAATCAAATGTGACCAAAATAAATAATCAGTCGGCTATAAACAAAGCAATTGTGAGCGATAAATAAACAAAAGTAAAGGCAGGTATCTCACAGTAAATGCTTATGCCCTGTTGATGCGGGCTCTAAGCAAATCAAATGTGAGGAAAATAAACAAAAGTAAAGGCAGTTGGTAAATATGTACTTAATCTTTCTGATTTCTGACTGTGTTGCTAAGCGCACTCCGAGTTGCAGGCGGAGGTAGTGATGAAGCAACATTCCTTTTAAAAAAGTTGAAGAATATTATTACATAAATATAACTATAGTAGCATTAGTCTATAATGAATAACTGATGTAAATAATTTTAGACGCGTGCAATAATGCGTGTCAATGGGCCATTACCGGAGAGGCACACCGCAAACATTAGCCTAACACATTTGTGCACTTCATTAACTGGGTATATTTACACATTTCAGCACATTTACACACATTTACAACTGATATTTGCGAGCATGCATCGTTCATGATAATGAGGCAGCATTTATATAGTCAAAATATAATCTAAACACCTACTAGGCCTACTTTCTAAAATAATTTCTAAATTCTATCTTTCATACATAATGATCTAAACATATCATTTACTGCTTGGCTACACATACAAATACAAATTTTCTTAACCAAGGGGTGTAGCATATGTACACAAAAAAACAAAACAAAACATTTTTGATGTTGAAATGGTACGAGATATTAAATTCATGGTATAGATATGCACTTTCATTAGATCGTGTTGAATATAGGTAGATATCAAATGTCAATACTCTGGATGGCAAGTCCACCCAGTATAATATGTAAGCTCATGTTTTGAATAGCTTGTCAACTAATGCAAGTAAGAATAAATACTTACTCATCCGAAATTCTATCCACGGCTGGATCAATTCGCTCTTTAAAATACAAACAGTCGTCATCAGAGTAGTCGCGCTCCTCTTCTGATGAAAATCTGGACTCTTCGTCGCTAGTATCCAGGACGAGCTGAAGGGCTTCCGCACCGGTGTATCGTGTCATCTTCCCAACACGCAGGTGACTGAATGATGAAACTTGAAGCGTTTAATGCATTTGCTTGGGGGCGTTTACCTGTTTTGCATAGATGGCTTAACACATTATCTTGTGAATAGCGCGCTCCGTGAGTAGGCGTGAACGAATTAAAGTCAATGAGCTCGTAATGAGCTCGACTGGAATCGCTCTCTTTTTATACAGATTACAGAAGCTGATAATATTTGTTTTTTATATAAATTACTTAATTTAAAAGATGCGATCTCAAGCTTTATGCCCGTGGGTCTGTTTGCCTGTTTGACTGAATTTTCGCGGAGTTATAGATCATTTTCGAACGCGTTTCAAATGGGAGTTTACTGACAGAGAGAAGGCAGAAATCGCATCATGTTAAAGTTTCTTTATTTGTCAAAAAGCAAAACACTTTATTTTTATTGGGAGTATACAGAAAAAAAATAGAAACTGAACAGGATCGATTGATGTATTACACGAAAATTAAAGATCAAAATTAACAGAGCATTTTGTGTTTATTTTTCATTGCTAAAAAAAAAACGAGCAAAACGCGCAGGGCGCGTTTTTGGTCCCCAGAGGGTTAAACATCATTGCTACTTTTATTAGCAATGACTTTGAAGTTTAATCACTCAAGCCCTCAAAGGGGCAAAATACATAAATCAGACCACTGCACTGCACACTTAATAAACAAACTACTAGGGTTGGGCTTATCGAATCCGGTTCTTATCGATTCTTGTTTTCTATTCCAATATTTTTTGGAGGAAGAAAAAAGGGCAAATAATTGAAGAATAAATATTTCTACCTTTTATTCTTGTCAATTTTAAGCAATAACCAATAAAATGGCTAAAGTGAAAGGAGTCTCTTCATATAGGTGTTGATTACATTATTACTCCAGTAGGTGGCAAAAATTTAATTTATTCAAGAAGACTCGAGAGATTCCTTAAAAAACGGTGAATCATTCATTCATTAAACATTTATGAGACACTGAATTAATTAGTCTTTAAATTCATTATTGAAACTGTTTTTTTTTTAAACATTAACATGTTTAGTCTAATAGTCTATTTAAAAAAATTTTTTAGTCTAATAGTCTGAGTAGTTGTCTGATGTATGTAATCGTGATCTCCATTTTAAACAAAACAAAAATAATTTTAAGCCACATAGATTCCTGAATTAGGGACCGTTCACATATCGCGTCTAAAAATGCATGGAAAAGCACGGCCGCGCCGCATTCTCCTACTTTCCACAAGCGCTTGCACTCCCGTGGCCTCTGTTGTTGCTATGAGACCATGAACTGCGCTCTCCATGGTGACGACGAGGAAGTATCAGCAAAGGATTAACCCTCTGGGGACCAAGCTGTTTTTGGGGTCCTTGAGATGTTCTGACATGCTCTGACATTTGTGCTTTTTTCAGTTATTTATAAACATGATAATGGCAAAGGTGTAAATTCACTCTATATAGCACAAACAGGGCTACCATAATATGCGAGCAACGTGTATGTAGATGTTTGTATTTTTAAGAGAATAATGTTTATGTGTGGTTATTGGAAAAAATTAAAATGAAAGTTGCTGAATTAAGACCACAAAACACATATTAAATATGTGTCCACAAGACTTTTGACTAATGGATGTTGTCCCTTTCAGTTCTAGCTTCAAAATTATGTGAAAATAGTCTTGCTTTATCGTTCACAAAAAAAAAAAACATTGATTTAAATGGTGTAAAACAGGTTTTGCTTGGAAAGCCAATATGCGAGGGGGAGGAGTAGTTTACACCTTAGATTACAATGTCCCACCCACTCTGCATAATGACTCTGCATAATTAGCCATTCATTCAGGTGTGACACTGACTGAGCCACAATGCAAGGACAAAAGATGTATTTAGAAGAAGACTTATATTGACCATTTAAGATTTCGCTTACATCTCTCTTGTAAATATGTTTAGCTATTTTATTAAAAATGTTACAATTACAACAATAATTACAATTTCAACAATATTTCAAGTGTACTCTTTCTTTGTAAAAAAGAAAAAGAAAAAAGATTATAGGCCTACATTTTATCATATGTATTCATTATTTTGAATATAGCAAATATATATATATATATATATATATATATATATATATATATATATATATATATATATAATATAGTTATATATATATATATATAACATTAGATATGAGCAGAAATTGCTAAACAAAAGCTTAGGCTATTTGATGTGGCAGTATATTCTACAGTAGCCTAAAAACTGTACCCAAATCTAGTCAACAAGTGACTGACTGTAACGTTGTTTTTATGAAATATTAGGGCATATAAATGCTAATTTGCAGTTTAATACGTTGCTTATACAAATACATTTTATTTCAACATATTCCAGTCGATTTTTACTCATCTCAGTAGGCTATAGCAAAGCAGTTTATTCTTTCACATATTTAGGCTAAACAGTCTTTACAAATATGTACCCTTCATTCATCTCACAGAAAGGCGAGTCATATTATAGAAATGCGATTCATCTTTTTGCGGTTTGCATAGGCCTACACTAACGTTATTCCATATAAAAGAAAACAGCCTACCTCACTCCTCAGCGGGATCTGCTCCTCATATCAGGAGATATTGCTCCTCATATCAGCACTGTTATGAGGAAACTTTTCTCCATAAGGTAGGCTATATTATGTCTCACTTGATTGCAATGCGCTTTGTTTACAGCTGATGTGGGCGTTCTCAGAATTTGCGTTTGAATAGCACGCGCTCTCCGGGGAGTGGTCAAATTACTTTTGAATGGCTCGTAATGAGCTCGACTGGAGTCGCTCTCTTTTTGTACAGATTACAGAAGCTGAGAATATTTGTTTTTTATATAAATGACTTCAATTAAAAGATGCGATCTCAAGCTTTATGCCCGTGGGTCTGTTTGCCTGTTTGACTGAATTTTCCCGGAGTTATAGATCATTTTTGAGCGCGTTTCAAATGGGAGTTTACTGACAGAGAGAAGGCAGAAATCGAATCATGTTAATTTTTCTTTATTTGTCAAAAAGCAAAACACTTTATTTTTATTGTGAGTATACAGAAAAAAAATAGAAACTGAACAGGATCGATTGATGTATAACACGAAAATGAAAGATCAAAATTTACAGAGCATTTAGTGTTTATTTTCATTGCTAAAAAAAAAAAACCGAGCAAAACGCGCGGGCGCGTTTTTGGTCCCCAGAGGGTTAATTGATTTATAGCCCTTGCATTAGCTTTACTAGGCTACTAGATATATTTATGGAGATGAGAAAAAAACCCGCCCTGTTCAGCTATGATCAGCTGTTCGGCCAAGCTTTTGATGTTACAGAAAGGTCGGTTGTTTTTTGTCACATGACCTGTGCACCGCTTGCGGCATTCTGAAAAGTTGAGATCATCCTGCAAAAACGAGCGTCACGCACCGCATGCTCGTCGCGCCCACAGCCCACGTCACTTCTATTAAGAACGTGCTTGAAATAAACAGCTGCACCTACATTTGAAATAACAAATTTCCAACTGTCCCAAAGTCAGGAATCGATAAGAGGAATCGGAATGCGTGCGTCTTATCGAATACCCGGTTTTTAGAACTAAAATGGAAACGGTTCTCGATACCCAACCCTACAAACTACAGCTGGTCCAAAACGCAGCAGCTCGAGTTCTTACCCGAACCAGGAAGTATGACCATATTAGCCCGGTGTTACGTCCCTCAGCCCTGGTGTTTGTTCCTACACATGAGTGCAATGTCTCTTCCCCTTTTCTTAATTACTTAATTACAGATGACGAACCACACCTGAGCGAAGCCTATCTGCGCTATTAAAGGCTTCTCATTACGCTCCTGAACGCGCACACAGAGACTGAGAACAGAGTCGATGCACAGCCGTGCTTTCTGTCCTTTGAATGATTGTCGTCCAGTCGTCCACCCGGCAGTAGAAAAATGTTCTGCCTTTGTAGTTGTTTCTTTATTGTAAACCAATCTATTATTTGATACCCATTCTGTTAAATAAACATACCCCTAATTTTGATTCGAGCTGATCTGTGTGCGTCTCTCCTTTATGTTAAGGGTGGTGTCCGACTGCCCGTAACATAGCGGGGGCTCGTCCGGGATTAATAGTTTGATTAAATCGGACTTTAGTGTTAATTGCGGAACTTCTGAACGCTACAACATTTTGGTGAGTATTCTGGTGAGCAATTATGATTGTCTGTTCCTTTGTTTAGTTGACGTTTATTTTATTTTAGTGGATATCTCAGGAGGGGGCACGTAGGAGATGCCTCAAGCTGAGTAAGCCACTGAAGATTGCGTGGGTATTTAGGATTTTGTTTTGGTTTTTGTGTATAGTTAGTTAGAGAAGTTGGACAACATTTTTGCCTATCAGAATACCTTTTAGTTTAGTTGTATAGCTTGTGATATATTGTGCCATATCGCCTATTTAGTGAGCGCTGGAATTCTGATTGTACTAACGTATTGATTAATTTGTGGGTGGACATTAAAATTTGTGGTCGTTTGTAGCCTATATTGTGCTTTTCGTTTGACCACTTTAGATATTCGCTACCTCGTAGCTTTGTCGCAGTTAAACTGCTTTGGTGAGTGTTTATTTGTAATTTTTGTAATTTTAATTTTGTGTGCGCTTTAACTGTCTTTACCTTTAAAATTAAATGTTAACAAGCGCTTTAAAATTACGCGTTAAAATGGCAACAGAGGAAGTATTCGTTAAAGAAACCTCTATCGAGTTATTTTTTTAATTTTCGAAAGAGCAGTTACTGATTTTGGCTGCAATTTACGAGGTTGAGCTCACTTCTGCTGAAAAGCGCACCAAAGATACAATCAAGACCGTCTTACAAGCTGCTTTGGTTAGTAAGGGCATTCTGCCTGTAGAGAAACAATCCTCCGTGTCTACAGAAGCATTAAAGCTGCAGATTCGGTTGAGAGAGTTAGGTATTAGAGAGAAGGAAATTGAGTTCGACCGTGAGCGCATGCAAGCACAGGCCCGTGAGCATGAACTTGAAAACCGACTCGCGTTGAGAAAGTTAGAAATCGCGGCTCAGAGGGAAGGTGTCGCTCCTTCTGACCCTTGATGTCACTCGCCACATCCGACTTGTGCCCCCTTTTGTGGAAAGAGATGTGGAAAAATATTTTCCCCACTTTGAGCGTGTCGCGACTAATTTAAATTGGCCGAGAACTGCATGGGCATTCCTCCTGCAATGCGTTTTAGTGGGACGGGCGCAGGAGGTTTACTCATCGCTAACAGTGGAGCAGAGCGGTGACTATGATGTTGTGAAAGCGTCAGTGTTGAGGTGCTATCAGCTGATCCCTGAAGCATACCGACAGAAGTTTAGGAACCTAAAAAAAGCTGAGCGTCAAACTTTTGTTGAATTTTGTCGAGATAAAGCAGCCCTGTTTGATCGTTGGTGCTCATCACAGCGTGTTGATACTCAGGAGAAATTGCGTGAACTAATTCTTTTAGAAGAATTTAAGAACTGCCTGCCAACCGCTGTGGCAACCTTTTTAGCTGAGCAGAAGGCCGAGTCTATTTCTGAAGCTGCTATACTTGCTGACGAATATGTCTTAACGCATAACATTGCCAGGGAACGTTTTCGCTTAAGAGTTAACCCCTCTACGACCACTGATGTAGACACGAAAAAGAATGCAGTAAAGCAAGAAGACAGACACTGTTTTTATTGTAAAAAGCCTGGGCATGTTGTGGCAGACTGTTTAATATTAAAAAAAAAACAGTCCACGAAACCAATGGGTCTCGTTAGTTCTTCAAAGAAAATGTCGTCTGTCCTTCGTGCAGCGTTAAAATCAGATAAACCCCAGTCCATGTACGAGCCCTTTCTGACGAATGGGACCGTATCTGTGCCTGGTGAAGAGGGTGTCGCTGTGCGCATCTTGCATGATACGGGAGCTGCGCAGTCTTTCCTCCTTCGCGGCTTGTTGCCGTTGTCTGGAAAGACTGCAACTGGTAGTAGTGTCCTTGTTCGAGGAATCGAGATGGGTTTTCTTGATGTGTACATTGCGTGCATCTTGATTCAGATTTGGTGTGTGGTGATGTGGTTGTTGGTGTTCAAGACTCTTTACCAATCCCCGGTGTCACGTTTCTCCTTGGCAATGACCTAGCCGGTGGAAACGTATGGAGCCGTGGCGATGTCCCACCGGAGGTTGTATCTGTGCCGCTCATTCAAGAGAGCCCCGATGAGTGCGCACAAAAATTCCCAGAGGTTTTTCCCACTAGTGTCGTCACTAGGTCGCAGACTCAGAGGTTGAAGGATGCAGTACCTCCCAGTGACGTCGACCTGAGTGACAGTTTCATCGCTCACCCTGCAGAGTGTGAGAGGCTCTTCGAGCCTGCTTTCACTCAGTGCCGCAGTAGTCCTGTGCCTATAGTGACCGATGAGAAAAGAGAGAAAAAACAATCAGATGTCTCGTTGTCATTAGAGAAACTTGTTAATGCTCAACAAAAAGACCCCTCTCTTGTTTCATGTTTTAATGCAGTTCAATCTGTTTCAGACCGTGCAAGCGAGAGTCCGACCTATTTCATCAGAGACGGCTTACTTATGGAGGTGGAGACCTCAGAAAAGTAATGAGTGGAATGACATTGAGCAAATCGTTATACCATTTGAAAACAGACGCACTATTCTGAGTGTCGCGCATGATGGTGTTTCTGGTCATTTAGGTGTGACTAAAACTTTCAACCGCGTTCTTCATCATTTTTTTTGGCCTGGGCTTAAGCGTGATGTGCGGCGGTATTGTAAAACGTGCCATGTCTGCCAGGTTACTGGTAAACCAAACCAGATAATTCCACCTGCACCGTTGTACCCCATACCTGCGATGGGTGAGCCTTTTGAGAAGGTAATCATTGATTGCATCGGTCCTCTTCCACGGTCAAAAAGTGGATATCAGTATTTATTAACAATTATGTGTACTGCTACTCGCTTCATCACTGCTAAAATCGTGTCCAGGGCTTTATTAAAATTATTTTCCTTTGTGGGGCTACCGAAAATCGTTCAAAGTGACCAAGGGACAAATTTTACTTCGCGTGTCTTTTCCCAAGTCCTAAAGTCGCTCCAAATTAAGCACCGCATTTCAAGCGCATTTCATCCAGAGAGTCAAGGCGCCCTCGAACGTTACCATCAGACGCTAAGATCGATGCTGCGTGCATATTGTTTGGAGGTGGGTACAGACTGGGAAGATGTGATTCCTTGTCCTTGTCTGTACTCTGTAAGATCAGTGGTTGAGCAAACCTACTTCTCGTAGCGTGTTACAGTTTATAAGCGACGTTCACACCCGACTACACAGAGCTCGTGAACTCGCTAGAGCAAATTTAGAAAAGACCCAATCTAGCATGAAAACTTGGTATGACCGAAAAGCAAGAGCCCGTTCGTTTAAGCCTGGAGACCAAGTGTTGGTTCTCTTACCCGTGCCCGGTTCTGTATTTCAGGCACGATTCAGAGGGCTATATACTGTTGAAAAGAAAATATCTGACCTGGATTATGTAATTTTAACTCCGGATAAGCGACGGCATTCTCGCGTCTGTCATATAAACATGCTCAAACCATATTATACGCGTGAATATGTTAACACTGACTTGTGTAATTCTAACTTACCCGATCCAGTCGAGTCCTCCGTGTTGCTCTCTTCACTGATAGAAGATGATGACGCGGTGACTCCTCCGTCGCGATGCGTGATTGAAGGTCGACTCAACAACTCTGCTATGCTGGCGGTCATTGCAAATCGTTTGCCACATTTAACTCCCTCTCAAACAGCTGACATATTGTCTGTGATAGATGACTTCCCTGAGTTATTCGGAGATGTTCCGACTGTAACTACTGTCCTGGAACATGACATAGACGTGGGTGATAAAGGGCCGATTAAACAGCACCCATATAGGGTAAATCCTGAAAAGCGAGCTATCCTGCAACGGGAGGTTAAGTACATGATAAAGAATAACATTGCTTAGCCTAGTTCTAGCCCTTGGAGCTCCCCGTGCCTTTTAGTTGGCAAACCTGATGGCACTTACAGGTTTTGTACGGATTACAGGCGTGTTAATGCCATCACTCTGCCAGATTGTTATCCATTGCCACGGATGGATGACTGTGTGGACCGTGTTGGCTCGGCCACATTTGTCACTAAAATCGACCTCCTAAAAGGTTACTGGCAAGTGCCCCTTACACCAAGAGCCAGACAAATATCAGCTTTTGTAACACCAGATGCATTCATGCATTATAAAGTTATGGCTTTCGGAATGCGTAACGCGCCTGCCTCGTTCCAGCGTTTAGTAAATATTGTTTTAGCTGGAATGTCAAATTGCGAGGCGTATTTGGACGACATAGTCCTATATCAGGGGAGCCCAACCTTTTTTGAACAAAGATCTACTTTTAGATTTATCAGTGTGCCGAGATCTACCAGTCCAAACGGAAAGCCAGTCGCTACTCACAGCGCATCTGCAAATTTAATATGCACAAAACAAACAGAAAAGTAGCTCTAATCCATATATAATAAATCTGTTGTGAATCAGAAGGCAGAGACAGATCCATTTGCAACAATTTATTAAACAGAAACTCCAGGCAAAGGTCAATATCTGCATAGACAGTTTCAGGGATCAAACAGAGGCGAGTCGAGAACCAGGCTGGAGGTCAGAGGCAGGCAGCAGAACAATCAGAATCAGGCTGGAGGTCAGTAGGCAGGCAGCAGAACAATCAGAATCAGGCTGGAGGTCAGTAGGCAGGCAGCAGAACAATCAGAATCAGGCTGGAGGTCAGTAGGCAGGCAGCAGAACAATCAGAATCAGGCTGGAGGTCAGTAGGCAGGCAGCAGAACAATCAGAATCAGGCTGGAGGTCAGTAGGCAGGCAGCAGAACAATCAGAATCAGGCTGGAGGTCAGTAGGCAGGCAGCAGAACTATCAGAAACAGGCTTTGGGTCAGTAGGCAGGCAGCAGAACAAACAGAATCAGGCTGGAGGTCAGTAGGCAGGCAGCAGAACAAACAGAATCAGGCTGGAGGTCAGTAGGCAGGCAGCAGAACAATCAGAAACAGGCTTTGGGTCAGTAGGCAGGCAGCAGAACAATCAGAATCCAGAATCAGGCTTTGGGTCAGTAGGCAGGCAGCAGAACAATCAGAATCCAGAATCAGGCTTTGGGTCAGTAGGCAGGCAGCAGAACAATCAGAAACAGGCTTTGGGTCAGTAGGCAGGCAGCAGACAATCAGAATCAGGCTGGAGGTCAGTAGGCAGGCAGCAGAACTATCAGAAACAGGCTTTGGGTCAGTAGGCAGGCAGCAGAACAATCAGAATCAGGCTGGAGGTCAGTAGGCAGGCAGCAGAACTATCAGAAACAGGCTTTGGGTCAGTAGGCAGGCAGCAGAACAATCAGAATCAGGCTGGAGGTCAGTAGGCAGGCAGCAGAACAAACAGAATCAGGCTGGAGGTCAGTAGGCAGGCAGCAGAACAATCAGAAACAGGCTTTGGGTCAGTAGGCAGGCAGCAGAACAATCAGAATCCAGAATCAGGCTTTGGGTCAGTAGGCAGGCAGCAGAACAATCAGAATCCAGAATCAGGCTTTGGGTCAGTAGGCAGGCAGCAGAACAATCAGAATCCAGAATCAGGCTTTGGGTCAGTAGGCAGGCAGCAGAACAATCAGAATCAGGCTGGAGGTCAGTAGGCAGGCAGCAGAACAATCAGAATCAGGCTGGAGGTCAGTAGGCAGGCAGCAGAACTATCAGAAACAGGCTTTGGGTCAGTAGGCAGGCAGCAGAACAATCAGAATCAGGCTGGAGGTCAGTAGGCAGGCAGCAGAACAAACAGAATCAGGCTGGAGGTCAGTAGGCAGGCAGCAGAACAATCAGAAACAGGCTTTGGGTCAGTAGGCAGGCAGCAGAACAATCAGAATCCAGAATCAGGCTTTGGGTCAGTAGGCAGGCAGCAGAACAATCAGAATCCAGAATCAGGCTTTGGGTCAGTAGGCAGGCAGCAGAACAATCAGAATCCAGAATCAGGCTTTGGGTCAGTAGGCAGGCAGCAGAACAATCAGAATCAGGCTGGAGGTCAGTAGGCAGGCAGCAGAACAATCAGAATCAGGCTGGAGGTCAGTAGGCAGGCAGCAGAACAATCAGAATCAGGCTGGAGGTCAGTAGGCAGGCAGCAGAACTATCAGAAACAGGCTTTGGGTCAGTAGGCAGGCAGCAGAACAATCAGAATCAGGCTGGAGGTCAGTAGGCAGGCAGCAGAACAAACAGAATCAGGCTGGAGGTCAGTAGGCAGGCAGCAGAACAATCAGAAACAGGCTTTGGGTCAGTAGGCAGGCAGCAGAACAATCAGAATCCAGAATCAGGCTTTGGGTCAGTAGGCAGGCAGCAGAACAATCAGAATCCAGAATCAGGCTTTGGGTCAGTAGGCAGGCAGCAGAACAATCAGAAACAGGCTTTGGGTCAGTAGGCAGGCAGCAGACAATCAGAATCAGGCTGGAGGTCAGTAGGCAGGCAGCAGAACTATCAGAAACAGGCTTTGGGTCAGTAGGCAGGCAGCAGAACAATCAGAATCAGGCTGGAGGTCAGTAGGCAGGCAGCAGAACTATCAGAAACAGGCTTTGGGTCAGTAGGCAGGCAGCAGAACAATCAGAATCAGGCTGGAGGTCAGTAGGCAGGCAGCAGAACAAACAGAATCAGGCTGGAGGTCAGTAGGCAGGCAGCAGAACAATCAGAAACAGGCTTTGGGTCAGTAGGCAGGCAGCAGAACAATCAGAATCCAGAATCAGGCTTTGGGTCAGTAGGCAGGCAGCAGAACAATCAGAATCCAGAATCAGGCTTTGGGTCAGTAGGCAGGCAGCAGAACAATCAGAAACAGGCTTTGGGTCAGTAGGCAGGCAGCAGACAATCAGAATCAGGCTGGAGGTCAGTAGGCAGGCAGCAGAACTATCAGAAACAGGCTTTGGGTCAGTAGGCAGGCAGCAGAACAATCAGAATCAGGCTGGAGGTCAGTAGGCAGGCAGCAGAACTATCAGAAACAGGCTTTGGGTCAGTAGGCAGGCAGCAGAACAATCAGAATCAGGCTTTGGGTCAGTAGGCAGGCAGCAGAACAATCAGAATCCAGAATCAGGCTTTGGGTCAGTAGGCAGGCAGCAGAACAATCAGAAACAGGCTTTGGGTCAGTAGGCAGTCTGCAGACAATCAGAGAGAGTTGGAGATAGCAAGGGTCAGAGAAACACTCAGACATGTATAATAACAAAAACATATAATAAAGTTATTTCTCTACCTTAGTGGGACCTCTGGCACTGGGAGGAGGCAGCTAGTTTCTCGTAGTCAGGGCAGTAAGAGCTGGTTGCAAGTCTTAAGCAGGCCAGAAGGTGGTCATCAGTCATTGTAGATCTGTACTTTGACTTGATGATTTTCATGTGAGAGAAAGCACACTCACACAAGTAGGTTGACCCGAAAAGTGCTGTCAAGTTGAAAGCACATTTTCTGAGGTTGTGATACTTTTGTTCAGTCAGTAAGTACCAGAACTCTCCATTCATGTCAGATGTTGCCCTGGATTTGATCTCAATGTCATTTTGCAGTGTGAGGATCTCATTCTCAACAGCAGTGTTATCTAAGTGGAACAGTGATACAATTTTGGAGGCAACACAATCCACATCAATACTTGGACCAAATGGAAAACACAGATAGCTGGCAACAGGCTCGATGGATCCAAAATCTGTAAAGCGCCTCTCAAATTCTAACAAGATGCTCTGAACTTGCTCCTCAAAACGTGCACTGTCAAGCTGCACAAAGTCTTTGCCCTGACGCTGAAGTTCTGCCTGCATGTGAGGAAAGTTCCGTAGGTCATAGCGTTGCAGCCTATTTGAAAGCAGTTGTAGCTTGCTTTTAAATGTGTTTACTGCACTGATCATGTTGATTACATGTTTGTCTTTACCCTGCAGCTCTAAATTAAAACCATTCAGCAGTTCAGTGAGATGTGTCAGGAACGCTAAATCCAATAGCCACTGGTAGTCCTCTAGCTGGGCATATTCTGCATGTTTCGAAAACTTCAGAAAATCTTTGATTTCAGGCAACAACTCTGAGAATCTCGCTAAAAATTTACCTCTACTCAGCCATCTAACATCTGTGTGCAGCAACAGGTCTGTGTGTTCTGCACCGGTCTCCTCCAAATGAGCACGGAATAACCTTCTCTGTAGACTCCTGGCCCGAACGGAGCACACAATCTTCATTGCAACATCCATCACTTCTTTCATGTTTAAAATCTTACTACATAATGCCTGCTGGTGGATTATACAGTGGTAATTAAGGAAGTCCGGGAAATATTCACTCTGTTTGCACAATGCAATGAATCCGCTGGTACGGCCCACCATTGCTGGAGCACCGTCCGTTGTGATAGAGATGAGTTTGAAGAGGGGCAATTGGGTCTTGTTGACAAATTCCATGAAAGCTTGGAAAATATCTTCGCCTCTTGTGTGTCCTTTCAATGGTAAAATGGTGAGCAGCTCTTCTTTTGCACCCATGTCTCCAAAAACCATTCTAATGAAAACACATAGTTGTGCCACATCAACAACATCAGTTGACTCGTCGAATTGAAGAGAAAAACATTTGCACTGTTCAACATCCTTCCTTAACTGCTCCTCGATATCCTCTGCCATTCCCTCACATCGCCGTGTAACAGTGCCACGGGATAATTGCACATCCTTAATGGCAGCTATGATGTCACTTTTATTCTTAAAGTCACCAAAAAGTGCGTCTGCAGCCTCAACAAACGCTTCTTTCACAACTTCGCCGTCCTTGAAAGACTTCTTGTGTTTTGCAAGAACATGACTGACACAAAAAGATGCTATAGTTGCAGCCTTACCCTTGGTGTTTGGCCTGGTAAAAATTGACTGCTGTGCTGCTAACTGCCCCTTCAATTCCCGGACTTTTCGGGTGCGTAGAGCTGATTTAGCCGGGAAATCTGCATCATAGCTTTTGTGCACGGTCTTGAAATGCCGCTCCAAATTGCCCTTCTTCGGTAAGGCCACACTTGAATTACAAATAAGACAGATGGACTTCGAATTTGAATAAACAAAAAAGTAATCCTCTTCCCAGTCAGAATGAAAATGATAAGTTTTCGGTTTTTTGGCTTCTGCCATAGTTGTGTTTTTATTTTTCTGACGTCGCGACTCTCAACGTCTCCATAGTAACAGTGAGTAGTGGCGCGAATGAGGTGAACGTCGGGAGCTCGCATATCTGAAGAGCCGACTCTTTTTAAAAAAAATATAGCCTGTAGAAATTAAATAATTATGTAATAATGAAATATTGAATAATTTTATTTAAAATAATAGTGTGTGTTCATGCTAGTTATAATCCTAGAGTGCTGGTTATAACAATAAAGAAGAGAGAAAAAGAGGGACCAGTTTAATCCTTTCAGTTATTTATATTTCTGAATATTTATTATTTTTTTCTTTAATATGGGTTCTATTATATTATTGTTTTGAATGTTGTTTCTATACATTAAAAAGATGTAATTTAAATTGAAAGGTTTAGTATTTTTTTGTAACAAATCAAGGCATTTAAAAAAAATGGTTAGACATTGTTTAACAATTTTATTAGAATTGTTTTCACACCTATCATAGTCAAAGTCATAGTTAAAACATTTATTTTTTTAAAGAGCCGTTTGTCACCCAAAAGAGCCGGCTCTTTTCAGTGAGCTGAGTCAACGAGCCGGAATGCCAGCGAGTCCCTACTAATAATGTAACGTGCCTAGCTAAAATCCTGGCTGAATTCAGATTAGCTCCTAACATAGCCTACTACTCTTGCTATTTCTGACATGTATTTGAAATAGTATGAGTATGTTAGTATGCGATTTCGAATTCAGCCCATAATTTCTTCGCTGTTATTTTTTTCATAAATCAATGCTATTGGTCAAACTTTATGTCTGTCAGTGAATTTCAGTGAATTTTACAAATAGTTAACAACCAATGAAAAGAATTAAAACAGCTTGTGTTAAATCTTGTTACTTGTTACTTGTTAAATCTTGTTACGCACACGGTGCGAGTTCGGACACTCGGGAGGTCGTGAGATATTGCACACGTTGCGAGTCAGTTTAACTGATAATCGCGTCAAAGCAGCTGGTACACGGCACGACTGTCCTGCACGAATTTTATCCAGAGCCGGCAGCAATCACGTGAGCTTTCGCGTTAAACACAGAGACCGTCAATGTTGCATGATGCAGGCAAAGCTCCAGATAGAAAAATGACAGAAATGTGTGTGCAAATGATTTGCTGAAAAGCAGAGAACAGTAGCGTTCCTTTCAACATAAAAACTTACAAGAGAGAGAGAGATAGGTGTGTCTCTCTCTGTGTGTGTGTGTGTGTGTGTGTGTGTGTGTGTGTGTGACAGTGTATGCGCACGCTGTATGGTTGCTGCCACTGAGGTATAGCCCCATCGACGTGGTTGTATGATTTGGCAATAGGGGACAGCTGGTGAAAATCGGGCCGACTCCCCGAATTTTTTTTAAAACATGTTTAAAAATTATCGGGAGGTCGAGGTGCTCATAACATGCTCAGCTCGGCTCGTCGGCTCGTAATTCCTCTCACACGCTGCGAGCATCACCGATTCCACTCGATTTCTCCCTAGTGAAAAAAATGCTCTGCGAGCTCGTAAAAACGGCAAAAATCGCACCATGTACGTCCGCCTAAGGCCACATTTACACATAGCCGGGTATTTAGAGAAACGAATATTTCCCCCCCTCCGTTTTCAAAAATAACATCGTGCACACAACATCGTTTTCAAAAAAGTTGTCGTTTACATCAACCCGCATAAATACGCCGTCGAGCGCCATCATAACTATGCCAAACCTATGGGCGGCAGTGTAGGGAGAAGGAAAAAGCCATGCAAGCCAATCAGAATCCTCAAAATCGACAACAACGAATAGCACGAGCGACTTCCTGTTCCTTTCAAAACAACAGATATGGCGCGAGGTTCGTTTGTGTGGACAGACAGCGAAGTTGAGTTACTCCTTAAAGTCGCGTTAGACTACAAGGCAAGTAAATCCCAAGACAATGTTGACTGGGAATCTTGCCAGTCCAAATATGTCGATATGTTGGCGCAATTCTTGGAGCAATACCCGTCCGAGACCAACGATGAGTTTCCTCATGTAAAGGAGGAGATAACGCGAGCCCATCTGACAACTAAACTTAAGGCAATAAGAGGGAAATACAGAAATTCAGTGGACACTGGACGCAGGAGCGGCCACGGAAGAGTGGTGCTCCTCTACTTTGAACTGTGCGAGCAGGTTTGGGGTGGTTCCCCAGCTACTACGACCATTGCCTCCGGCATCGAGACCAATGAACTGGAGGATTCCTTTTCTCCTTCCCCCGCCACATCTGCTTCGTCCTTGGTGGAATTCTTGGACGCCGAGTCTGAAGCAGAGGTTCAAGATGTTGATGGAAGTGTGACCATCACCCCCACAGTGAAGCAGAGGAGAGACCTTCTTCAGGTATGTATTTATTGTCATGTATGTATTGTTGGCTTTGTTTAAATGAGTGTATGTATCTGTGAAATGTAAGATAATATAAGAAATCCTTCAGCAAAATAATTCATCCTGAAGAAAATTTTTGTCACAATAGTTCCGTCCATAGTCTGTAAACATACACGTAAAAAAAGTAGTGGTGAAAGGCAAAAATAAAAAAAAGTAGGCTAATGAAGAGAAGTCACGTCAGTCGTTCTCATACAACATTACAGCAACGGGGAAGTGTTGCACAGTTTAATGTCTATTGGCAAAAAAAAAAAAAAAAAATCCTGTGTCTGTCATGTACATTTTGGGGAGATTAGCATTCCATTGAAAGTATGTTTTAATTTCTGTATTCCTATAGTCTGTTGTGAATCGTGACGTTTCGTTTACTGTTAAGTACTTGTTCATAGATTGATTATGCTGAGGGAATATAGGCCATCATTCATCATGGTAATATGAAATGTGATTATTTTTGTATAGGTTTAGTTATGCAAATGAGCATGTTTTAATACATTTTCTTTGTTCTACTCTGTAAAGGCTAAACTGAAGGGACACCGGCATGAACGGTTCAAGAGGAAGCTGCCAGCTGAAAACCAGTGGCTGAATGCCATTGAGGATGACAAAAATGTCAAGAAGAAACTTGTGGAAATTATTGAGACCTCAGAAAAGCAGGCATCCGAAAATTTCTCTAAAATAACAAATACCCTGGATAGGCTAACATCATCAATTGCAGATGGGTTTGCTCTAATGCGGCAAGTTGTGCAGACACCACCACATTACAATATCCCATTTGATGGAAGAGGTCCTTATGGACCAGTTTATGCACACACGCCACCACTACACACACACACTCCTATTTCCAAAATTCAGCACCAATTCAGCACTCATTCCCACCCAACTCGTCAGCTGACAACAGACCACCCAATGCAGTTCCACTCAGCACCATCAACATAACTGATTTGGCACACACACCTGTTGAGGTCATGCAGGGTCAGTTTTTATATACCCAAGCCCTTAAGGAGGATTAGCGATATTGAGACATACAAAGTTTCAATTGATGTGCAATTGTAATTTGTAGAAAAAAAATTCCAATACTGGTATTGTATATTGGTACTGTATTTTGTTCATAACCTTATTATGTTATGTTTGTGGATGTTTTTATAGTGTGAAATGTTACCCTGAGCAGTTCCAATATTTTTGTACCAAGAGTTTAAAAATGGGTACTATATAGGTAGCCTTGAGTTAAGGCCTCTTGATTTTTTTTTTTTTTTTTTACTTAAAGTGCCCATTGCTTAAAAAGCAGTACTGAAGAGGCAGCTTATATGCACTACTTTAGTCAATTTGTGAATTCCTCTTGAAGTCTTAAGTTTACTTGAAATATGCCTTTATTTATTATTTGACCATTTGCACTACAAATGCCACTTTGTTGCACTTCTATGCTTGTCTGATTTTCTGGATTAATGACAAACATCTCTTCAGAAATAAAATGTCTGAAAAATTAAGACGTGTGTTTGTGTTTATTTAATATGGTTCAAACCAGATCAACCTATTATAGAAAGCGTTCACACAGGACCATTTAGAATTTCTCATTCTTTATGTGGATAATGGCATTCTAACAAACAAATAACATTTACACTTGGCAATGTCGATACATTACATCCAAGTGACTTGTAAACATGTACAATGTAAAGAATAGAAAACTAAACATATTTGCTTTAACATGTTGTAAATTTAAATGCTTAACACATTGAAATGTAGCCAAAACATACTGCCTAAATGCTGGCATGTAAGGAGCACACAGTGTTTAGGTCTGTGATGAGCAAAAGCAAAATATTGTTAACTATGACAATAAGAACTTTAAACTTTGAGATGTCATACAATGTCATACTGTCTGATACCCCACACACAATGGAGAGAAGATTGTCCCTGTTATGGATCCAGGAATTGAGTGAGGATTCTCCTGACCCTCTTCCCTTCTGATGTCATGCAATCAGCTCTGGCATGTGGTTGTGTGTCTGGCTGGTTTTCCCTGTCATATTGAATTGCCTCAGCAACAGTGTTGTCATCTACCGTGTCCTTGGAAGCCTCACAGTAATTGTGCAGCACGAAACATGCATAAATTACAAAGGGAAGATCAGCCAGATTAATGTCCATGGCCCTTCTCAGGGCTCCGAACCGGGCTTTTAGTCTCCCAAACGCACATTCTATCACCATCCTTGCTCAGCACAAAGATAGTCCAAAATACTGCTCCTGGGCAGTGCTTCCCCCATTGACATATTCCTTCATAAGATATGGGAGCAGTGGATATGCAGGGTCGCCTAGTATGTAAACCGGTATGGCCTCTTCATCTTCGATGATTTGCCTTGGACAGGGAGGGATGCTTCTATCTTTCAAGGACGTGTTAAGAGTGGAGTTAGCAAAAATACGTGCGTCGTGCACGCTCCCAGGCCATTTCACTACCACATCCATGAAGGCATATTTATAATCGCAGATGGCTTGAATGTTTAAGGTAAACCTCCCTTTCCTATTGATGTAGTCACTGGAATTGGCTGGTGGTTGCTTTATCTCTACATGCGTCCCATCCACAGCACCTAGGCACTGAGGGAGGCCATGAGCTTCTTCAAAACCCTGCACAAGTTGCTGGACAGCATCTTCGGATTTCGGCAGTGTTATATACTTAGGACCCAAGTGGACAGTTATTGCTCTACACACTTTTCGGATTATTATTGAAACTGCCGATCTAGACAGGCCGAATGCGTTGGCCGTCTTACGTAGTCTACCCTCATCAGCTAAATAGTATAGGGTGAGGGCGACTTTTTTCTCTACACTGACCGGCGACCGCATGACAGTAGTCTGACCTTCTATGGAGGGACGTAGTAACTCCGAAAGCGTCAGTAGAGATGACCGTGACATTCGGAAGTTCTCATGCCATTCCTCCGGTAGCACGACTTCTTTCTCAAAGTTTTCCCACCAGACCGCGGTTCGCCCAGGTCGGATCCAAAACCGGCGACGGCGACGTTGGCAGGCAATATACCGGCGTCTTGGGAGGGAAAGCTGCTGTAAAAATGCTGACCTTCGTGTACTCCTTCGCCTCTGCTCCTCGATATAATACAGCAGTTGTGTTTGCAAATGCAAACAGGCCAAAAGCGTTTGCACAAACGTAAAAATGAGTACCACCTTAACAGCATCCATGATCAAACAGTAACGTTACCCAAACAAACTCTAAACATAGGGCGCTCACATGACGTTAAGCATTTTCTGGCGCATAATGTGACGTTTGAGAACCTAAAACCCCGTTTTTCCCAGTTGACACGGCAACACATAACCGGCGTTTTCAGAAATCTCCACTTTGGCCGGAGTTTTTAGAAATAATCGTTTTCTGCGATAAAAACGGCGTTTTCGTGTAAATGACAGGCCAAAACGCAGGGAAATATCTGCGTTTTCCTATCGTGTAAACGGGGCCTTAGACTGTCAAGCAAAACCTCACAGCTCATAGCTCCTCTTAGCTCCGCCCCTCCTCCTTCGGCCAGCATAGCTGAACGTAATCAGTGATCTTGTAAGATTAAATAAATATATATTTTTATATAAGTACAGCGTTTTCTTTACTCAAGAAATACTATGTCTATAAAGGTTAATATATAATGTTTTTGAGGTCTGAGACGCAGGAGCGGTGAAGAGAGAGAAAGGGCAAACCAGAGTAGGCTACAATATAGCCTACTCTCGCGATCGACTGGAAAGCAGTCCGCGATCGACCGGTTGGGCACCCTTGTCCTATATAGTACACACTGGTCCGAACACATAACACAACTTCAAGAGCTTTTCTGTAGACTGTCCAATGCAAATCTCACCATTAATCTAGCAAAATGTGAGTTTGGAAAAGCCACTGTCACTTACTTGGGGCGGGTAGTTGGCAGAGGACATGTTTTACCAGTAATGGCTAAGGTGGCCGCAATTCAAGAATTCCCTGTGCCTTGCGATCAGCGTGCGCTACGCCGATTCTTAGGAATGGTAGGCTACTATCGTAGTTTTTGTAAGAACTTTTCGACTGTGGTTTGTCCCCTCACTAACCTATTGAGCCCCAAAACTAGATTTGACTGGACTGAGTCCTGTAATAGAGTGTTTGAAAACATCAAAGCTCTCTTACTGACTGCTCCCGTGCTGGCTGCGCCAGATTTTAACAAACCGTTTCAGCTTGCTGTAGACGCCAGCAACATAGGCGCCGGTGCCGTACTTTTGCAATCAGGCGCAGACAACGTAAACAATCCCGTGAGTTTCTTTTCTAAGAAATTTAATTCTGCCCAGCGAAAGTACTCCACTATCGAGCAAGAGACTTTGGCATTAGTACAAGCTATCCAACACTTCGAAGTGTATTTAGGTTCTTCGGTACATCCAGTCAAGGTCTATACTGATCATGACCCACTCAAATTCCTTAGTCGCATGTACAATTCAAACCGTAGGTTAATGCGCTGGAGTCTATTGCTTCAACCGTTTAACCTCCAAATTGTGCATGTCCGGGGAAAAGACAATATCATCGCAGATGCGTTGTCTAGGGTGGATGCTTAATAGTATTACTTTTTTTTTTTTTATAAAAAAAAAAAAAGTTTTGTTTATTATAAATGACCTTGCATGTGTCCTTATTGATTGAAATGGCCTATACATATAGGTTATAGTTAATAAGAATAAAAGAAAAACACTGTAGATTATTTGTCTTGAGTTTTATTTAGATTTATTGGGCTTGCTAACCAAATGTAATTCTAAGTAGCCATTTACCTCCAGTCTTTGTGCTAAGCTAGGCTAGCGGTGGGTGCGTCAGACAGAGTTACGGCAGACACGGAGATGAAAAAGGTATGTATGGACTTATCTAACTATGGGGGATCCGGTGAATAAGCTAAAGTCCCAAAAAGACGGCGTGTTCCCTTAAGTTTATCAAAGGTAAAGTGCTTTACCTAAGTGCTTTATTTTTGTATTTGAAAAAGCACACATTAAACTTTGCTTCTTGTTTCCATACTTGGTGTACCGTTTTATGTTCTCACATATATATATAACAAATAGCCTATTGACTCGCAGTACCTGGATAAGCCTTGTGTTACCAGTTTCAGCATGAGAATGTTGCTTTTACTTTGTTAAACCGTTTGTCCCCATAAATCACTTTTGTCCTTATAATACACAACGTTTTCACGTTTGTGTTAAACCGTTTGTCCCCATAAATCACTTTTGTCCTTAATACACAACATTTTCTCATTTGTGTGTGTTAAACCGTTTGTCCCCATAAATCACTTTTGTCCTTATAATAGACAACATTTTCACGTTTGTGTTTGTGTTAAACCGTTTGTCCTCATAAATCACTTTTGTCCTTATAACACACAACATTTTCTCATTTGTGTTTGTGTTAAACCGTTTGTCCCCATAAATCACTTTTGTCCTTATAACACACAACATTTTCTCATTTGTGTTTGTGTTAAACCGTTTGTCCCCATAAATCACTTTTGTCCTTATAATAGACAACATTTTCACGTTTGTGTTTTTAAGTTTTCAATTAAAGGTGTTCCTGGGGGTGCATATAAAAATATATGGCTTGGTTGTCCAAGGAAAAGACATTGGAAGACAAAAAGCTCACACATTCACACTTGGGGCCCTATTTTAACGAAACGCAAGTATCAAGCGCAGAACGCAAGTAACTATGTGGGCGGGTCTCGGTTATAATCGTTGCTATTATACCGGCGGGATAAATGACTCTTGTGCCCGACACAAATCTAAAATGTGTTGGTCTGAAGTAGCTTCATTACTCATAGGTGTGGTTTGGGCGTAACGTGAAATAAACCAATCAGAGCTTCATCTCACATTCCCTTTAAGAGCAGGCGCGCTTGTTCCATGGCGGATTGCTATTATAACGGTGGATTTGCCAGGAGCGGTTCACAGCCGAGGAGACCGACGTTCTCGTCAGGGCCGTAAAACACAGAGAAGTGACATTGGGGATGGAGAAACCCACCCAAATTATTCGGGTAAATGTGTAAGCTAGATTTATGCTTTTATAATAAATTGTCTATCTATCTATCTATCTATCGTAATAATGTATGATTTGCAAAAATGAAAACTGCTGCTTCTGTGATTAGAGAATCAAAGTGTATGCGCGTTGTGCACACGCTACATTGATTATGGCCAAGCATGCGCCCTTAAAATAGCATCTGAATAACATGCGCAATGCACCACTGACTTTAGACTAGGTTTTTTCGGTCATTGGTGGAATTGTTTTATAAACCTGCAAAATAGCACCAGGGAACGTTTGCGCCGGAACACGCCTCCTCTTTGCGCTAAACCGCCCTCGGGAGCGCAAATGTATTTCTTAGTTAACCGACGTGCGTCTGTGGAGGGACAAGTCCGCTGTGCGCGGGTGCAAAATAGGAATGATACATGCGTCCGTGCTGGGTGCAAGATAGTGCCCTTAGTGTAAAAGATGAACAGAAAAATAATTACTCTTGATTCGAATTGAGATAATTATTGCGGCATTAAATTGTTTTTGCATTGAATTATGTGTATGCTTGGTTAAAGAGATGAGTTTGTAAACTTAAACTGATCAAGTGTGTCTAAATTCTGAACAGGGCTGTGGTGGCTTTCAAAGTTTTGGAGCTAAGATATTCAGGGCATTTTTAACAGACCAGAACTTTGTGACCAGAAGGTTTGACTGATATTGAAGTGCTAAGCCATTTGTCCTCAGGTCAGCGATGTCATTTTAATACTCAATGCCTTTATTTTGTGTATGTTTAGATATGTCCTATTAATACATGTGTGTAGTGTTGTTTTTGGCGGTCTGTTTTAATTTTAGTTTTAGTCTAGTCTTTGTGTCAAGCTGTCGTTTTAGTTGTTATTAGTTTTAGTCACGTTCATATTCTTTTTAGTCTAGTCAAGTTTTAGTCAACGAAAACTGATGACATTTTAGTCTAGTTTTAGTCAATGAAAATTGTATTTTAGTCTCTTTTTAGTAATGCAATTCTATTTAACCCAGTCAATATAGAATTACAAACGAGGTTATCTTATTATATTTTAGGGCTGTGACGGTGGTAGTTTATTTTTATTTTTTTTACCACCGCGGTAATGGACTAGCTAACGGCGGTGGTTGGGGGGTTATTTAAAAAAAAAAAAAAACTCGTTTTATATTTTCACACAAAGACGCGTGATGCCTACCACTCTGCGCTTTGAGAGGGATGTGGGACACGAGCAGGAAAGAGACCATCGATCTCTTTATGATATCTTCGTGTTTTCTACTTGATGTAAATTGGTCTGGAGAGCTAATTTTATCCTCCACAAGGGCAAGATATTTAGGCTATGTTTGAGATTGCGCTGCCATGAAAGTGAAATTAAAAATCACCCGCGCGTGTGAAACGCGCTTTAGCCTACAACTAAAATTGACGCGCCCTATGTCTAATATAACAAGCACAAACTGTGTTAAAAAGAATTTGACATGCAAGTACAAATGTAGGCTATCTGTCCTACAGTGTTTTTCTACTTTACCACAGTAAAGAATACAAATATAATAGGCCTAATTAAAAGCAAACCAATGAAGACACGTTTTTAATCCCTTTAAAAACGTGAGACGTGAGTGAAGATTTGGGAAAAGAAAGAGATTCCATGCAGGGATGAGTCACGATTTTTGGATATTCGATTAGTTTATTTAATTATAGAATATCGAATAGGTTGTGCGATTATTCTCTCAAATAAAATCTCCATGTTCTGGTGCTGATGCGGTGACGCGTTCATGTAACCAGAGACGCTGCCAATAACGCACATAACAGCGGTCACAAAGAACCGGCAAAAG
Source organism: Rutilus rutilus (assembly GCF_951802725.1). Classification (NCBI taxonomy): domain Eukaryota; kingdom Metazoa; phylum Chordata; class Actinopteri; order Cypriniformes; family Leuciscidae; genus Rutilus; species Rutilus rutilus. Next base: position 31,176,643 of record NC_140212.1, read on the forward strand.
TAATGATTATGAATGTGTCAAATATATCAATGAGACATTTTAATGGAATAACTAATGGAGTAATATTGTTAAATTCGCTGATAATCGGGTGACCAGATCGCAAACCAGAATTTAAAAGCATGGGTTCACGCACAACTCTCTCATTCGTCGTGACGTTATAACATTTCCTCTCGTCTCGTTTTGGTCAACGAAAATGAAGAGACATTTTAGCATAGTTTTTATTTTGTAAATCACATTTAGTCTCGTTTTTATTCGTCAACGATATTGCATTATACATGAATTTTAGTCATCGTCACATGACCAGCATTTACGTCTCGTCTCGTTTTCGTCAGGTGATACCGGTTCGTTGACGACAATATTTCGTCATAATTTTCGTTGACGAAAGCAACACTACATGTGTGTCCCTTTAATAATACACAATAATGGCATGTGTGTGTGTGTTATAGCTACTGTCCTTATAATAACGGTTTGTGTCATGGGCGGGGCTTTCATGTAATTATAACATGTCCTCATAATTGTGTATTTTGTCAGGTTGTTACATTTTCACTTGTGTTGAGTGTAAACGAATTCTGAAGTGAAATCTGTGTTGTGTGTGTATTTTGCATAGTTTAGTTATTCAATTTTCTAATATTTCTATATAAAAAACTATGACAGTGCACTTTGTTTGCCCTTTTTTATCAAAATCTCTCAGGCGGAATGGAAGAAAATATGGGTTTTGTGTGGTTATGCTAATGTAATGTTGTGCCTAAGTGACTGACATCAAATCCAAATACATAACAAAATACATCAGAGTGTTAGCTTTTATCAGATACCAAGATTATGTTTCTAGGCAAAGGGGTTCAAAAGTTATAAGCCTTTGAAACTCAGCATGCTGTCTTGGTAACCAAAGTTCCTTTTGGAGTCTCCAAATGGCACAAAACAAAAACGCACAGACATATCTGTAGAAAAAGATTCATATAAAATCCATTTTTTAGTCTTTTGACTTCAAACTTTTTTCTGTAGTAAGCTAAGACATGTGGCTATGACCTTGAGTTTGTCTTTATCTCATTAGATGTGTTTACAGCAGTGTATTTTAGTCAGTTTACAGATGAATGACTTTGACGGAAATAAAAACCCGCCATTCTAGCCTCTGTAACTCTGTGTCAGTAAGGTCTAGAATCACCCTGACACTTGTATCAGAAACCAGAGATTGTTTCCTTTCCAATGATACCAGGCACACCCCTGAGTGTCAAAGTATATGGGAGCTGTACCACTTTTAATTTGGGTATGTCGTTTAGATAAAAAACATGAAATTTCAGCCGAACCATAAGAGGTTAATAGCAAAACGTGTTTGATGTAGGCTACGTAGCCATATTATCACCGTTACTCTACTCGTGCCTTAAGGCTTGAATAAGCGTAGAGAGACATTTCCTCACCACTGGCTAAGGGAGGGGAAACAGCCATAAATCTATATTTATGTTATGTGCACTAACAGCTTTAATGACAGAAATAGTAGCAATAACACAACTATGCTACAAAAGAGAAAACTAAACCATTGTCATTTAGGCTAATTGTTTTTAAGTACAACCAACTTCTCCAATAATTCAGGAGTTAATCCCCTTCTATGAGGGCGGTAGACCATGCCTGCAAAAGAAAAGAGACGCTCAACTGGTGCTGATGATGGCAGAGTGGTGTTGAATCTCACGAAGAGCAGCTTGATTAGTGGATACGAGTCCAGTGAAGCCAGGTCCTTTCTAAGGTCCTCCAGGAAGTGAAGGGTCTCTAACTCTGCTTTGCTATATATGTGTGTGTAGACTGTATATTTTTCACAAAACACTTTACCTTAATGCAGTTTTTAAGAGGAGCAGCGCCACTTCTTCTCCTGTCTTCAAAACTCATTCACTTCTTGGAGGGAGCCCGGTCTACAGGGTGTCACGTGATTTTCGTGCATCTAACCTGGACATTGCCATTGCCAACATCAGACCGAAAATATGGCAAAATCATTTACTATGGTGATAAGCATATGGTGATTTTTCTTAAGTATTTAAGTATTTGAAATACTCTAAATACACTCCCTCAAAATATTTTGTGACAAACTACATCTTATTTTTTCCACACCTGCAAAATACAAATTTAATTTAAATACTGCCCATGTCTGCGCGCGCACACACACACACACAGAAAAAAAAAAGAAAAAATGTTACTTGAGTCCGTTAATAAAAAACGGAAATGTTTAATTAATACATTAGGCATCAACTAGACAAGATAGAAGTCAGCAAAAAGGGTCATAGGAAACAGGGTCATCCATTATTCATTTTATTAAAAAAATTGCAGGCAAAACAGATTTAATAGGGATTTAAAATTTACTATAAATATTAATCAAAGCTAGCTCACACACAGAGAGCAGGAGATCCGTCAGAGAATATTAAATAAAATTAATTACAAGTTAAAAAATATTTAATTAAAAACACGCCCACGCACACACAGACAGCAGGAGATGCTAATAATATCATAAATCACAAAGAATATCATAATATCACAAAGAATATAAATAAAATTCCTTATCAGTTAAAAATATTAATAACATGCACACGCGCACACACACAAAGGGTGCGCACAGCAGGAGTCCTTAAAAGATGTGCACAGCCACAGTCTTCTTCAGTGCGCAGCAGTTCTCCATCGCTTACCCGAGAAGGCGGGTATTGTTCCCCTGCTGGATTTAAAGGTGAGACGGAAGATATAACATGTAATGATGTATTTGAAACACTATGCATTTAGAAATGTTAATTTACAAATAAATAAATAAGAATAAATAAATACAAATACAAAAAAAGTCAAACTAGCTGACAGGAAAGTTTATTTTCTGAGGTAAATATTTACTTCATTAGAAATTTTATCAATGACATTCAATATATAAATCAACTACATGAATGAATAAATTAATTCCTGTGAAATATAAAGTAAAAAAAGAGAGAAATCCTGTCAGAGTACGAAGTTAAAAAAATGTATCCTGTCAGAGGCTGCTCTTTTTCCACTTCCTGGCAGGAAATGTAATTTTCTGAGGTAAATTTTCACTTCACAAGAAATGTATTTACGCTATGAATTTATTAATTGGAGGTTTAACATTTCTTGTGATGTAAATATTTATTAAACAAAAAAATAAATCTGTCAGGGATTGGAAAAGGGGCCATCTATAGGGTTATGGCTAAGGTTGAGTTCATTTTCTGCGGTAAAACTTTACGTCATTAGACATTTTATCAATGACTTTCAATAAATAAATCTAAACTAAACTATAAATAAAACAACATGAATGAATAAATAAATTCCTGTGAAATATGAAGTAAACAAAATTACACAAAAATGAAATACAATATAAAGAAAACGAAAAAATATTTATGCAATAAAGTACAGTAATAGAAATATAGAAAGAAAAAAATATATATAAGTATATATACAAGTCATTTCTGTCATGATATTTTCATGTTTTAGAAAGTAATTGAAAATATTATGAAAGTTATAACCATACTTTTTTTTCCTATTATTCTTAGGATGGCAACCGCCTACAGTCGGCAAGCACCGCTAAAAGTGAAGTGTGTGGGTAGCTGCAGGAGCCAAAAGGCTTTCAATTTCATCTCCAACGACAATATAATTGATGTTGGAGCATACAAGGTGACCACACTGTCAGCCCTAACTGATGGACAGACATGGTACACCTCAATAAAAAATGGAAATGACCAGAGTTTGAAGAGGATGGGTCGTATATCATCAAAAATTTCACCCTCTCAAAACAATATGGCCGGCAGTGTATTTTTTTTTAACCGGTCAAGCAGGAAATTTAAAACCTCCCCATTGGCCATAACCAAGGAGGCAGAAAGAGCTGCTAAAGAGGTCCTCTGTCCTCCTTCCCCATTTGTAACCGGGGAAGAACAGGAGATCTTCACAAGCCCTGGGTACCTGAGTCTGCGGGGAAATATTGAGAAAGTGAGTGAATTTAAAAGCACAATTGAATATCTAGTACATTATCCTGGTTTACTTGTAAGCTATTATAATTGTGTTTCTCAATCACAGTCCTAGAGTACCCTCTTATTTGAGATACACATTTAGGTGAATTAACCTTGATTGGGAATACATAGAAAATATTCAGTGTTGGGGATACCTGGACCAGGACTGAGAAACACTCATCTGTGACACTGGGCTGTTATTTTCCAGGTGCAAGTGGCCAGGATGACTCGGGCCCAGTATCCCCTCCTGGACCTTTCTTTGAGGTCTGGAACAAAACTCCCAATGGAGGAGGCAAAGTCCTCCAACTATACGACTATCAAGGTAAACAAATATAAATTTCAAAGATTATCAAAGACAAGTAAACAGTCATTAATAAAAATTAAGAACAAATAATTAAACTGCAAGCATTGAAATCTTATGAATCGTAATTGATACATTTTTACTGTTTATAATAATCTTAACCCTAAGTGTGGATGTTTTTTATTTATTTTTTACCAGGTTGTAGAGCACCAGATCCTTGAAGCAGTGCTGACAATTATTGGAGTGTCCGAGGATGATGATAATATGCTCATCCTGTTGGACAGTGAACTAGAAGACTGTACCAAGCCATTTTTACCATGGCAATATAAATGACTTGGTACAGTCTTCTAGTTCACTGTCCAACAGGATGAGCATATTATATCATAAAAGTCCAGCATATTCATCATCGTGTGCTGAAGCTTGAGGCCGTGGATACAACTGAGGCCGCAAAATCCATGGATACAGCCGAGGATGCAGAATCCCTGGACCTTATCGAGGCCGCAGAAGCCACAGAATCCCTAGATGTTGAAAACACTGAGGCTTAAAATGTGTTCATTGACTTTTATTAGGATTTGTTTTCTTAAGGTCTGATTGTTTTCCATTTCAAATTTTTTTTATTAAACATAAATAACATGTAAATAGCATTAAGTTCTCATAAATAACATGTAAATAACATTAAGCTCATACAAATTGAACTCGACATGTTTTTCTCTGGTGAACTCAAGAGAGTGACACTACTCTTCCAAATTTGGCAAGTGTTCAACTTTTAAGGTTCCCCTTCTTTATGTGCACTACGTGTAAATTAATTGGCAGCCTTTACAACATCTCATTGACATAAATAACACTTACATAAAGTTCTCATAAATAACAGTAAGCTCTCTTCCTGCTCACCTACTGTTCGGACGCTCTTGCTTACTGCTCCACGCTTTGCTCTATCGCTTTTATATTTTATCTTCTATATTTTTATATTTTATCTCCTTTTATCACCTAATTTTAACTTCAGCAAATCAGCACAGTTTGGATTACTACAAAAACACAGAATTCTTTTACCCCGACCAGCTTACATTCCGGGGAAAGGAAAACACAACTGCCTACATATTTATAAGGATAAGAGAGAAAATGCCTCTTCAGGTTCAAGAATCTACTTGCTGCACTAACTGCCACAGACTTTTGCAAAGGATTGCAGTTCTTGAAAAAGTTACTTACAGGACCACCAAACCAGACGGAGCACACAACAGAGCTTCGCCATGGACACCTTCAGCATATAGCCGGTGAGTCCCATGAAACTAGTGCTCCTCGACAGGTAGAGAAACAAGCCGATCGACTTACAAATCGATGGCACAAACAGGGAGCGAGACCCAAAGGCACTCGAGACATCAGATTGTCACGAGCATCACATATTACCGCAGTAGCATCCTCTACCCCAGATACAGCTCTGACAAGGATTGCAAACACTGGTCTGCTACCACTGCCTATACATCTTGAGAACAGATCTGAAGTACTATTGAATGTAAATGAGGAATCCCCAAACGTGATGAATGTGATCGAACACAGACTGAATCAGCCAGTAGCTAACACTGATGCTAACTGGCGCTCAAGGTCCAGCAGACAGCGGCACTCAGCTCAGAGCGCAGCCGAGCCCCGGACTCTGATAGTGGGGGACTCCATAATCAGAAACAGCGGCGGTTTCTTCATTAGGGCGATCGGGCGACGCACCACCAAAGTGTGAAAGGGACTTTTTCAATCACTATCTCATTCAACCACTAGCTGTCACTCACTGTTGTTCTGCCTCTGGATATAGTCCAATCAGCGCCAAGTCACGTTCTGTGGAGTACCGCCTCTTTTTGGGCGATTTCACGATGGCTGAGAATCGCCCAGAGTGTTCCCATAGACTTACATTCAAAGTTTTTTTTTTTCAAACTGCAGGCACTGCAATGCATTCTCTATGGGTTCCGGGAGGGCTCGCACTAACGTGCTTTCGTCATCATACGTAAACTTCACTTGTGCAGCGATTGGTGGAAACAAATATACCTCTAATAATATTTAGCCATAAGCTGAAGTGACATCCAATAATTTCCTCAGTGCATAACTTACATTTCACGGACATATTCTCCATCTGTAAATGTTAGAAAGTCCAGTTTGCTGTCATGAGTGGGCGAGCTTTCTGCAAGCTATACTTCCGTGAACGAGCGTCGCCGCGTGCATGCGTGCCGAACAGACGGAGCGCAATAGAATAGGAGCGCAATTATTCTGACTAAAATATACATTAGCACTAAATTATAAATATATTTAGCTAAAACATTTGTTGTTGAATATTTGTTGTTGGTGAACATAAATGTGCTAGAGAATTTCAAACCTACATGTGTATTTTTATGATATTAGCTTTGTTTTATTTATTTGTTTGTTTTTTTGTTTTTTTTAAGTTTAGTAAATTTAACTACTTCTTTAAAAAGCATTATTTTGTTTTTAGATTGTAATGTTGCAATGTTAGAATGTAATGTGATTTGACCCCTTTTTTGGATAGACTGCAGATAGACAGCAAGGTACAAACTACAGTATGTTTGTTTTTATAACCTTCAATATGAACATTGTTTGTAGGACAATATTGATTAGGATATTAAATATTTTAAAAAATAAATACAGGTTTTTTTTTTATTCAAATAGAAAATAATAATTAAATACTCAGATTATGCCTTGCCTTGCCTATGTATATGGATACTAAAACAATACTATACACATTGTAGAAATGTTTTTTGACAAAAATTGTCAAGTTTATGATGTGTTTACATTGTTAGACAGTGTGTATTTTTATGAGGATACTGTACACATTATAAAAAAAATGCTTGAAGTCATTCATCTTAGATGATAAAATTACACATTCTGAAAGTAAATTCATTTCTTTATATTACATTAATATTTTAAATTGTATTTTGTTGGATATTTGGTTAGATGTAAAGTAAAAAATTAAGTTAATACAAAGATAAAACATTGAGACAAAGTATAATTTGAGATTTCATTAAACTTAAAAACTTTATTTGATTCAAAGATACTTTTTGCTTTGGCTAAGTAATGGATAGTTAATTCTCTTCAAAGTAACAATTTTAAGTTGATAAAAAGTAATTAGATGTAACAAGTTGACGCAAAAGTTTTACTTTGATCTAATGAGACACTTTTTTTCAGTGTAACTAATCTTTCATTCTTTTTCTTTCTTTCTAGCTAATATTTCTTTCTTTTTCTTTCTTTCGAACTAATCTTACTTTTTTCTTACTAATCTTTATTTCTTACTAACTATTTTCAACTAATCTTTATTTCTAACTAATCTTTCGTTCGAACTAATCTTTCTTTCTTTGTTTCTTCTAACTAATCGTTCTTTGTTTCTTTCTCTAATCTTTCTTTCTAACTAATCTTGATCTATCCATGGTCATGTTAAAACATGGTAAATCATGCTAGCAATGTGGTAAACCATACTAGAAACATGATAAATCATGTTAAACCATGCTAGAACAGTTTAAAACTTTTTAAAACTTTCTGGCTAGGCTTTTTCAAGCCAACTTAAAGTTTGTCTATGAACTTTACCATCTATAAAGAAAGATACATTAGTTAGAAAGAAAGAAAGATGGATTAGTTAGAAAGATGTTTCTAACTGTTAGAAAGATCTTCTAACTAATTCATCTTTCTTTCTAACTTATCTATCTTTATTTCTTTCTAATTGATCTTTCTTTGTTTCTAACTAATCCATCTTTCTTTCTTACTAATCCATCTTTTTAACTAATTAATGCATCTTTATAATTAATTCATCTTTCTTTTTCTAAATTATCCATTTTTTCTTTCTAACTAATCTCTTTCTAACTAATCTCTTTCTAACTAATTAATCCATCTTTCTTTCTAACTATTCTATCTTTCTAATTAATCCATCTTTCTTTCTTACAAATCTATTTCTCTTTCTAACTAATCTCTTTCTTTCTTACTAATCCATCTTTTTTACTAATCTTTCTCTTTCTAACTAATCCATCTTTCTTTCTAAACTATATGCCATTGTAAATACTATATCTAAACCATTGAGACTCATTTAAACTCATCTATCTATCTAATATATCAAATTTCTTATCTATCTATCTCTATCTATCTATCTGATATATCAAATATTTATAATCTATCTCTATCATAGGAAGTGTGTGTGTGTGTGTGTGTGTGTGTGTGTGTGTGTGTGTGTGTGTGTGTGTGTGTGGATCAAAAAAGACAAAATCAATTAATTATGCTTAAAAGAATTTTATTTAATGCCCATTTGGATCGCACTTAGTCTGGAACCTCAACCCTTAAGCAAGTTCCATTCATTCTTTATCTAACACACACACGCACACACACACACACACGCATACACACACACAATTTATATCTAACACATGCACACAAGAAGTAGACAAAATGTCAACAGTTAATTAGAGGTTATGGTTAGGGTTAAGCAGGTTATGTATTACATTTACATGGAATAAAGCTTCGTTTACGTTTGTATTTAAGACGTAAAGCCTTCAAACATGTTCAATATGTACACAATATCGACCTAGCCTGGCCTTTATATCCATAGCTCGGCCATTAACGTCACATCCCTTCATAACAATAAATAAAATTAACAAAACGGACGTAAATTAATTCTGTACGTTTAAGATAAACATTTAAAACATAAATTAACTCAGAAATTAGCGTTACCTCGGAGAACAATAACATTAGTGGCTAGTCGGCCGCATTAGGCCTCTAAGTTTGAACAGCATTTATGAAAGTAATACTCATAAGTCATAATACTCAGTCGTAATCAGGCTAAAAATAAGTTTACTTTTAATCCAATTAATTAATTCATCACTATTTTGATGATTTTTCCGAATTTTAAAAGACATAACACTTACCTGACTGAAGCAACGAGAGTTCGTTGTCGACGAGAGAGCCGAATGATTTCCCAGACGCGTAGTTCCAGCAGTCTCATTGGTTATAATCAATCACGTGCTGAAAAACTGATAACGGTCATCTTATTTTGTACATTTGAAATTACATTGTATAAACATTTAATTAATTAATACATCACTAAAGAATACCAACAATAATAAAATGGGTAAATTATAATGAAGTCAACTGAGGTTAGCTTTAATTGGAATTTTTTGTTTTTTTTATACATCCATCTATCTATAAATTACAGGAACGTCTGTCTGTCTGTGTGTCTGTCTGTCTGTGTGTCTGTTAACCACATATCTCTCGAACCGTTAGTCCGATGGATTTCAAACTTGACAGGTGTCTCGCTACGTTCACGAGTAAGTGCAGTGCCAAGTTTGACGTTGTTTGGATGAGAAATGCTAAAGATATCGGTAAATATATCATTTTTAAAAGGTTGTGGTTTAAAAATAAACATTCTGACATTAGAGGGTTGTATCGGTCAAAGAAGCCCCAAGAAGGTTGTGGTTTAAAAATAAACATTCTGATATAAACACTCAGAATGTTTATTCTACACTGTTTACTTCTGAATATTATAGTTTGGTTCCAGAACGTGATAAATCCATTTTGATTAATTTGAGTAAAAATGTGTTTTCTTTACCAAGAAAGTGGCAAGATGAAAACCACTATTTTCTGTTTCAAACTTTCACATAGCATCTTTAGGTTATAATAACATAAAAAATTCAAATCTTTTTTTTCCCAAAAATGCAATCATTTTCCCCAAAAAATGCAATAAATTCATGACACTTTTTTTTTTTTTTCAAAATGCAATTAATCCATTGAATCAATATAAAAGTTATTTTTTATCATATTTAAACTGTTGGAATCAGCCATCGCTAAGAAATATCTCCTGATTTTGCACGGGCACTTTGCACTGCTCCCTGAATCGACGCGCTTATTCATTTGTGGATGTTAACTGAATCTGTAAGTCAGCTATGCTGTTTACTTCTGAATATTATATTTCATTACGTTATCGCTTAACGTTATCGCTACTGTGTAATAGTAGCATATGCTATTCACCAACTAAACATATCCTATTCAATGCGTTCACAGTCTCTTTCACGGCCATCATTTGTAGTAGCCTATTCACAAACTGTTTGCTCAAGCATAGCGTTTTCTCGGAGTTCACTGTGTGCTTTCTACCATGCACAAATAAAAATGTCACTGAACTTTTGCTGTGTAATAGTAACAATGAGAACTCAAACACACCAAACCAACTAATTACTAAATACACACTCAAAAACGGATTTTGCATATCTCTCGAACCGTTAGTCCGATGGATTTCAAACTCGACAGGTGTCTTGCTACGGGCACGAGTAAGTGCAGTGCCAAGTTTGACGTTGTTTGGATGAGAAATGCAAAAGATATCGTGTTGTGGTTTAAAAATAAACATTCTGACATTAGAGGGTTGTATCGGTCAAAGAAGCCCCAAGAAGGTTGTGGTTTAAAAATAAACATTCTGATATAAACACTCTGTCAGCTACACTGTTTACTTCTGAAAACTGAATATTATATTTTATTCACAGCCATCATTTGTAGTAACCTATTCACAAACTGTTTGCTCAAGCGTAGCATTTTTTCGGAGTTCACTGTGTAGCCTGCTCCCTGAAATCTGTATTGTAACAATAAGCACTCAAATACACCAAACCAACAATTACTAAAAACACACACAAAAACTGATTTTGCACGGGCACTTTGCACTGCTCCCTGAATCGCGACGTGCTTATTCATTTGTGGATGTTAACTGAATCTATATGTCAGCTATGCTGTTTACTTCTGAATATTATATTTCATTCTGGTGCGCTTAACGTTATTGCTACTGTGTAATAGTAGCCTATGCTATTCACCAACTAAACATATCCTATTCAATGCGTTCACAGTCTCTTTCACGGGCATCATTTGTAGTTGCCTATTCACAAACTGTTTGCTCAAGCATAGCGTTTTCTCAGAGTTCACTGTGTGCTTTCTACCATGCACAAATAAAAATGTCACTGAACTTTTGCTGTGTAATTGTAACAATGAGCATTCAATCACACCAAACCAACAATTACTAAAAACACACACAAAAACTGATTTTGCACGGGCATTTTGCACTAGTTATAATAAATACAATTCATTAAAAATAAGTTCATTTAAATACATGCATTATTATAATAAATACAATTCATTAAAAATGAGTTATTTTAATGCATACATTATAACAATAAATAAAATCATTAAAATATTTTAATTTCAATAAAAACATAACATTTATTTAAAAAATCATTCCACCAGGCGTTCAATGTACTGTAGAAAAACAAACAGAACAACAAATTAGAGTTACCAGACCCAAGCAGCGCTGAAAAGGGGCGGGGCTACATAAGGTCTATTGCATGCACACAAGAAAAAAGAAAATCATTTGCCAAAGGTCATCATGTGCCTTGGTGATATCTCTGATTGGACTGCTGCCAAGAATAAAAGACCCCTGCCCCCCTTGTCCTTGATCATTCATCAAGAACTACACCAATTTTCTGCGGTAAGTCACTTTGTACATTTCTACAAATGTTGCTTAAAAGTTGTAACTTGACAACTAAAAACGTAATTATTCCAATAAAATAAAAGTGATAGGGCCTATGATGGTGACAAGACAGGCTGACAATATAGGATTAATGAACTAATCTGTCAGGATTTGTTCAGAAAGGAGTATTTCTGACAGGAAAATGTAGTTTCTGAAGTAATTTTTTACCTTAATTCAAATTACATTAGTGATTTTTTACTCTAATGAAGACATGACAATACAGTAAACTATATTATGACAGGATTTGTTCTGAGAGGAGTATTTCTGACAGGAAAATGTAGTTTCAGAAGTAAAATTTTAACGTGACTCTAAATTGAGTTTGACACCACTGCACTAAACCAACTGAATGGTCAATCTGTTGGACATAGTTGTATTATTTGCCTGATGAATTGCCATTGGTTTTCTGTTTTAAGATGATGATACATGGGGCAACTTTTTGTTGTTGTTTTGGGCACTTTTCCATTGAGATATCCAGAGAGAAATTTGTTGCCCATTCTCAATGGGAAAGTGCCCAAGTAAATGCCTAAGTAAAAGTTGTCCGTGTATCATCACCTTTACTCTTTCAATCAATGTGTATTTTCTCTTACCCTCCAGAATGTCAGCGGCAAGTTCGGCATACAGCAGGCCTGCGCCCACCCGGATCACCTGTGTGGATGATCGGACAAACCGTCGGGCTAAAACATACGAGGTGTCCAAAAACGAAATTAAAATAGCGTCCTTCAAAACCACCACAATAAGTGCTCTCACTAATGGCGTGAGGGCATTTATTGCTCCTGTGGAGGGTGAGAGCCCACTGTTTGAAAACGGGAGGGCCTATATTATAAAAAATTACACCCTGTCCCACAAATTTGGATGGGAGTGCATATTCCTCAACCCCAACTCAAAAAAATGTCAAACAGCTTCCTTCGAGTTGCCAGAGGAGGCAGAAAGATCAGCAAAGTACCTCCTCAATCCAGCAACTGCCCTGCTGTCTGGGGAAGAGCAGGACATATTCACAAGGGGAGGATTCATCTCCCTGAAGGGAGAAATTGAAAAAGTGAGCAAATTAATTTAATAACATTTTATTCAATAAAATAAATTCAACTTTTTAAAAAGAGTTTTCCCCCCAGCTTGTAATTCTATAGCCACAAATGTTTTGCTAATTTTTATTAATATTAAGATAATCTCCGCCATCATTTTATTGCCTGTGTAACACATAAATTTTAGTTAATAAAATACAACAGTTCCAAAAACTTTCATTTTCCTAACGTTTTAGTAAATGTTGAAATTAACATTAACGAAGATAAATACTTCAAAACTTCAAAAGCATTTTTCTTTTTAGATCATGCGGTCAACTAACATTAATAGTGTTCATGTAATGACTCATGTCTATATAATGCCTTTGCTGAGACTTCCGCTCATGTTATTACATTTCAGAAAACTGTAGCTGAACCAGTCGAGGTGGAGCTCACCATAATCTGGGTCTTGGAAGGAGATGCAGGTGCCACAGTTCTGCTGTCTGATGCCTATGAGGAGTAAAGTGTCCCTGCAGCTCTGCACCTCGACATTGCTGCTGATGACCTGCCAATTAAATTGACACTAACACACCAAAATAAATAAAATAGTTCAGAGCATTGAACCGTTGGAGGTCATGTTTGAGTCAATTTGACTTTTTGTTTTGTTTTTAATTTTATTAGTTGTTTTATCGTTTATGAATTGTTAAAAAAATTTATTCATTGTTTTATCGTTAATGAATTGCTCATTTTTACAGTTTAATAAAACGTGTTTTAATACATTTTGCTTTTAGTGTTTTTTCTATGCATTCCATAAGATCAGAGCAACATTAAGCATTTATGATTTATGTTTATGGTAGGGAGGTGATAAAATGCATCAGACTTAGGCTAATGATTATTTAATTCTTCATTACTTATACGACCTTCTGGAGAAAATGTTACTCTTAAAGGTTGTATAAGGAATAAAGAAATAGAAGAGAGTAATTAATTGCATAACACTAACTCCTTTTAACAGTTAATTGTATATTTATATAATACTTATATAGAGAAGTAATGTGTACATACACTATTTTTTTAAAGAATAACAAATTATTTTTCTTTTAAACACCACACTTGAAATTGACATGACAAAAAAAAATGTGCCTGTGGGTAATCAACACCTAATTTAAAGGACAATTCCGGTGAAAAATTAACCTAGGGGTAATTAACACATGGTTACCGAGTCGATCGTTCTCTGGGATGTGTTTTCATGGCAATCGAATGTAAAGAGTTTTATCTCTAAAAACAGATTAGCTTATAACGCTAGTATATGGGGCATAAAATAAGTAAAAGTAAATCGCTAGTTAATAGCACTCAAAATAGCCTCACACTAACACGGTAGCATAATGAGGGTCCCTACATGCAAACCGAAGCATTGAGAACTTTGTAAGTGTACAGACAGTTTAATAAGAAGATACTTTATAAAGACAGTACATTACGCGTATGCAGGCAGGAGCCATCTTGGAAAACAGTCTCAACTAGTCAAGTCACGAACGCCGTGCTAAGTGAGCTGGTTGATAGGAATTATGTTTGTGAAATCTAGGCTAATTACATGGAAATGCATGAATTATATCTGTTTATTAAAATATATGGGTGACCAGCTCACTTAGCACGGTGCCACAATGTGGTGTTTTCGACTCAGAATGCAGAGACAATAACTCAGTTCAAGGGCTTTACTTGAAAAGCAGGGCAAAAGTATCCAACAAGGAACAGGCAAAAACAAAAGTAACAATCCAGGCAAAGGTCAAAGTCCACTATATCAGTCAGAATCAGTGAATAATCCAGAAGCAGGAGGCAAACTCGTAATCCAACAAACAGGCAGGTACAGGTGGGTACCAAGCAACAACCACAAGAGATAAAGTACTCTGAGAATAACTCACAGACAGGTTTAGTCAACAGGACTGCACCGGTGTCAACTCAAGAACTCTTCTTCTTTGTTACGTTTTATGGCGGGTGGCACCAGCATTATGGTGCATTACCGCCACCTACTATGTTGGAGTTTCCTACCCTTGAAAAAAAAAAAGTATATATATATATAAAAAAAATAATTATATATATATATATATATATATATATATATATATATATATATATAAAATAATAATAATTTTATATATATATATATATATTAGGGGTGTCCCCGACTATGGATTTTCATAGTCGAATCAGAATCGTCAAGTCTTGCCTATTATAGTCAACTAATAGTCGAATCATGTGTATGGGGGCGGGGCTTTAACATTTCAAAGCCACGATGTACAGAAAATCACACAGATATAGAAGAAAATGTATACCCACCCGTGCAGCACTTGTGGAAGAGTGGAACGCATTGCCTCAGGACAACATCATGAGTATCAACAGCATGAGATGTCGCTGTCAAGCTGTCATTGCGGCAAATGGTGGAAACACCCGCTAATGACATTGTCAATTTTTGTTATTTGGGGCTACCCTTGTTATTGTCTAAATTTTGGGGGTACACTAATGAAAATGGTGTTTCTTCTCATTCATTATTAGTAATATCAAAGGATACTTTTACTTATTTCATTAAAATTCAGACCAAATAGGAATAGCACTATCCCTAACTTATATATTTCCACAACCTTTTTGTCCCTGCATTTTTTCCAGGAAATATAAGTCAACTGACACTGAAGGAAACAACCAAGGTGGTGTTACTGATAATGGCACTGTCGGAATATACCTTCCTTGCCTTAGTGCCACATCTCCAGCTATTTCCTCACATTTCCATGCAAAGCATCCCCGTTTGGCCCTTTCACTCTCCCAACATGGGAGAAGTATCTTTGTTGTAGGATGTCGATCCTCAGAATGCCCTTGTAGATTTATCCAGTAATGCATCATTAACTGTTTACATCTAATGTGCAGCAGCAATTCCCCCACCTCAACCTGAAGAGCAGCCACAAGAGTTGTTTTTACATCCCCACAGCAGAGTCTCAAGTTTTTGCTCAGCGCTGCGCCACGTCTAGGACAACTCTCACCTGAAAATTCGATAACATCAGCAATTTTCTGATTTCTGTAAATAAATATAAAACTAAATGTATATTGCAGCACAGGGTTAAGTCCGTAAATACATTAACTACGATTTGAGACACATAAATGTAAATTTAATATAAAACTATGTAAATGGCGCTCTGTGGCGCGGCAGGATTTTGAACACGGTCCTCAGCCGTTGCTGGGCATCGCGGACAGACGCCGAAAGGTGCCGCCGGTGTGTGTACTCTCATAGAGAATAATGTGTTCGAATTTAAAAGACGTGCGACCCCCTTAATACTGATCTAATCAGTGCTGTATACAAATTTTTACTAGCAACCCTACTTGCCCCCCATTCTGACCCTGTTAAGCATCTCATCACATTCAGTATCTTTTTACACTTAGTATAGCAAAGAACTCAACACGACAAGGGTTTTAAATAGGCAGCTTAACAACGTTCAGGTGAAACTAACAAATCAATAATGAGAACATGTGACAGGCATAAAACAAAAAAACTCTGAGGACCTCACATGGCCAAAAAAGGAACAGTCACATAATTCATGACAATAACCACTCGCTATAATGATTGCCAAACATCTTCTCAGAACATGTATGTACTGTAAGAGTATTAAGGTAACAAGCTGCGGGAAATAACTGGAACGTTAAAACAAAAATTCTAAATTAGAAATGTTGCAGATTTCTAAAATGCAGTCACATCTGTACATTTACTGTCACTAATAGTACATGAAGAAACTAATAATGCTGCCTAAAATGTTTTAATTTGTACAGGATTTATCTGAAAGCAGTGAAGGAGAATTGCCGTCAGGTGAAGAATTTGTCCCTGATGCTGAATCTATGTCTGAATCTAACTCGAACATAGAACATGACTTGGAAAGCCCTATCAGCAACAACTCTCTGGAAGTTTACTTGACCAATAATAAAAAAAGGCCTTCATTTATGTGTGAGAATTTTCAGATTTATGCTGGAATTATTGATTTTATTTGTCAATTTCTATAAAAATGCTTTCTATTGGAGTCACACCTGTGTGTGTGTTTGTGTGCGGGAGCATGTGTGTGTGCAAGTGATCATGTTCGTTCGACAAATTATTATTATTATTTTATTTTTTCATTCATTTCAATGTGGGGTCATATTGACGTGGGGTCACATTTTTTTGTGTGTGTATAGATAGATAATGTAGAAAAAGTGACAATTTTATTCTACTGAGATGAAGGGAACCATTTTTTTTAATTAAACAAAAGTCGCTTGGGGTCATATAGACCCCAGAGCACAAATGAGGGTTAAAGCTGCTAAAGAAGTTGCAGGATTTAGCGAGGATGAAAAGACAGTTGAAGCACCAAGTTTTGCATTAAAGATTGGACAGCACTTACTACAAGTGAGCTCAATCATCCAGTGCAATGCAATCATTGCAGGTGATAAGGAACTCAGAGAATGTGCAGAAGAGTTCCAAACATTGTACAGGACAAAGTGGACAGAGTGTGTATCTTACACTGCACGGATGTCTGCCAAAGAAAAGAAATACAACAAAACAATAAATCTACCACGGACAGAAGACATCCAGATGTTGACCAAACATCTTGAGAAGGTTTCTGAATCAGCCTACAACAAACTGGAAAAAGCTGCTTCAATGCAGAATTATTCTGACCTTGCCAGAGTCTGTCTCACAAGAGTAATTACCTTCAACAGACGACGTTCTGGAGAAGTTTCGAGAATGCAACTAAGTAATTTTATTGAAAGCGATGCCTCATCTACTCTTCCAGAATTCGGACTGTCAAACTATGAGAAACGTCTTTGTTCCTATTTAACTAGGGTTGAACTAAAGGGAAAGAAAGACCGGAAAGTTGCTGTTTTGCTGACCCCGGATCTTGAAACTTGCACTCAGATTGCTGGTAGAAAAAAGAAAGGATTGCAATGTCCTGGATGAAAATGGATACTTGTTCGCAGTTCCAAAATGTCTGACATATTTCAGAGGACATGACTGTGTTAGAAAGTTTGCAGAAGAATCTGGATCAATAGTTGAGATCCACTCAGTTGCGGAAACAGGTTGCAACAACATCGCAGATACTTAACCTGAAAAACAATGAGATGGACCAACTCGCTGATTTTTTGGGCCATGATATAAGGGTTTACAGAGATTACTACAGACTGCCTGATGCAACAGTTCAGGTCGCAAAAATCTCCAAAATCATTTTAGCATTGGAAAGAGGAACTGTTGCAGACCTTCAGGGAAAATCTCTCGATGAAATTCAAGGTCATTTTTAATATTTTTTTATATTTAAGCATGTCAAGTCAATGTTATTTGTATAGCGCTTTTTACAATACATGTTTCGAAGCACCTTTACAGACATTCATGGTATCAGTGTTCATGATACCTTAGTGCAGGGTTCTGCAGAGTTACTTTTCCAGTAGCATTCTCTCAGGTGTCTTTCATTAAAGGAATAATTAATAATTATTTTCAATACTATGAAAGTCAATGGCTTCCCTGTTTGGAAACCACATTCTGATTCACATTCTGGCTTCCCTGTTTGGAAACCATCATTCTGATATCAAATGCACTGTAAAATAAATGAAAATGAATATTTCATATATTTTAATTTACACTACAGTATAGGGAAAATACAATACTTTTGTCCTAATTTCTTCACTTGCAAGAGATAAACCCTTGAGCTTGAAACAAGAATGCATATTAAGAAACAGCCTCAGTCCTGAAGGGCCACTGTCCTGCAGAGTTTAGCTCCAACCCTGATATACAGTATCTCACCTGGCTGTAGCCTTCTGCTAATCCTGAAGACCTTGATTAGCTTGTTCAGTTGTGTTTGTTTAGGGTTGGAGTTAAGCTCTGTAGGACAGGACCGAGTTTGCCCATCCTGCCCCAAGACCTGAAATGGGTGTGTCAGACAAAATGTGCAGTGTTGGGGGGCTACAGGAATGTGTCTGGGAACATCTGGTGTATAGTATGAGAAAAAGAATGTGTTATTAAACTTAAAATCATTCAAATGTATTCTAGCAGCTAATTTGTAAATGAGCATAATATGGGCACTTCAATTAAAATTACATGCAAATATTGTTCAGCCCAGAACACAATTTGTGAGCGTGTTTGTAACAATAAACTTTATAATTTAGTAAATCAGACCTATGTTTTTATAACCATTACATTTTTTTATTGCATTTGTCCCCCTCATCTAGAATTTGCAGAAGTCAATGAGAGTGACAGTGAAGATTCATGTGAAGATGAGCAACATCTGGAAGACACTTCTGCTGTGTAATGAAAGTTAAAGTCTGAAATGATATTAAATTAAATGTGCTTGCAATGCCCCTTGATTATGTGAGTTTTAACCCTCTGGGCTTCTTCGGTCAAAAATGACCGAAAACGTATACATTTTGAATTTTTAAAAATTGTTGCTTCATCGGAATGGTATGACACTTGGTGACTTTTGTTGTATTAGCTATGTGAACACACAAAAAAATCATGGACATGATTCGGATATGTTAAGGCACATGTGTCAAACTCAAGGCCCGCGGGCCTAATCCGGCCCGCCACATTATTTTATATGGCCCGCGAGAGCATATGGGTGTCTTAAAATTAGGGATGCAACAAAATAACGAAAATAACATTTTCGGTTTTTGGCCGAAAGATACTAAAAAGCCGCCGCGCCCCTCCGTGTTCGACGATGGTTTGACTCTGGCTCAGTGTGTTTTATGACTTTGAGTGCGAATCCGCTTTCGAAGAACTTCGAAGCGCGTTCCGCTATGTGTGTGCGCGCTGTGCTCTCCGCTCCGTGTTCACAGTTCTGCTCAATGTTCCGCAAGCAACCTCCGCGCGCGCGTGTGTGTGTTTGTGTAGCGAGCTCTGCTCACGCTCACCGGAAAGGCAAAGTCCGCTAAAAAAAACGTGCCGACATGACATTTCTTTGGACTTGTTTCTTTTTGCAATAGCACTACTGTGCTGTAACATGGTGTGTATAGTATAGCCGTGCTGGGCAACACTGGTAAAATTACACGAATCACAATCCTTTGGTGACAAAAACATTGATTAACTCAGGAAAGAAACAAGTTGCTGAAACCAATCTTTAATGCTAATATAAATTGCTCATTTGCCTCTGGACACAAAAAGTTTGCACTGGTTTTTGATTGAAATGTAACATCTATGCAAAATAATCCTTGAAAGATTTCTCATTTAAGGCCATTCCTGTTTGGAATATGTGATTGTGTATTGTCAACAATAAGCAGAAACATTCTGCATTTCCATTTTGTAGTGTGGATCATTCATTGCAACATGTATCCTCATTCTCATTTTTAAGAATCTGTTATCTTGACAAATAATTTATGCTACTGCCCACTAACATGCTTTTAAAGCTATTGTTATCAGTTTTTTTGGCCTTTAAACACCTTAAAATGCACATATGTAGGTCCGAGAAATCCATATTTTATCGGGGGAGCATGCCCCCGAACCCCCCTAACTACCTCACATTTGAATACGCATGACTGTGTGGTAATGTGTGCTGGTGTGGCTACAGTGCCAAGGCTGAATTTTTTAGCCAGTTTTCCCCTGCATATACAATATACATTATTCTCTGTATCAAATCATTATTACCCAGCCCCTGATGTTTCGGGCTCATCCCCTGATGTTTTTAAAACCTAGAAACACCCCTTCAAATGCATATACAATATTTGTAACTTAAATAAGTAATAATCAAATAAAAAGACAATATATTAACATTTTAAACGTCTTACAGTTACAACCGGCCCTTTGAGGGCAGCCATAATGCTGAAGTGGCCCTCAGTGAAAATGAGTTTGACACCCCTGTGTTAAGGGGTCGTAAAAAAAATAGTCACACTTAGCTTCCTCCGGTCAAAAATGACCGACATAGGAAATGAATGGGAAATACGAAAAAATACAAAAACTCAGAGAAACTTTTGGTGGTACAAACTACAGATCAGCCACTGTGCTGAAAAAAAAAGTGCACAGCAATGAAGGGGTGACACTCTAAAACATCAAGAGTGCAAATAAGACACCCTCCCCCCCTCCACACACACACACACACACACACACACACACAGAGAAATGAACTGGTAAGACTGAAACAGCAAATTTTGCTCCAAACTATATAAAAATTATATACTCATAATAACTCCAAAACTATAGCAAGGAGAGTCAAAAGGTAAGTATCGTTTGAAAGAGCTCTTTTAAAAAAAATTGAAAATATAAATTACATTACATTTGGACATTGTCCTGCAGAGAAACTGCGGATAAAAGACAATATATATATATAATTTTTATTATGATTTTGCATATCTTTCTTATTTGTCATGGAATAACTCAGGAAGGAAATAAGATAGGAGGAATTTTTTTTTTTAGTGAAGTCCCCCTACATGTTAGCTGCATCTGGATAAAAAAAATAAAATAATTTTTGGATAAAGAAATCAAAAGTTACAGCATTTGGAAAAGAGAGAGCCTTTTTGTACAGTCTTTGACACCCCCTCAAGGGCAATCTATTCTCCATGAAGAATATCTTGTCATAAAAGCAATAGATTATGTTAATTAGGCAAGATTTTTGAAAAATATGGTAATGAATATTTTCGTAGCTAGGCGGCGCCTGCTGGCGGTACACTCGGTTTTAGAGGGATTACTCAGCACTCGTTAGGAGTTAATAAATGTAGATGCATTAAAAAGCTGAGATCCTAAGCTTTAAAATTATATATAATTTGTGTTGTTCCATTCAGTGGTTGTAACATAAATAAATAAAATAAATAAATAAAAAAGCTATAGGCCGCCTATAGGCGGTTATAGGACATGACACATATTTATACATTTTGAAGCCACTAGATGGCGCTCTTCTCACTTGAATTTTTTTTTTTTTAGGCCTGCACTCTATTTCAATGTGAAATGTTGCATTTATTGAAAATAAATAAAAATAAAAATAAATAAAAATAAAAAATAGCTCATAAAAATTACATAATTAATGCAAAGTATCATAAAAATCTCTAAAAATTCTAAATAATAATCAGAAAATATTATAGAACAAAAATATATTTGATTGGTTATCCTGGGAAAAAAAAAAAGTTTAATTATAAGGCTTCGTCCGTTTTTGACCGGGAGGAAGCTAAGTGTGACCCATTTACGAAGAAGCCAAGAGGGTTAAAGTGCTTGAAAACTGCTTCCACTTCTTGCTTCGCCCATGGCTTTTTTATATAGTTTGACATGTGATAGGTGCTAAAAATAAAAAATACAAAAAAAGATCAAAATATGTTGGTAATTATCCCTCCACCTCAAATTAATAGAAATTATTCTGCATGGACGAACGATCCAAAATATCAGGGACTTCGTCTGAAACAAGGGAGTGAATTTAAAGTGAAAAAAATGCATTGCAAGACTTTGATCTATTCAGAAAGAAATTGTTTCGGTTGAGTGTGTTAAGCAATAACTGTAAACTTATTTTAAAAAAGAACTCACTGAACTTTAATATTTAAAAATAATTCTTAAATATCCAAGTTATGGAATAGTAATTTACGAATATACTTGTTTTAATTTGTGTGAAAAGTGATTATTTTAAATTTAAATGTTTTTATTGTAAACATTTTTTTTATTAATGTTTAATGGTTAATTATCTGTGTTGTGAAATAGTCACGGTGTATATACATTTGATAATTTTAAATTATTTTAAAAGATGTGTTAAATTATTTGCAGGCAATTAGCCCAAAATACTGTTGTATTTATGATTTTAGATAGTCCTTGAAATAAAAAATATACATGTTGTCTAATGTGTTGAGTTTTGCATAAAGATTTGGATCATTTATTTGGTCAGTTACATAGATTTAGGAAAAATCACAATATGATGGCAGGAAAAATTCAAAAGATCTCACATAAAGATGGCACAATTAAAATGGTATGAAATACCACTATTTAAAATGTTAAAAACTATTTACATCTTAAATTTAATATTAATATTCATTTAGTATTAACTTGATCAATATGTCCTCGTAGACAGGCAAATGGTCAAATGTGTGTATTATAGACCTCATAACCCATGATGTCCCTTTAAACCATGATTGTATCATGACCTTATAAACCTGTGAAATTTCTGTTGCACGTATTCTCGATGATGTACATTATATTCTAAATATGAAGTCGGATGTATCTTATTAATCAAAAATACCACTGTGGAGGCAGTTCTAATATGCAAAGGCAGACTATTCCAGAGTTTCGGAGCCAACACTGAAAAATTTGCGTCTAGACCTTGGGACAATTAAGAGTTTCTGGTCAGAAGACCTGAGTGATATTTATGGTGAGTATATCTGTAACAAATCTGAGAGATAGGGTGGTGCCATACCATTTAGAGGCTTAAAAACAAAAAAAATATCTTAAAATCAATCCTGTAACGGATTGGCAACCAATGTAATGAAAGCAAAATTGGAGTGATATGGTTCCGCTTTCGAGAACCTGTCAGCAATCAAGTTGCGGCATTTTTAACAATTTGCAAGCGTGTCAACGTCGACTGATTAATCCCTGCATACAGGGCATTACAGTAGTCTAAACGTGAGGTCACAAATGCGTGCATCACTCTCTTTAAATCCTCAAATAACAAAAATGGCTTGACTTTTGTCAAGGTTCTTAATTGAAAGAAGCCTGATCGAACAACAGCGTTAACTTGTATGTCAAATTTTAGGGAGTTATCAAAAATTACCCCCAAGTTTTTCACCATGGATTTACCATAAATAGATAAAGGGCCTAAATCAGCACAGGGGAACTCTGTAAGTAAGTAAACACTTTGTACTGGAGCCTTCTGCCTACCTCGTCTTCTTCTGCCTGCACACACCCTGACAGAAGAACAGACCATAAAATGAGATCGGAACTCGTTGGACAGATCGCGTCGGTGGCTCAAGGTAGCCGCGATCTGTTTGAATATACGGAGAGGTTTTATCATCTCGCCGTCACCAGCACCCTAAATGATGAAGCTATCAAGGCCTGTTTTCAGATGGGGGCAACCTTCGTCAATCCGAGGGCGCTCCCAGATCTTTCCGGTCTGGACTGGAGAGAGGCGCTCTCCATTTGTCTGGAGAGCTTCATCCCTCAGTACGCCGTTCCACAGCCTGATCTTCACTACGTTCCAAGTTCTCGTCCCGCCGAGATCGCCCTTCTAGACGTCACACCTGACCAGCCTGATCTTCACGTCATGCCCGCCGAGCCAGAGCATCACATCAGCCCTGCCGAGCCTGCACATCACGTAATGCCCACCGAGTCAGAGACTGTAAACGTCATGCCCGTCGAGCCTGAGACTGTTGACGTCATGCCCGAATGCCCGAAGAGCCTTTTTCACCGCTGGTCCCGTCCAGCCCAGAGCATCACCCTGTTATTAGATACATGGTTTTTGGGAAAATATAACCACAAAATAACACGACTTATTCACACATTTGGTTAAATTGTGCCCACGTGATACTGCTGTCTACTAATTACCTCATATAGATAAAAACTAATTCCTTAGCTCATTTCGAACGGTAGGCTAATGGTTTCTCACATGGACGTCTGTAAAAATATTTTTTTTATGATCTCAGCGATAAAACTGAGATGGATCATGGATTCAGACCAATTCGCCTTTTGTCGGTGTTGATCTCTCACCACCCTCATAAAAATCCCTGGCCGAGTTACCTTACATTAGGCTTCTGTTTTTAGACAAACTATGAGGTCGTGTGATAATTTAACTACCGTCCATTCACATCTCTAAGTTTACGAGAAGAAATCTATTCAAAATCCAGTGTTAAAACCCTTTTTGAGCACTCACGAACAACGTTAAGGTAAGAATTCGCTCCTCCACTGTGAATAACGTTAAATCCCCGTTAGAATCCATGAGTTTTAGATATGTACTTTTTTTTTTTTTTTTACATACGTCCGAATTGGGCTTATGTAACGTAAATAAAACGAGCTATGGAATTAGTAACTTACAAGATGTTCAAGATTTATCTACACAAGGTATTTAGTACACATTAGTATTATGAGCAGAGTCAGCTTGTGTCTACTCACGTACCTTCTACAGAGGTTTGTCAATATATTTGTCTCCTGAATCTTGTTTTCTAGAGAAATTCTGTTATTGTTCCTGTTTGAGAGTAAGCAGTGCTCTGTGTTTTAATTAGTCTTGTGTGTGTTTGTTTATTGTGTGTGTGTTATAGTCATGGGTTATGAGGTCATGATTTGGTATATGAGGACTCAGTATAGTAACACTGTATGTGATCCAACCGTGATCGGTGTTTAAGTCTTGTGTGTGTTTATTGTGTGTGTGTGTGTGTGTATGTATCGCTGAAGTTATATTTGTAAGTAAACACTTTGTATTGGAGCCTTCTGCCTACCTCCTCTTCTGCCTGCTCACACCCTGACAGTTATATAGTGACAGAATATATTAATATTTAATGGTTAATAAAAATATAATTGGTAATTGTAGCTGATGTTAGTTTGTGTTTATTGTACTGTATCAGTAAATAGATAATATCCACTGTGAAGGACTTTGTTAAATGTAAAGTTTATTTAGGTGTAATGGGAAATATTTGTTCTTGGAGAAAAGTAATATTTTGCTCGTTGCTCATTAGGAGAGATGGATATCATGGTCAATTCACTGTCATCAGTAAGATGTGTTCGACAGCTGGATTTTGTGTTTGATAAGTCGCTGCATAAAGTTGTTCAAGATGTGACTGATTACATTTTGAAGGATCCCTGCGAGTATCAAAGGGTAAGATATAAATGTTATGAAATGTTTGTGAATGGTTTGGGTAAGTAAAATAATGTTAAAGGTGCTGGCAAAAGTTATGTTTGTGCTAATTTTTTTTTTACATTTAAGGGAGAAATTTTAAACATTTGTGCTAGTCTATTTACCTAATGTGTTTTCAGACAATTCTACTGTAGTTTTATGTTATTGGACGTTGGAGTTATTGCATAATGTAATTAATGGTTTAAAAGAGGTTTTATACTGTAGAAGATGTCTCAACTAGGGTTGTAACGGTATACCGGTATGGCGATTTATCACGATATTGGCATGTACGATTATCATATCGTAAACATTTGCTAATCCACGGTTTGAAAAAAAAAAAATTAAACCAGATCTCATCTGCGCATATGCAACTTCTTTTCACTTGACTGCTTAGACTCCACCCAATACATGTGCAGCAGACAGAGGCTGCGAATTCTAATCTTGTTTTCCCCCGCCGAAAACAAGTATACTTTTGTCATCTGAAAAACGAACGCGGGATTTTCCTCGAAGATGGATATCCAGTTTAGAGTGCTGATCGGGAATTTTTCTGTCCGAGCCCGGCCCGCGTCCGACAGAGCAGTACCGAACCCGACCTGAGTCCGACAGGCATAAAGATATGTCTGAGCTCGACCTGAGACCGACAGTTAAAATCTTCTTTTGTTTTTTTTTCCTCATACTAATGAGACATGTACGTTTGTTTGTGTGGGAAGCCCGCTTTTATTAAGCAACTGTAGGAAGGCATTCGGAAACTTCAACAGGTCAGTTGTGTCTAGAAATATGGACGAAGAGTGGCTGCAAAAGGAGGAAATATGTCGAACATATTTAAATTTCTAAATGGTAAATTAATCCAAATCGCTATGAGTGTGTCTATTAATATACAGCGGAAAACAATGCTATACTGTAAAACTATATTCTGCTTGTTCTGTGTGAATGAGCAGCGCCATTTCGCCTAGTACATACTCAAGTATGTGTGACGCTGACGCTCATGGTGTTTAAAGCGTCTGCTGTCTCACTCATATGAGGACGTGAACACATGAACATATCCAGAGCTGCTCTTTTATTTAAAAGAATCATCATCAAATACACTCTGACTGAAACTCATAGGTGTTTAGTACAACCTGTCAAAATAAAAGTTCGATTTAGCTTAAAGAAATGTTACTATTGTACAATAGAATATAGCTTAGTTATAACAACAACAATAATAAAGTTTATTTAAACATTAAGAAATAGTTTTTTGTCTGTTTTAATTTAGTAAACCTATCCAGACAAACAAAAGTTGTTACATTTCATCTGATTGCATTTTCAATAATATATTTGTATTAAATCATAGAATCCAGACAAATTATATCAGACAAGTTACCCAGAATTTCTGAGGAAATACATTTTATAAGACTCTACTATCTTATAATTATCTGAAATAATAATTAATAAATTAAGAATAAAAATAAGTTAAGGTTTATGAATTCAATTGATTAGACATGTTTGTTCAATTGGGAATTTATTTTTTCTTTCTTATTTTTTCAAAAGGTAGACTCATACAAAAAGGTTTGTTTTAATAAACCATATGTTCAACCAAAAAACCCTATCTGTTTTCATTCATTTAAGAGCCATTGTAGCAGATGATTAAAATAATAATAATGATTGTTTAATACCGTATATCATGAAACCGTGATATTTTCTGAGACGATTATCATACCGTGAAAATCTCATACCGTTACAACCCTAGTCTCAACATCATTGTTAATTGATAATGCATATTGAGTGAAAATGTGAATCTGTTCCATTGTCTAGGTAAAGAATTGACTGATTACATAAAATATAGATCATTTGGAAAATAGCAGCAATATAGTGTGAGTAGTTCAAGAAAAATAATTGATTTATGGACAAAGAATAATTGTTTATTGTAGAGCGTATTATAGACAAATGAAGTAAATATTACATTTTTGTTGTAGTTCTTGTGTTTTTTGAAAAGGTTATATATTGTGGAAAAAACAAAAAAGATTACAACTTATTGGTTTTCTTTAAAAAGCTGGTACAGATTTATCCAATATTACTGTATTGAGGCAAAAGATTTTAACTAGGTAGACTTTGGATTTGTGAGAAAAAAAAAAAAAAACCTTTAAGTTTATACTGATTGTAGCTAGTTGAATGGCCATGTATTAAGATATATAGTTTATAGTCCTGACTGATTTTTATTAATTTGTGATATGTAAAAAAAATTAACAATGACATTGATTACAAACCGCAACACATTAACTAAAATGATGTACATCATAAAATACAGTAGGTCTTCAATGTCCTATAGAAATGAATGAATTGTTTGTCACAAAATGAGTTATGGTATTTTGCATTTGCATGGCAGTAAAGTTTTAGTAATATGTAAGTTTGTATGTGTTTGTTGTTGTCATATGGATTAAGTGGTTTGATGTTTTTTGTGTGTGGAATTTTTAGGTAAATGTGACAGTGAAGATTATTCAAATGAATGAAGATCGGGAGTGTGTCACAAGATCCCATCAGAAGATGATGAAACGATGTTATGACGTGGCAGACGAAACCTACAGTATCTCTCTGTGTGTATGGGCCGGTGAAATTCTGCCAAATGGCGAGTGTTACAACATGACAAATGTGTCTGTGAGGCAGTTCAGTGGGGAAACGTCTATAACCACTACAGCTCAGGCAAAATTAACACTGCTAGAAGATGTTGATATTGAGGTACATGGAGTTGTTAACAACTTGAAGGTGTTTGAAGGGCAGCTTGTCACCGCTGAGGTGAAAGTGGACTATTTGTGTCCAAAGCAACATGTTTTGCCGAATGTGAACTTCAAAACTGCAATCACAAGATGCCAACAGTGTGGGGCGTATTGTAAAACTGTCGAAGATTCTACTGGCAAAATGACTGAATATGTCATCGATGACTATGTGCTGTGCCAACTACTGAATTTAGGATGTGAAAGGTTCTTTGAAACTGATCTTCTGGTGTCAAAGCTGCTTGTGGAGGACAGAATCCAATTGAAGGGCAGAGGTAACCGTATTACCGCAGCTGCATTTCTGCCTCCATGTACTGAGACTACCAAGGAGATGGATCAGGCAACAGATTCAGTCCCAACTGCAAGTTGCAGCACCTCTCAGGAGTCAGTGGAAGGCGATCTCATGTTGGAGGAGTTTTTTTAGGAGTGAAAGTGGTGAAGAGTTGCATTCCCTGGATATTGTGAATGAAAAGAAGACTGAGAAGGTTGAAGAGGATGGAAAAGGTAACATGATTGATTGTATGAGAAGAGAAGAGTCTGTTGAAGGAAGTGTGAAAAAGAGCTGGAAGTATCAGTCCGTCCAAAGTGTAGCATCTCTTTACTCTTATAATAGCTATGAATATTATTTGAAATTTTTCCAACAGTAAGTGCAACTATGATTTTTATTTGGACCAGTTAGGTTCGACTGTAGAGCCTGTGACTAATGTAATTAAAGACTTGTGCACATAAAATGATTAGAGTTTTTTTCACCAGCTGGATATTTACTATTTTAAATGGTAAATAAGGGAAAATATATAAAGAACAGGATAAACAATATAGCGATATGACAGAGTACAAATGTTAGATTATGCAACAACAAAAAACTATAGACCTATAGTCTATATAGTGTATAGATCTATAGTTTTTTGTTGTTGCATAATAAAAGAAGAAGAAAACAGTAGAGATCACGGTATGACGTTTAGGCCTTCTCAGTCAGTCAATCTAGAGTCCAAATTCGTGGGGCTCGCCATCAATTGAATTTCCAGAACTCGTTTCCACAGGAACAAAAAACCTGACCTGTAGTTTAGACCAAACAATAACAGATATTTCCATATTCAGTTTGCATATTTCAAAGAGAAATAACAATTAAGACAGTGATATGCTAGATTACTATCTCATTACAGCAATAAACTAAATAAATCACACATTATAACACTAACAATACAATTATCAACATGACTCATATTAAACCCAATTATAACATTCACACAGAATATAGCCTAGGTTAGGACAAAACCCATATTAAAACCATAAATACAAACTCAACATTCTATTTAGAAAACATCAATTTAAAATATCACACAATTGCGTAGACACTTGTTTACTGATCGTTATCGGATTAACGTTCGTCTAAACCTTGACAAAAACATACAAAACCGTTGAACACTCACCAAATCCGTGTTAAATGATGATTTTATAAATATTTAGTCTCAAAGTTAGATTTTTAAGCACATTTATCTGCAGCAGCTCTGCTTTGGCACCTCGTCACAAAATGGAGGATTCAACTCTCCCTCTGCAGGAGAGCGCGTTCTCGAAAGAGCAGGCTTAAAGGGCCAGTAACACCTTTTTTTTTTTTTTTTTTTTTTTTTTTTACATACTGCAACCAAATGGAAAACTCAAATAGATTAAAGGAGTCATAACCTAGTATTACATTGGATACCTACTGCTGTATTATAGTCTTTCAGGCCCTTCTAAAAAAGAAAAGTGGAAAAAAAAATAAACACAGACCTACTTTTACCCTTATTTCTGAAGGCATTATCGTCTCGCGAGATCAATGCGATGTTTTGGCTGTCGTGGACGCTCTCTATATGGCTCTGCACGCCAGTTGAAAGGGTTGTTCGGACAGCGTCATTAAAAATGAATTTCATCCACTGGTCCCTGATAGTTTCGTCCGATTTTGGGAGATAAAACACATTTACATGTTTTTTATGGTAATCAACCACAGAGCAAGTCCGGTGTGCACTCGGTTTCTCCATCTTTCTCGACTGAACTGAATATGAGGGGGAGAGGGGGAGAGGGGAAGAGGGGCTTCCTGCTGCGGTGTCCATATATGGTATATCCTACTACCTCATGACGTCAAGAGGGAGCTGAAATCAAAATCTCGTATTTGAGTGCGCATGCACGCGCGCTGGTTTATTTACCCTGAGGTAAACAAACGCTTCACTTTTAAATATCGGCTTCCCGGCCAGTGTATAATCGTTAGTCGATCATAACATACATTGATTCTCGTGGAAAAGTGAAAAGTGCAGGTTATGACTCCTTTAAGAACTCATACAAAAACTTTTTTTTTTTCTAAACGTCATACCGTGATCTCTACTATTTAGTTTCTCACTCAGAACTAAAGGCATAAGAAATAAAAAAAAATTTTTTTTTTTTTTTTTTAAATAAATGAATTATAAAATTAATGAAATCGACATAAAATGAATTAAAACACAGTTGTGTATTGTGTTTCTTTTATAACAGGGTTGTGATAACCACTGGGAAGCGTTTCAATTCGACAGACACCTCTCTGTTACAAACCACAAATCACTCGATGATTTAACTAGTAGGCCTATTAAATCAGATGAAACGACCTCAACATTCCCAACAAGACTAATGAGGAAAGCAGGAAAAATGCCATGAACAAAATTAGAAGACTAATCACCACTTTTACAAACATTTACCTTGAATGTACTGTTGTAATTTACCATGGTTTGGGCAGAAATGTGGATTATTTGTGGAGGGAATACACCGCTCTACAGTAATTTGAAAGTGATTGCAGTACCAGTTTTGGCCACAATCTTACATACCGTTCCTTTAATACAGGGATGGGCAACTTTGGTCCTGAAGGGCCACTGTCCTACAGAGTTTAGCTCCAACCCTGAAAAAATCACCTGCCTGTAATTTTCTAGTAATCCCGAGGACCTTGATATGTAAATATAATTTTTTTTTAACAATGACATTGATTACAAACAGCAACAAATTAACTAAAAATAATTATGTACATCATAAAGTAGGTCTTCAATGTCCTATTAAAATGAATGAATCGTTTGTCAAAAAAAGTTTTGGTATTTTGCATTTGTGTGGCAGTAAAGTTTTAGTAATGTGTAAGTTTGTATATGTGTTTGTTGTTGTCATATGGATTAAGTGGTTTGATGTTTTTTTTGTGTGGAATTTTTAGGTAAATGTGACTGAAGATTATTCAAATGACTGAAGATCGGGAGTGTGTCACAAGATCCCATCAGAAGATGATGAAACGATGTTATGACGTGGCAGACGAAACACACAGTATCTCTCTGTGTTTATGGGCCGGCGAAATTCTGCCAAATGGCAAGTGTTATAACATGACAAATGTGTCTGTGAGGCAGTTCAGTGGGGAAACATCTATAACCACTACAGCTCAGGCAAAATTAACACTGCTAGAAGATGTTGATATTGAGGTACATGGAGTTGTTAACAACTTGAAGGTGTTTGAAGGGCAGCTTGTCACCGCAGAGGTGAAAGTGGACTATTTGTGTCCAAAGCAACATGTTTTGCCGAATGTGAACTTCAAAACTTTTGAAATCACAAGATGCCAACAGTGTGGGGCGTATTGTAAAACTGCAGCTGTTGCTGCAGTTTTGTGTTCTAATGTGACTGTCGAAGATTCTACTGGCAAAATGACTGAATATGTCATCGATGACTATGTGCTGTGCCAACTACTGAATTTAGGATGTGAAAGGTTCTTTGAAACTGATCTTGGTGTCAAAGCTGCTTGTGGAGGACAGAATCCAACTGAAGGGCAGAGGTAACCGTATTACCGCAGCTGCAATTCTGCCTCCATGTACTGAGACTACCAAGGAGATGGATCAGGCACCAGATTCAGTCCCAACTGCAAGTTGCAGCACCTCTAATAAATTGAAAATGTGTAAAATTTATATATAATGACAATATGAAGTTAATTTAAGTTTTTATAATTAGTCGTAGTATAATTGTGCAGTTGTATTTGTAATTTTTAATGTTAAAGGTGAACTAAGTAACTTGTTGACCTTAACTGAACAGCTTCGGAGTCATTGGAATGGTTATATTACTTATTTCGGGTTGAATGGTGGACGTTTCGCACCCCCCTGGTGCCCGTGAGCGGAAAATCCGCACTTGCAACTTTGAGCCGGCGGCCGCCGCATCAGGAAGTCTCGCGATGTAAACAATTGCTTTACGACCAAAATAAATCTGCTATAAAATGCTGTCATTATTGCGCTCCCTCACGCTGTTCGAACCCGAATGAAGAAGACGTTTTAAAGAATGTCCCATCTGCTTTGATGTCGTTGATCAACTAGCCTCTGGTGTCTGAGAATCGCCAACGAGTTTTTACAACAGTGTTGTCAAATATCTATTCCGAAGCTGTGGGGGGAGCTCTAGAGAAAAACCTGCGAGCAAAAAGCGAGAATACAGCGAAGAAATCCCGAAACTACTGAGCCCCGCTTTAATTATTTCTGAAGATACTGCTATGTTTTCCTACTTGTGGTTTGAGATTATGATTTATTCAGGATGTAAGATTGATTGTAAATCTTTGTGGTATCAAATATCAATAGTGTATCAAGTTTTCCAGAATCAAAGATAATCATAGATCAAAAATCATGGGTTCTGGTCTTTTTTCAAAGATGCGTTGACAAGCTAAGCTTAGGTGCAAAAAAAACTATACGAATGCGGATTAGAACCCAGAACTTCTGACACGCTTGGTGAAAATTCTACCACTAGACCATTAAGATACACGTTGGTCAAATAGGCGGATCTATGTATTTACTCACACGAAAATTCTCGGCACTGACAACATATATTAGGCTACATCCCATGTAGCCTACTATTTAAATCGATTGCTGGACATCGCAATGTTATTGTACATATATCTGATTTAGCATTGTAGGCCTTTTATGGCGCTTTTCCACTGCATGGTATGGTACGGTTCGGTTCGGTATGGCTCACTTATGGCGCATTTCCACTGCATGGTACGATACGGTACGGCTTGCTTCGGCTCGCTTTAAATGGTACCACCTCTGTTGAGGTTCCAAGCGTACCGTACCGATACTAAAATGTGACGTGAAAACACTGCAGATCACTGATTGGTCAGACAGAATCATCACTACCAGCGTCATTGTATTTACGATGGTTCACCTTAAGTGTTGTAAAGGGCTGTATAAATAAATGTTGATTAGTTAATGATAACCCTCTAGGCCTGCCATATGGGAGACCAGGGGCCTATACCATGAAGCCGGTTTAGGTGGCTAGCCAGCTATGTTCCAGTTTAGTGTCCGCCAACCCTGGGTTTTAGGTACTATGAAAGTAGCTCGGCTTTAATCGGTGTTCGTCGCCATGGTATCTTACGCTGCACGGCTAACTTGCTCCGGGGCAGGTTATGTTCTGGATTCAAGATCTCAGACTGAAGTTTGACCAATCAGCCGTGAGCAAAGAAACATATAGGTGACGTAACTAATTCCCAGCGTCTGTTCTCTGTTGCAATGGCTTCACCTTTTCTCCCAAATCCTGTGGACATCTCTGCGCAAATTGTTAGACGAGCACTTCGTAGAGAAAGAGTTTTTAGGGACAGACAAAATCCATTTGACTTTCCTGATACTTGTATGAAAGATACAGATTTTCCGCGGAAGGAATGTCTTATCTTTGTGAACTTCTTGAGCCGCACATAACAAATGTGACTCGAAGTCATGCCCTTACTGTACCGCAAATGGTATGTATTGCATTACGTTTTTTTTGCAAGTGGTACATACCTGTATGCGGTCGGTGATGCAGAGGGAAAAACATGGTCTGTTGAACCATAGGTGGTCCTCGCTCTGCAGGGGTAGCCTACATAAATAGCTTCATTGTGTTCCCTGGAAATTTATCGACCATGTCCATAAAAGAGGGCTTTTATAAAATTGCCGGTAAGATATCTTGATAGGGTGACATCATATGAACAAATTTAACCTTTCACACAAATTTTTTTTCTTCTTCAAAAATGCATATTTCACACTTAGAAATCTATTATACAATAGTCTGCAGTAGCTACCTGTTAAGAATGATTTTAAATATATATTTTTAATTCCTATGATAGGATTCCCTAGAGTCATAGGAGCAAAAGACTGCACACATGTTGCAATCCCCACAGCTCAGGAGACCATGAGGCAGATTATGTGAACAGAAAGTCCTTTCACAGCCTTAATGTTCAGGTAGGGCTACTATATAGCCTATGTGAAATGATTTTTATTTGCATTGAGATCAATCTTTAAATAAATAGTAACTAACAGATAGGACAATAATTTACTGTACATTTCATCTGCAGATGACTTAAGTTTGGATGCCAAATGGCCTGGCTCAGTGCATGACTCACAAATTTTACGTAAGTCTATTTTGTGTCAGCGCTTTGAGGAAGGCCAGTTAAATTTGGTACAGTACACTTTAAAGTTTTAATTTTTTAGCAAAACTTACACAATTTTCCCCTTTTCTGTTCTATGACAGGGCTTTTTGATGGCCTGTTGATAGGAGATAGAGGTTATGCATGCCAGAGGTTTTTGCTATCCTGACCCTCAGA
This sequence comes from Rutilus rutilus, assembly GCF_951802725.1. Classification (NCBI taxonomy): domain Eukaryota; kingdom Metazoa; phylum Chordata; class Actinopteri; order Cypriniformes; family Leuciscidae; genus Rutilus; species Rutilus rutilus. Next base: position 31,211,556 of record NC_140212.1, read on the forward strand.
CAGGGCCACAAAACCGCTTCGATGTGGCCCTCAGTAAAACCAGGGTCAAGATCGAGATGACCTTTGGCATCCTAAAGGCACGTTTCAACTGCCTTAGGCGTTTAAGAGTCACCAGAGCGGGCATCACAGATAGTGGCTGCATGTGCCATTCTGCATAATATAGCCACTATCAGAAAGAAGCGAGTACCACCACAAAACCAGCTTCTCCCTGATGAAATTGACCCCATCACACTTGACCACCCAGCTGGCGCAGCTGTCAGAGATGCAATCACAACACAATATTTTACTTTATAAAAGCACACTGACATTGGAGATAGGTCTCAAACTGTTTTATTGGTCATGTGGCTAGGGAGGAAGAAAGAAAAGAAAGAAAAGAAAAAGAGAGCAAGAAAAATTACATTAATAAACATTCATAGTGTACATACTAAAGGGTTACTTGGTTAAAAAGAGTTCACATACTGAGATCTGTTTTTTTCCAGCTGTTTGATCTCCAATTCAATTTTTTTTTTATTTGGAGCCTCCTCAGCTCACAGTCCAGCTCCTTCAGTGAACAGTCTAGTTCTAGACTCCTTTTGTAAAGGGCCCTGACTGAGTCTGTTTCCACCTGAAACAATTCCACCACAAACAATCATTACACCTTTTCTGGAGGTTGATCAAATCACAAAAAGTGGCTTGACTTTCTACAAACATAGGACTGACTGTAATTTATGTCAAGGGTTTAAAGCATTACCTTGTTCACATTCCTACACTTTTCCTTCCAAAAATCCTACAATAAAAGAGATGTGTAAGGGCCAGTCACTTAATTATGACATTCAAATGTGTGCCATAATAAGAAGCCCAGTGCATTCACCTCAGCAACTGTCTCGGAACACACAGACAGAGTGTCTTCATCGATTGGTTGTTCAGTGTCGACGTCACTCTTTTATGTGCACGTGCGCGTGGAGTAATCATAGCTTAAGGATCAAAGCCTGAGTTGACAGAGAAAGTTGATGAGCTGCGTCATGGTACCAATAAAGCCTGATTGCATCGGTTTGGTTTTGTCGACTCAAAACTAATCCTGTAACCCCGAGTTTGTTCAAGCACCATCATGGTACAGGCCTTTTTCTAATAGCAAAAATAAATAAATAAATAAATAATTCCACATTTGTGTCTCCACGATCTTTCAATATAGATAGATTATGATAGGGTGACCATACGTCCTCTTTTTCCAGGACATATCCGGCCGGGATTTCGAGATCGCCTAAAATATCCGGGATTCGGCTTTTGCTTTCTCGTCGCCATTCATTTTGTTTACATGTACACCTTTTGATTCAATTGGACGGAATTAATTCCGATTGCTGAATCTGAATGTAGTGTTTACATGAACGCTAAACAAGTGATCGGTTGATGTGCGTTTTAGCATTGCTAAGAAAATTCCTGTGTTTTCATCTCGATCGGGATCCGTGTGAAGCAGAATGCATGACCTGCAAAGCTGGCACGTACGTGTTAGTGTCAAATAATGTAATAATGTAAACATAATGAGTGGTGACTGTAGAAAGCAAAAGCTGAATCCCGGGCATTTTGGGCGATCTCGAAATCCTGGCCAGACATGTCCTGGTTAAACAGGACAGAACCCTAGATTATGCCAGTCACAAGAGAGATACATGTTAACTTTACAGATTCTCCATCAGCAGGCCTTATTTTGCCTGGGAAATGTAACAAGGTATGATTGTCACGAACTGAAGACACAAAGGTTGAGATCCAAATGCAGCTTTAATTAATGGGCAATCCAGACACGTAATCCAATATACAGGCAATTGGTCAAAACACAGGTAGGCCATCCAAACAAACAAACAAACAAACAAAACAGGCAAGGGTCAGAGGCAAAAGAGTAATCCACGGAACAAGCAAAAAAAAAATCCCAACAACCAAGAGACATGAAACCAGGGAAAACGCTCGGAAATGCAGTGCAACAACATACAAAACTTTGCAGTGAGTGATGGGGTGGGAACCAGGCTATATGTGGTGAACTAAACAAGATAATGAGATACAGGTGAATGAAATCAGTGATGATGAGTCCGGGCAGTGAGTTATGGGAAATGTAGTTTGTGAGTGAAATATGATAGTCTGGTGTGGAGTGCCCTCTGGTGGCTCTCAAGGGCACTCTAGCTGGTGACCGTTACAATGATGATATAAAGGTACATTGTAAATAGATTATATCTAATAAATATTTTAATTTATTTTTAAATTGATAAGACTTAAATTATTACTAACGTGCGAGTCCCGAAAGGTCTAGCTTATTAGAAAAGTCAATGCCATCATATCATTTTATTAATTAATTTATTTTGCCTGGGAAATATAACAAGGTATGATGATATAAAGGTACATTTTAAATAGATTATATTTAACAAATATTTTAATTTATTTTTAAATTGATGACTTAAATTATTACTTGCGTGCAAGTCACGCGAAAGAACCAGAGCTTATATAAAGTGGTGTCCATGACCTGGGCGCACATTGCTGCCGCTGGACTTCAGACTGGACAAGTGGACAAGACTTAGAGCAAATTTTTCCTGAAGTAAGTAATTTTACCGAACCAATTTATTTAAATGACTTGAAATAATAGAATAAAATGTAGCCTATAACCTACAAATATCAATTTAATAATACAATATATAGGGCTATACTCTATCCCAAACAGTCAGAGGGAAAAGTTCATTTTTCACACGGTAATTTTAACAACAAAAATTATAATTTCTAATTATAAATATCAACCGCTTTCCCATATTTTTCCATCGCCCATAGGCTAGGTCAAAAAATTTACGGACCATAATTTGCCAGCAAATAAAAAGTAGGCCTAAATGGTAAATGTGGTGTGGTCCATTAATGGTCGTTTTTTCCGTTATATATGTGTGTGACGTCATTCTAAATGTATTGTTCAAACAATGTCTTTGTGTAAATACCGTTAATTCAGTTATAAATGTGTGACATAATTTGCGCTAAGGGAGCGGTTCTGGAAGGCTCGCCTGTAAGCACGCAAGCTCCCTCTCATACACGCTGAGAAAACTATAGTTAAAGAGCATCTTGCATGTAAAAAAAAAAATCTAAATGAATATATAACTGTGTATGAAAATACCATATGAAAAGATAATGCAGGATTTAAAATGTTTTAAAACGACATAAGGACACCAATTTAGTAGATAAAGTGAGCGTTTCTTTGCCTGCTCGTACAAACCGCTTTTTTTCAACATCGCGTCATTTTACGTCACACGAGGGAGACGTGTGCTGTGCTCTGCCGCCGCTCAGTGCAGAGCGGCCGTGAGTCAGTGTGTTTTCAGTAGTTTTTGTATTTCAATTTATCATTGTCATGGTAAATTTTTGTGTTTGTGGAGCTTGCAAAAACTCCAGCCTGTCAGGACATCGAGTCCACCGGTTTCCTAACAAGAAAAGGGACGGTGCTATCTTTCGTGCCTGGGTGCGGTTTGTGCAGGTGAAGAGACGGGATTTCTCTTCCGCGTCGGCTTCGGAAAACGCGGTAGTGTGTAGCGTTCACTTCAGATCGGAGGATTATCGTCCCGGCGATATGATGGAGTTCAACATGGGATACCGAAGTAAGAACCGGGTGAGACTCAAGAGCTGGTGCGGTTCCTTCAGTGCACGCATCTTCGGGTTCTCCCGCCGGATGTAGGCGCGAGCACAACATCAACTGGCAAACGCAATGTCAGCGGAACGAAACTGAGCTACTCGTTATTGTGTTTGTGTGGACCGTTTATCAGTTTGGACCAGTGCAGCGTGAGCCTGATCAAGCAACACTGTAACTGCGAGATCCAGTAAATAAAGCATTTGAATTCGCCACTGAAGTAATAACATCGCTGCGAGATCTAGTGAGAAATATTCACATTTCTCCGTTATTAACGGATCAAACAGCGCTGACGTGGAAACCAGGAATAAACATTGTGCAATGAATGAACGAACTATCCAGTGTCCACAGATCAGCAACATTCACCATGGCTTTACTGTAGTAACACTAACTGCAACCATGGAAGTTTGGCATTTTCCACTAAGTCCCAGTATGCATCCACCTCCCTGCAACACTGACTTTCCTCAGCTGTAAACATTGCCTCGCATTTCCCACACAAGCACCTATGGAACAAAAAATGTATCAGGAATAAATATCTCTCTGTCTCTCGAAGAGAAACCGCTAAGTTATATCACGTAACGTTAGTCTGGGCGGATATTAATGAGCATGACAAACGCCTGATCAAAGCTTAGTTTCTGTTATTGTAAGTTCCATTATGTTCTGTCTAACATTGATCCTGGCCTGTCCCTGCTCTCTTGGCAGCCTAGCAGGCTCATAATTGTATGGCTGTGGTCCGTCAACAATTTCCTCAGCGTCCGAAATGTCATTGCGATCCATTTTTCCCTGTTGTTTGAATCGACCGCTCTCCCTCGCGCTACGTCACGCCCATTTTCAGATGCGGAAGTAAAATTTTCTCACAAAAACGACTCCAGAAGCCACTGTAGCGTATTTATAATTTTTTTTTAAAGAAAATCTAGTTCCTACATTATTTTTCTATACATTGACTTGTTGGGTCTTCTAACCTGCAAGATGCTCTTTAAACTACTACTGCTGATATACTACTACTACTGATAATAAATAAATAAACACATTTATGTAAAATATTGGTAACACTTTATAATAACTACACACTATTAATCATTAGTTAAGCATTAGAAAACAGTTAATTCATCATTTATAAAGCATTAATAGACATTAATAAGCAATTTATAAATACAGCTATAAATGCTTTATACTTGATTTAAAAGCATATCTATAATGTGTTTAATAATTGTATTTTCATACTTTATTAATGATCAATTTATCATTTCTAAATGAAGTATTGCATTATTTACACACCAGTTATTTAAGAGTTGTCAGTGGTTCATAAGATCACTTAGAATTTGTAAGTAAATGATTAATAAACTATTTAAACGTGCATTCATATATCTTATTATTCAGACATATAGTAATAGTTACTTAGTGTGTTAATAAATGCTTTAGTAACATGTATTTCTACTGTAATTCAGGGTTAATGCAGGTAGTTATAAAACATTTAGTAGTTGTTAGTTCACTATTTTTGTGAGCTCATCTAAAGTGATGACTAGTTATGCCTTATAAAGCATTTACAAGGGAGATTTAAAGGCTGTTAATATGTATATGTTCTGTATCACTGTGTTGTGTTTGTTTCCTTTTTCTGTTTAGAAGATAACTGAGTCTTTAAATATCCTTTATACATGCTTTACAAGGCATAAATAGTCCTCACTTTAGATGAGCTCACAAAAATAGTTAACTGACCACTACTAAATGCTTTATAACTACCTGAATTTACTACATTTACTTACAATTTCTAAGGGATCTTATGAATCAGCTGGCAACTCCTAAATAACTGCTTTGTAAATAATGCAATACTTCATTTAGAAATGATAAATTGATCATTAATAAAGTATGACAATACAATTATTAAACACATTATAGATACGCTTTTAAATCAAGAATAAAGCATTTCTAGCTGTATTTATATACTGCTTATTAATGTTTATTAATGCTTTATAAATGATGAATTAACTGTTTACTAATGCTTAATTAATGATTAATAGTGTGCAGTTATTATAAAGTGTTACCAAAATATTTTTTCATAATTATAGACTCATGAAAAAAAGAGGAAAATGTCAGTAATCACATTCAAATTATAATTAATTACAAGAATGGAAATTCATATTATTATTAATGCAAATCAATGTATTTTAAGTGAGCAATAAGGTACGAGAGGCTGTGCTGTATCGTGAATAAGTAACAGCTGAAGGGCGTGGTTAGGGACGACGCGAAGCGGAGTTTGCCGTTACTTATTCACGATACAGCACTTGCCTCGAGTACCTTATTGCTTTTATAAAACGGCTACCACACAATATTAAAGTAAAAAAAAAAAAAGTATTAGTGCAACTTTCATGAAGTTAAATCAATAAAATCATTCCTTCCGCTAGAAAAAAATAGTCCCTGACCGTGAACAACAACATTCCAATGTGTAATATGCATGAAAGCTCAAATAAAAACAACAAACAAAAACTCAAACTTTGTCTCATTCTTTTTATTTTTTACAACACAATATTTGTGAAATTTCCTCACACAAATAGGCATAGCTTATCTCTCAGCATGAGAAAACGTTTATTTTTTTGTTTATTCCGTTATTTTCTCTCTGCACTAAACTAAATATTTACATAGCCTAAATAAAAACACAAGGGCACATATTTTGATAGATAACAGTTAGGTCTTTAATCTTTTATTAATGTTATTATTTTAGTTGCTAAAATGCTGCCTAACAAGAGTTCCTTTTTTTATTGTTGTTTATTTAAATTTATTTGAACATCTCAACGTTTATTGTGCACGCATTAAATATTTGTCTCATTTCAGTCGGCTCCACTGTGGTGATATTTAACGCGGTTCTCTTTAGTTGGGGCTCAGCACTGTCAGCAGTGTTTTATGTCGCTCCAGTGCTTTCTTTGTTTTAAGTTTGGCCTCCAGTGGCTCTGTAGTGAACTTTCACACTTATGTCCACTCACAGACATAATTTCCCTCGATTCGAGAGCAGCACCGGACAATCTCTGCACCATGGTGCTGCGAAGGCAGTGTAAACCTTGGAGGTGCCTGCTGCTTTACAAATTCTCGAACATTGTTGCGAGGTAGTTCACACCCATAGGCTCTCGTGTACCTGCAACAGTCAAAAACGAGAAAAAACTTTAACACAACAAGATTTAACACAAATTATAAATAGCTAATATGATTTATGTGCCGCTGCGTGATCTACGTACCAAACACATTTAGAGAGGTTTTGCTTTTTGGGGTGAAGGTAAAAAGCAGGGGGGTTAGATGGCAGAAGAGAAAAGTACTTCTCTAGAGAGGCAACGGGACAAAGCGGGTTCCCAGTTTGTTGGAACATGAAGCCACGCCTGCTCTCCTAATTTCTGTCATGTGGGTCCTTATGGTTTTTTGTGTCTTCACTGAAGATCATTGTGACATACTTTAGACCATTTTCGTTTGTTAAAATGCGGAATGAGTCTGGAATGAGTTCTCGGTTCCCCTCTTTTCCTCTACGTCCGAAGTGTAACTGCACGTCAAACCAGACTTTGTTTACGAGTCCTTCAGGTGTGTTGGGATTAAGCGCATCGGATAGTTTTATGGTGCTGAAATCTTTAGTAGAAATCGGTGTGTGATGCTCCGTTTTATCACGACCCTCTCTTCTCATTGTCTTTACGACTCCAACGAAAACATTATTGGATGAGGTGAATTCGCTGTCTCTCATCAGACACCAGGACAAACTCAAAGGTGGATCATTCAGGAATCTGTTCAGACCCGCATGTAACGCTACATAGCTACTGATCCCATATTTTTCGCCTTTGGAGCTTCTGACAGTTCCGTAGAAGTCACGGAGAAGTGCGTTGAGTTCCGTCTTGGTGATTTGTTTAAAATCAATGCTGCAACCCTTTTCACTACACCAGTCACCGAAGCGTTTCACTGCCCATTGGGTTTGCTGCACGATATTTTTTTCATTACGAGTCTTCTCGAATGTATCAATGTTACAATTCAGCACTTCAGCATGACGGTTCATATTTGTAGAAGTCTCTCCAAATTGTTCCTCAAACCACTCATCCATCGTCATGCCACCTAGTAAATCAAAATTTACTTTAAACATTTTAGCCTTTTTAATTCTTACGTTTTTTTCTGTTTATGTTGATACGTGTGGTTGCTAAGGGCGCAGTGATAAATAGAACCGTTGGGTGAAGCGGTCATAGCCATGTTTTATCGTGAATAAAGCACAGCTATTGACCAATCAGAATCAAGGATTGGAACTAACCGTTTTATAAACGTGCATACACAATATTTGACTTATTGAGTAATGCTTTGTATTTTCTTTGCTTTGTTTGTCAACAGCTGCTAAAGAAAACGCCCCAAAAAATATAATTGAAAGTAGGCCTAAGTATAACTAGCTATAGTTGTTGTTGTTTTTTACTAAGATATCTGTTTTGTTTTTGTCCTTACCCCCAGAATGGCCCATCCATACATGACACCTGAGAAATTGACAATTATTATAAAACTCCATGTCTTATGGAGATCGGTAGCTAATCGGCAAGATATCGGGAAGATGGTGGCATTAGAATGATCGCCGACCGTGAGCCAACATAAACCCGAAATGATCGCCGACCGTGAGCCAAGGTAAACCCGAAATAATTATTATGACCTATGCGGCGCGATCCCACTAGAGCTGAGGCCCGTTCTTCGTACGTTGCTTAAAACATCTGAGATCAAATTACACATCCAAGATGGTATCATCGTGCTAATCATTATCTGGCTAATTAGGTTCTTCGAACACACTTGCCGGATATGATTATTATAGCTGGATTGAGTTATCTGAGATAATTGCGCGTTCATGCGCTGGTTAAAAGGGGATATGTATCGATAGTAGAAACATTGATCAGCAACGCTGCTATTGGCTGCTCAGCGTGGCCAAAGAGCACGCTCAGTTTTTCTCCTCAGCAGAGCAAGAACTAATAGTCGAAGTTTATTCGGAATTTTAATGTTTAATCAAAACGCCAGGGAACACCTCAAAGTCTGCAAAAGCCAGGAGAGAGGGCTGGCAAAAAGTAGCAAACAGTTTAAATCCGTTAGAAGTGGCCATGTTAGATGTTTTTATCACTTATTAGCCTATATTTTTGTATTTTAATAATTGCATAATTACTTTGTTCATTGTAATGTCAGAGTCACCACACTAGAACATGGGAACAAATAAAAGTGAAGTACAAAAATATTCTACATAATGGTATTTTTAGTTATATTATAGTCTCTTTTATAAAAGGCACTGTTAAATAAATGATTGTCCGATTATAAAAGCAACCGAGAAAAAGGCTGAGAAAAAAAGAAAGAAAAGATCTTAGTAGCCTACACTGTAAAATAATTTTGCTGCATTAAATTAAGGCCGTATAGTCATTTCAACTGTTAAATCTTGAGTAATGATGAATTGCTTTGACTTGTGAAAGTGAAAACTGATAAACTTATGTTAATGTAAAAATATTTTGCCATGAGTTATTGATCACATTTTTCCCGAGTGTAGTTCATTGTAATTACATTGTGTTTTCCTCTTTTGTGCACTTTTACATAATACACCAACACTTGTATCTGTTCCCAAGAAAGTGGTGGCTGAAATATGTGCAGTAAGTGGACATTTTCTAACTTTCCAAAAGAAAGAAAGTATAAGACTTTGTAATGTCCATTTGTTTCCATTGCACTGGACAGTGAATAAACCCTCTCAGATAATTGTCATATGGAGGAACTAGCCTACCTGCAAGTGCATAAATAACTTTACTTCATTTATACTTGTACGCTTTATGGCTGCAATATAAGTTGCAGGATTCCACATCTACAGAAAGGCCTACAGAAGAGTCTGCACAGACAGAGGAGACATAGGCCTACAGGTGGGCAGTGGATAGCCAACTTTTCCTTTTTATTTGTTGCATGAGGCATGTGTCTAATATCTCTTGTTGCAGGGACTTGACCACTGGCTTTTCTTTACAAAGAACAATTGAAATAAAACTCAAGGAACTAAGTATATTTGTCTTTTATTAAACATTTAATGAAAAGTGTGTTTTTTTTGGCAATGTTGTGTAATATGACACATGCAACAATGTCACAGGCCCTGTCAGGTGTGCAACCCTCAAGAGTTTTCAGACACTGACATCTTCCCTTTAGTTAGCCAAAGTTCATTTCATTGTGTGCCCTTGTAAAACACCTGTGAACATGTCATAATCACCTATGAAGAAATGCAGTTCTGTTAGGATCAGCATAAGTGTATGTATTACAGTGAGCTTGATATTTAATTGTGGAACTTTCCTTACCACTTTCAAATAATGTGCATAAATGTGAATCTCTGAAAATTCTTAAGTCATGCACAGATCCTGGCCATTTTGCTTTCACATTTGTGATATGGAAGATTTTAGTCAACTGCCTTTTTTTAATTTGATATAATATTATTAATCTGGAATATTAAGAATCACAATAGTAACTGGGCTGCACATTTACATTGTGAACCCTCTTTCTGTTCACATAATCCCCTTCATTGAGGCCTTGATGGCAGTCTATGGTAGCCTATTATAGTCTATGGTACCAATCACGTTAGTGAAGCCTGAGTGACATACTGTAATCAGCATGGTCATGATTGCATGATCTTCATAAAAAATTATGATAGCCTAAAAAATAAATAAAAATTGCTTTACAACATTGGGTCTTAAGTGGCTTGGAAATGCCACAAAAAAAACTAAAACTGTTTTTTAAACCTAAAAGCGCCAGGTAAACTCTGAATGACACGTCAGCACTTATCAAGTTCTCCGCATCTCCAATAGTGTAAAGGAAAGAGCCACTCGCAAATAATCTTAGGGCAATGCAAACAGTTTGTGCTGTAGTTAAAGCCCGACTCCGACAAGTCGAAAATAAATGTGCGTTTCCAACAATCGCGCTGCGCTGGACTTCCCGTATCAGCTCCGCTTATAAAGCCGCAATCTAATCCTGTTTACATGAAATAAGCCTGCTCCAGAGCAGGTTTAAGCTTGCACACCTGTTGCTATGACAGCAAGTCCAGGATGAGCTTCGAAGAACCAAACAATCCAAGATCATGCCAAATCCCCAACAATCAAATCCAGCTAACTGAGTTAGCAACGTACGAAGAACGGGCCCCAGGTTTTCTAAAATCGTCAACCTTCTAATGTTATCAGGGGCCAGTATAACCCGTAGCAACATTTCCTTGAAATGGGGATCGAAAGAGAGAGAGCGTTAATGATGGTGCAATTTCAATATTTGCACCTCTTTCAATGAAGTAAAAACCTCTTAAAGGGATAGTTCAGGATTTTAGACATGAATCTCTATAGCTTCCCCATAATCAGTGTGGTGCATTGACCATGACTTACCCCCGACAGCGTCCTGTGAGCCGAGCTCCGGTCCAGTTTTGGTCAAGATGAAATTAGTCCGGCAAGATTGCTGGGGTCACGGCAATAAAGCTTTTTTCTTCTCAAATCAATATGTGTTCAAAAGAGTGATATATTTGCGTCACTAAAACGTTGTCTATGAAGAGGTCAGACCTCGTAATGGCTTGGCACTATTTTCTCCCCTGTCATATCACTGTGCGCTGCCGCTACCTACAGCCAGCTGCGAGCTGCGCAGGCGCACACCACTTTTTCAGTTGTTCGGCAGTGTTTACAGCAGTGTTTACGTGCTCAGAACAGCTACACGAACGAGCTAACATAGCTACTCACCAAGAGCGATCAGTTTGTACAAGCTTTGTAGAAAATGGTGCGGACTTGTGACTATCCGGACTGTACAAACAAAGATGTGGCGCTTTCTCCTCACACATTTCAAAGATTTCCTGTGGCAGATGTTGCTCTGTGTATTCAGGTTCGTAAAGATATCCTTTTGGCTGTGTGTCGAAGTCAATGTTGTCATCGTCGCTGCTGTAGTCAGACATGTTATCGTTCTCTTTACGAGCTGTAAACAAAGTGACACGTGCGCGGCTCCCAGCTGGCTGTAGGTAGCGGCAGCGCACAGTGATATGACGGGGAAGAAAATAGTGCCAAGCCAATACGAGGTCTGACCTCTCCATAGACCGCGGTTTTGTGCTGCAAATATATCACTCTTTTGAACACATATTGATTTGAGAAGAAAAAAGCTTTATTGCCGTGACCCCAGCAAACTTGCCGGACTAATTTCATCTTGACCAAAACTGGACCGGAGCTCGGCTCACAGGACGCTGTCGGGGGTAAGTCATGGTCAATGCACCACACTGATTATGGGGAAGCTATAGAGATTCATGTCTAAAATCCTGAACTATCCCTTTAAGAACAAGCAACATTTTTCCTCCAGCCATGTAACCCTGTAAGTTAAATGTGTTGCTTAAAGTTTTTTTCTGTTCAAAATTTATACAAGCGAGTACGTAATTCCATTTACCAAAACAATGAAAATGCCAGACCAACCAGAGTATGTGGTGTACACAGAGTTAGAAATGGTGCATAGTCAGTATTTTGCATTGCTCTGCAATGAAAAGGAAAGGAACTACAAGATGTCAAAGGAGTTAAGTTGCAGACTTGTAAGGAACACAATCACCTGCATGGTTGCAATCCTGCGTGCTAGTCCCATGGTGAAAGAAGTAAGATACCCCTCCAAATTGGAAATGACAGCCATGTCACAGAATATTGTCGACTATTACCCTATGTTACGTTGAGGATATACAAAATGTTACGTGATGCTGATCCAAATATGCCATATGTAAGTAATTTTTTTATTTATCTAAACCAAAACTGTGGGCAGGTCAGCAACAAGACAAACAACTTATCTAACATTCTTTTACCACAGCTGAGCATCCACACTAAAATGTACAAGCGACTCCAAAATATGAGATCCCCAAGGAAGAGGCAGGGCTCCATACCACAAAGAGGAGTGGCCAAGACAGCTCTCTTCAGTGCAGACAGCCAAGACATAGAGACAGATTGGACAGACATCTCGAGTGATAATACCAATCTTCTTGAGAGCAATGATGACATCAGCAAAGACAACTCCAGTGCAGATGTTCAAATTGTGGGCAAAAAAATGAAAGGGTGCTGTCATATAACTTGTTTTTGTCTAGAAAATATCTAATCATGTAATGAAACTAGTTGTCCACATTTGTTGAACCAGAGTTCATGGCTAGGCATGCACTGTGTTTATATTTTCGTTAGCAGCAAAGAAACTGTGTTCAGGAGGAATCCCTCTTCAGCTACCCCAGAAACGTTGTTGTTTTAACTGCTGTTGAAAAAATGTATAATCTGCGAAATCTGTTGTCTGAGTACAATAACGTTGCCTTTTAGACTCTGTGTGATTTTAAAGTATTAAACCGTATGAAATTGACAAGGCATCAGAGCACCAAACACCCACTGACGGTTCGTAAACCCAGAGAATTCTTCCTGAGGAAAAAATAACTTGTTACTGTATATTAAATAGGCCCCAGAACATCAGAGATACTTTCACTAGAGCTAGAAATGAAAATAGACAGACAACGGTTGCATCATTCGAGTGCGCTCTCCTCATTGCCCAATCAAAAAAGCCACACACCATCGGGCAAACTAATGAAAATAATGTGCGGGACACGTGGCTTTCAAACTTAAAAAGGTACCTCTTTCCAATAATACAGTAAAAGACAGAATCGATAAGATGGCAAATGATGTTGAGAACACTTTGGTTGAAAAGTTAAAGATGCATCATTTTCTATCCAACTTAATGAAACTACCAACAACAGATTATTACCATATAGCGAGGATACAAGTGCAGAAATAAGGATGTTTAATAAGTAAATAAACGGCAAAACCAAAACTACAAACAAAAACTACCCCATGGGGGAAAACAAGAGAGATCTCAGGCGGGAACAGGAGACACGAGGGACAGCACAGGACTGCAAACACAGGGAGACTAAATAGGGAGCAAACAAAAGGTACATTTCCCACAACCCAAACCTTTTGTCGTGTCAATGAGGCCTTCACAGGGAAGAGTCAAGTTGACACAATCTCTGCTGACACTTCATGGATGCGTTGTGGTCGTGTCTAGGCGCAGGTCCACCATCTGATCTGGATACGGCCTGGATCCGGCTCACCTCGCGATAAACAGAGACCAATATTAACATAGATGCCATTCTTCTTATGATGTAACAAGTACATTAGGTGTTATGGGAAGTGTTCCCAGTTCTGGCTGACGTAAATTAGGCAGCCTAATAATCTTTTTACATGATTTGAATTATAGAAATGTACAATGTTCTGTGTGTATACCAGATTAAAGAGGTGTGTTTTTACATCATAATTTATGTAAATGTATTTACCTGATAAGTTTGGTCATAGTTGTGACATTTCAGACTGTCCTCTATATAATACAGAAATATATGCAGAACACTAAACAGAAAACATTACCTTTTTCCTAGCAATTCAAAAAACACAAATAATGGTTGTGTACATTTAAAGGGGAAATGAATCAGTCAATCAAGTTTACATGATTTACAAGATGGATTTCCACAATTATATAAGAAACATGACAAATGTAAACATATAAAAGAAAAAAGAAAAACCGTTATATCTTTCGCGGCCAGGGCACCACCATTTTTGCATTATTCTAACATGTGACGTCACGGGGTTGGTTGGCTTTAAAGGCTCTGGGCAGTAAAAGACAGAGATAGAGAAAGATAGAGATAGTGAACGACAGATATAGTGAAAGGCAAAGAGTGAAAGAGACAGTGAAAGATAGAGATAGTGAAAGACAAAGATAGCGTAAGACAGAGGTAACGTTAAGTTAGTGGAAGAGACAGTGAAAGACAGGTAACTTAGCTTAGTGGAAGATGGAGACTGAGGAGCCACAGGACAGAAGGAGACAAAAGGGAGGCCACTATTGTATTGCTCCTGGATGTAAAAAACAAATTTTACAGGGTCAAAGCCAAGGGCAAAACAGTCCATTTTCATAAACTGCCGCTGAAACGGAAAACTGTACTGCTGCGCTGGCTAACGGCTCTGAAGAGAGAGCCCTCCGATGGGCAGTGAACATTTTCTGGAGGAGGATTACATTGAGGAGAAGACCTTTGAGTTTGGTAAACTAGTTGTTCGCCGGACCAACAGACTAAAGCCTGAAGTTGCTCCGTCTGTCTTCAGTTTCACTGCCTATAATGTGTGCTCTACTGACCACTCAATATACTCTGACAACAGCGGGACAGAGGCATCAGTCTGCCGTAGGGAAAGCCAGCCAGGCAGGGAAGAGACAGGTAGGGCATTCAGCGACCTACAGAAGTCAGCATCAAAGATGCCCACACCAAAATCAAATAAACATTATTCATCCAACATCTATGAAACGTAGATGATCATCATGAGCATCTCTCAGTCCAAACAACAGCACTCAAACACCTGTAACCCCTCCCAACCCAAAACACGTTCCCTAGCCTAAATATTTCCATAGCAGCATATGATTTATTCGATGTATCAATATAACAGCCAAAATGACTCCGAAATTCAAAATAAACAACCATTAAAAACACCTGGGCGTATAAATACAACATATATATATATATATATATATATATATATATATATATATATATATATATATATATATATATGTGTGTATATATATATATATATATATATATATATATATATATATATATATATATATATGTATATATATATGTATAAATATATATATGTATATATGTATATATATATATATATATATATATGTATATATATATATATATATATATATATATTTATATATATTTTAGGGGTGTAACGGTTCACAAAATTCACGGTTCGGTTCGATACGATACACTTGTGTCACGGTTCGGTTCAGTACGTTTTTGATACAGCAAAAAGAAAGAAATGCAAGAGAAATTTCCTTGATTTAATTTATCATAAAGTATGATTTTTTTTTTACTTTGAGCAATTCTAGAGCTATAATTGACTCTTCTTAGGAGCATATTAAACAAAAAAGCTCCTTGGAAAAAATTAAATGTATTATTGTAGTAGTTATAAACAAAAGTTTATTTTAGTTCAGATTAACATTTGAGGGCAGCAATTGTACTCATAATGTCAAAATAAAACCGTCGTAATGTTACTTGAAGGCATTATGCATAATGTTACTACAGTAAATCCATGGGGAATGTTGCTGATCTGTGGACACTGGATAGTTCATTCATGGCACAATGTTTCTTCCTGGTTTCCACGTCAGCGCTGTTTGATCCGTTAATAACGGAGAAATGTGAATGTTTCTCACTAGATCTCGCAATGATGATATTACTTAAGTTATTACTTAAGTGGCGAATTCAAATG
This sequence comes from Rutilus rutilus, assembly GCF_951802725.1. Lineage (NCBI taxonomy): Eukaryota > Metazoa > Chordata > Actinopteri > Cypriniformes > Leuciscidae > Rutilus > Rutilus rutilus. The sequence continues at coordinate 31,227,465 of NC_140212.1, forward strand.
CTTTCTTTACTGGATCTCTTATTAGCGCTGTGTAGTAACAGTGTCGCATGATCACGATCGGCTCGCGCTGCACTGGTCCAAACTGATAAACGGTCCTTCAACCACACAATAACGAGCAGTTTCGTTCCGCTTGCATTACGTTTGCCATTTGATGTTAGGCAATGTTGTGGTCGCGCCGGCGTCTCTCACCCCTCATTTACACTACACATGGTGGTGCATTACGTCTGCAACAAGGTTTTATTCCGTCCTCCACGCGGTGCCAACTCACACCAGGAGCATTTCAGAAGCGGAGCGACTGGATGCGCGAGACCACGTGATTTGCCTGTCCGACGTGGTTTTTCTTGATTTTTGGGTTTCTACCATACAGTCTATGGTTTCTACCAAGGATATTGATGTGTAATACATTTGGGAGTTTGCACAGGGTGTTTATTTTGAATTTGACAATTTTTTTTTATTTTGTATTTCCGGTGCGACTTGGACGCGCGTCCGCCAAAAATAGACTAGGCGCCTATATTTAGCGAAGCGGCGCGGAGAGACGCGCCATGTCGCGGCCAGTGTAAACACAAGCATTGACTAGAATGGGCACGATCAGCTCCGGTAGCTGCATCGCAGCCGTAATGCGCCACAGACGTGTGCAGTGTAAATGAGGGGTTAAGCTAGGTTTATACTCGATGCGTCCGCACTAGTGCGAAGGTGCGTGCGGCAAATATGACGTCATTGCGGTGTGGGCGGTCGTGCGCGTTGGGTTCGCAAGACCCAATTTCGCCTGGCGGTATGCGCGACATTTTTTGTAACAACGTGCGCGGCGCCGCATCTGAAGATGAGCGACTTTGAGCCGAATCTGGCCAAGCTCGAACTTCTCACCACACCGGCACCCAATTAGCACGTCTAAATTAGTTGCTTACATATAAAAAAATGAGCATACAATAGCACGTATTTTTAATGAACATAGGTCCATGTTTAAAAAAAAATGTTCACGAAACTTAATTAAATGTTTAGTGAAATTAGATTGTTAATTTAGTTATATTGTATACACATTCTCATATCCATATATTTTGTTTTGTCACGAGTAATAATCTCAGGGTTTACTGGGTTTTACACGATTCTTTTTGTAGTGTGGTATTGGTGGTGAAGTACTAAAATAAACATTGTCATGTGTGTATAACTTTCTTCTCACCGCTGATTCCTGATGGTTTAGAGGACAATTACTCGAGTCGCCCCCATCGTTTCAAAGAATAGTACAACGGCGAGCGCGTCAAGTATAAACGCCTCGTCCGTTTGGGGAGGTGCGCGCGCAGTCTGCGGAGCCAGGCGAAAGTATAAACAAGGCTTTAAGAGCGCGCTTGCCATGCGCGACCCGCCTACATTTGAAATAACGAAATTTTGGTCGGCATGAAAAATGGTCCAACGAACCGTTCGGTTTGAAAATGCATACCGAAAACCTCGTACCGAACGATTCAATACGAATACGTGTATCGTTACACTCCTAATATATATATATACAGTGAGGAAAATAAGTATTTGAACACCCTGCTATTTTGCCAGTTCTCCCACTTGGAAATCATGGAGGGGTCTGAAATTGTCATCGTAGGTGCATGTCCACAGTGAGAGACATAATCTAAAAAAAAAAACAAGAAATCACATTGTATGATTTTTTTTAACTATTTATTTGTATGATACAGCTGCAAATGAGTATTTGAACACCTGTCTATCAGCTAGAATTCTGACCCTCAAAGACCTGTTTGTCTGCCTTTAAAATGTCCACCTCCACTCCATTTATTATCCTAAATTAGATGCACCTGTTTGAGGTCGTTAGCTGCATAAAGACACCTGTCCACCCCATACAATCAGTAAGAATCCAACTACTAACATGGCCAAGACCAAAGAGCTGTTCAAAGACACTAGAGACAAAATTGTCCACCTCCACAAGGCTGGAAAGGGCTACGGGGAAATTGCCAAGCAGCTTGGTGAAAAAAGGTCCACTGTTGGAGCAATCATTAGAAAATGGAAGAAGCTAAACATGACTGTCAATCTCCCTCGGACTGGGGCTCCATGCAAGATCTCACCTCGTGGGGTCTCAATGATCCTAAGAAAGGTGAGAAATCAGCCCAGAACTACACGGGAGGAGCTGGTCAATGACCTGAAAAGAGCTGGGACCACCGTTTCCAAGGTTACTGTTGGTAATACACTAAGACGTCATGGTTTGAAATCATGCATGGCACGGAAGGTTCCCCTGCTTAAACCAGCACATGTCAAGGCCCGTCTTAAGTTTGCCAATGACCATTTGGATGATCCAGAGGAGTCATGGGAGAAAGTCATGTGGTCAGATGAGACCAAAATAGAACTTTTTGGTCATAATTCCACTAAACGTGTTTGGAGGAAGAAGAATGATGAGTACCATCCCAAGAACACTATCCCTACTGTGAAGCATGGGGGTGGTAGCATCATGCTTTGGGGGTGTTTTTCTGCACATGGGACAGGGCGACTGCACTGTATTAAGGAGAGGATGACCGGGGCCATGTATTGCGAGATTTTGGGGAACAACCTCCTTCCCTCAGTTAGAGCATTGAAGATGGGTCGAGGCTGGGTCTTCCAACATGACAATGACCCGAAGCACACAGCCAGGATAACCAAGGAGTGGCTCTGTAAGAAGCATATCAAGGTTCTGGCACAGCCTAGCCAGTCTCCAGACCTAAACCCAATAGAGAATCTTTGGAGGGAGCTCAAACTCCGTGTTTCTCAGCGACAGCCCAGAAACTTGACTGATCTAGAGAAGATCTGTGTGGAGGAGTGGGCCAAAATCCCTCCTGCAGTGTGTGCAAACCTGGTGAAAAACTACAGGAAACGTTTGACCTCTGTAATTGCAAACAAAGGCTACTGTACCAAATATTAACATTGATTTTCTCAGGTGTTCAAATACTTATTTGCAGCTGTATCATACAAATAAATAGTTAAAAAATCATACATTGTGATTTCTGGATTTTTTTTTTTAGATTATGTCTCTCACAGTGGACATGCACCTACAATGACAATTTCAGACCCCTCCATGATTTCTAAGTGGGAGAACTTGCAAAATAGCAGGGTGTTCAAACACTTATTTTCCTCACTGTATACACACACACACACACACACACACTGACGATATAAACAGAACTATATTATACTCTTTGACAGTATAAATTTAAATGTTAATATGCTATAACATGATGTCAGATGGATATTACTCATGTAAGCAAGTTGCATGATTGTCCATAGATGTTACAATTAATGTTACACTTTTGTACATTTGATTATCACAAGTAACTATCTCTCACCAGAGGAGAAATAATGTGCACTAGTGAGAAAATTATATATATATATTTTAACATCCCTCAGAAGTGTAACAAACATCCCTACTGTTACACATACAGTACTACTCTTATGTTAATAAAACACCAAATAAAAGTAATTTTACTGATTTAACCAACACTACAGCACATAACTGGTATGGACATTGAACCAAAAATTATTATTATTACATGGTTATTGTAAGAATAACACAACAAGAAACAGTGTTTCAGTATAAGATTCTTTTATATGCTTTAAACCTACAAGGCTTTACATCCATGGTCACAGTATATTGAGCTAGTACCTCAACCACTTAGCTTGACTTACGTGCATTGCTGTTAAATATTCACGTTCCTTCTCAAAACTACTAATTAGCATTTAAATGCACATTAAACCACTTGATGAAATATTACAATAAATCCTATTTAATGGCAAACATTGAATGCAACTTAAAATTCATCATATGCGTATTCAAAACCATGATAGTCCAGGGATGGAAAAACAGCCCTGATGGAGCCAACAACACAGGCTGGAATCGGAATCCGGTTCTTCTTCCCCAAATGCCCCCTGGCGGTATGCAGTCAAGTTTAACCGGATTCCAAGGTTTAGTATAACTACATGTATTCATACATTTACTCTCCAGAACTGTTAGCTATGCATGCAGTTCCACATGATTTAGTTCATAAAATAGTTGTTTACATCTGGTTGTGTAACAAGCTTCCAGAATAAGGTGACAGTCAGTTACCAGGGGAGGTCTGCTGATTGTTGTTTTCACCACAGGACCACAGAATTCTGTTCAATACAGTTTGCCTGTATGGGTTTAGCACTGCAGAATAACGTTGGTAATGTAATCTAGCACATTACATTATGTATTATTTGTATCTGCTATCAATTACAAGAGGGTGAATAATTTCTGTCAGATTACAGAATATGGCTGCTGTGTAGTGATGATCTCACTCAAAAGTTATTGACAATAAACCTGGCTGAATGTAGGAATATCCAGACATCAAACTGTCTACACCACTGTGTTTTGACCGCGAACAACTAACATTAGGTACAGTCATTATTAGCTAACAGCTGTAAGCATGAACTAGCTAACGCTAACTTAGTGAAGTTTATTAGTACCAGACAAAAAGACGACGTCTAACGTTAACGTTAACAAACTGCACATGAAAACATTGTTCGCGATGTCTGCCATCATATTCCTGTCTCTTGTCAACACCATGCAAGTTAGCATGTATTTGTTGTAACGTTACTGCATACGATTAACCTAATCGGTCCATTCGGCGGCGGTTAAAGCTAGCTTGACTTACCAGCTATTGATGGGACGCTCCAGTGTCTCCGCTCTGACATCCTTCAGGGAAAGCATCGCCATTTCCAACACGTCTACCTCCCGGCATAGCATGGTAAATGTGCGCGCCATGGTGATGCAGGATTGACCTCTTGACAGCAGATGGACTCTGACACGGTGGGCATCGCAGTACAACAGCCACACTGACACCAGGTAAAAAAACTACATGTTGTAGTATTGTGTGCTATTAATGTCATGTATAATGGATGAAGTGCTAGGATGTTCACCTTGGGTGGATGGAGACTCTGATTGCCGATGCTGATGTGGACGAATCACAGGCAGCTGGTTTGGATGAAATGGCTGGGACAAGGACCAAGGACTAGGGATTGATGTTGGTGTGGGTGTCATGGTCCAGGCTGGCATTGTTGAGGAATGAGGTTGAGGCTTATCAGGATTCAACACTCTTGCAAAAGTGCCCAAAAGTGAAATACACATTTTCTCTGTGTTACTCATGTGATTTTAATGCAGAAAATATATTACAATGCATGTTGCTATATACACAATGCAGTGTGTGTGTGTGTGTGTGAGTATAACGAAGAGAATATAGCATGAAAACAAGCAACAGGTTTATTTAGCTGCTTTTGGTTAATATGAAGTATCCTAACTGGCTGTCATATTGGCAAGGCAAAGTATACTAGCATCTATGCCTAAAGTAACACCATAACTTCTGAAACAAGTGGCTGGTATTGGCAAGTGCAAAAACTAAAACTCACCATCAATCTCCGTGTCAGATGCAGTAGCCCGGTCAACTGTGCTAGCATTAGGGATGTAACAGTTAATCACGATACGATACGATACGATATCGATTCTCTCAGCCAGCGATACGATATTTACCGATACCTCAAAAAATTCTACAATACGATTACGATTCGATTCGATTCAGGGCTATATCGATCGATTAATCGATATTTATATATTATGTGCCAAGTGTACACAACCAGTTACGTTTATTAACTCACACTAATACATGCAAAAATATATAACATGAAAGTTTAATTAAACTCTTTGAAAATTGCACACCCTCTCCCAATTGGGACATTTACAAGTTGTTTGTTACAAGTAAAAAAAAAAAAAACATTAAATATGAAAATGAACAAAAACGGAGTTATCTGTTTTTGCACATGAACTCTATAACAGAAGAGTTAATTTGCAAAAAACAGATAACTCCATTCTGGTTCATTTTCATATATCATGTTTTTTTTTTATAGTGCATTTGAATATCAATCAAACTGCAGCTGGGTTGTTTTGATTAAGAAATAATAACAAAAAAAAATACAGGTAACTTATAAAATTAAAGTTCTTGAAAGTATTTTTTTTTTTTTTGGCAAAAGCAGATAACTCCACATTTCATGTTTCACAGTTAAACAAAGCCAAGTAATTGCTATGATACATAATAATACACTTGGTTAATCTATGTAACATCAATCTTCTCAGAGCCTGTCAAACTTTGTTGTTGTGATTAACGTACACGCAATACAGAGAGCTTTCCCCTCACCACTAACGTGCTGTTTTAGCAAGATTCCGTGAAAAAGTTTCAGCTTTTATTTTCCTTTTACGCCTCGAAGAAATCACGGGTTCATCAAGTTCGCTGAAATCCATCCTCGATCACTTTAGTCAGCTTGACGAAACTCCTCTCAGCTAGCGCGTCTTTTCAAAGTGACAAGCAAGCAGCCTTGTCACCTGACCTGAATACTGCGCACTGATTAGCTAAAACAGACTTTTCGGGGCTTGTCGTTTCTGCTGTAAAACATGAACTCGCGATGCCTTGACAGTGGAAAATACCGGCTTTTGTGACAAAGGGTTCAGTCAATCTTGTCAGGCGTCTATTTCAGCAGAGAAAAGCTACGTGAGGATGTGGAGTGTGTCAAAATAAAGGTACCGTATATCGATATTTTATGTGTGGTTTTCGATGCATCGTATCGTTAGATGTTTGATCGATGCATCGATCCATATTGATTTATTGTTACACCCCTAGCTAGCATCAGTAGCATCATTGGAATCTGACGATGGCAATGTTGAACTATCATGGGACTCAACAACATCGACCGGATCAACGTCAGGTTTTGTCCCAAGTATTTTTATCAAGGTCATCGTACCAGAGGAACTTGTCTTTCTCCTTTCCTGAGCTGCCTGTTTTATTAAGTGCATCCCGCACTAGTATGTACTGCTGGCGAAGTTTCTTTGCCTTAACACGGCACTGTTCCACAGACCTATTAAATCCCCTTTCCCTGAGCTGCTTGCTAAACAAAGCAAAGATTTCGCTATTCTTGTGGGTTTTTGACAGTTGGGACCTAATATGGTCATCAGACCAAATTTCTATTAGGCTCCGCACCTCCCCACAACTCCAAGTCTGTCCGCGAGCTGCCATGCTTACAGTGCAAACTGTCAACAAACATTTCTCCTCATCCCATAATGCACAGTGCAGCTGACTACAGCAACTGGTTTAGTCCAAAAATGTGCAGTTCTTTGGCAGTTGGTTCTGTTCGAGGTAGGATCACGTTCTCACCACAAACGAACTCCAGAGTTCGTTTGAAAGCGTACCGAGACCACCTATTCGAGGAGGTCTCGGTACGCTTGTTTGGTCCGCTTTTGGTGCGCACCCGAGTAAACTAAATGAGGCAGGTGTGAAAGCACCCTCAGCTGCATATATTAGTCTGTTCAATAAATTGTATTCACTTGGTATCCAAGTTATTATTTAGGCCCTTGATAATAGAGGGCTAGAAAATCAGCAATGCTTGATCAACTGGACCACAGTTTAGAACTTTTTTGTCATAACTCTCTCTGTCTCTCTCCCTTTACTCAGCGTGGGAAGCTGCTGGACATGAAGTCCAGGCAGACGGCCCATATGAAGGTGTTCCGGACCAGAGCCAAGGAATGGGCACAAAAATTCAAAAAGTCCCGCAATCAGGCGAAGATATTTGACAATATGCCCTGCTGGTAATAAACATGTTGTCTTTCTCCTTTGGTCAGGCATTGCAGGTTCCTGTCAACATTACAGAAATATAGAATGTTATTTACATTATGCAGGGAAGCAACAACTAATGCAGTTATGTCATGGAGTTATGTGCACACATGCCAACCCTCACGATTTTTCCGGGAGACTCCCGAATTTCAAAGCCCCTCCCGAAAATCTCCCGGACCGACCTTTCTCCCGAATTTCTCCCGATTTCCACCCGGACAACAATATTGCTACACCATCCGTCACTGGGCGCCGTTTCAGACCGAACAATAATAAAGGTTACACCTCAAAGTCAAGCACGGCAATCAGAACGGAAAAAGAAGCAGAAGAAGAAGGGGAAAAGGAAGAAAGAAGAGACCATGGCGTATAAAAAGAGAAAATATGCCTGCAAATTCCTAACTGAATGGAAAAAAGAATTCACGTTCATCCAGGACAGCTCGAAGGGGAAGGGATATGCTGCCTGCAAATTTTGTAGATCAGACTTCTCCATTGAACACGGTGGCCGAACGGATTTAATTACACACATAGGGTCAGAAAAGCACAAGGCTGCGGCAATGCAGCACCGGTCACAGCCCAGTATTTTGGGCCATCTTATGGCTGAATAAATGAATTACATTTTTCTTTGCGTTTGTGTGTGTGATATATATGACGACACCCCCCCGGTCCTTTTGAATATCTCCCTAATTCTGAGGTCTCAAGGTTGGCAAGTATGGTTATGTGTCATGATGCCATCAATCCAACTGCATCTGCAGTATTTCAGATAATAATGAGCTAGTCTATGTATAAATATTAAAACAATACACAGAATTTAGTCCTGCCTACAACTGGTATCCATTTGCTCCATTATCCAAGGCAACTTCACACTAAGAGGTTTTTAAAGATAAAAGATAGTTTTATTTTTTACAGGAAAAGACACATTTGCATATGCCTCTGTTACCCTAGAAAGTAAATTCCTAGAGTTTCTCTGGTGGTTCACCCTTTTAAAAACACATACTAAGGATAGTGGACTGGTCACTCTCTTTTATATGTGACAGCTTATATGTGTACACTGATTTATATAGACAACTGGATTGCTCATGACATCATAAAAAGTGAAGCCACCACAACATCATATTGGTAATCCCTAGTAAGATTACACGTTCTAGTTCATTAATAGGAAATTATTTGATTTGACTAAGACATTTTTGCCAGATGATAAGACACTGGTTTTATATCTGAAGTCTCCCTGTACAGTCTTACAATTCAAACGTCCTAAGCAGGTAAATGGTTATATATGGTAAATTGGGAATTTTCCCTGCTTATTAAAATATTACGTTCATTTTCATTACAGTAGTGAACACAGCTCGGTGGGCGGAAGAGACACTCCAGCATATTGTGTATGTATTACAGATGTCAAAGTGCGCATTCTGAAATCAGAATAAAGATTAATGCCGTGGAATCTGAAATTACCTTGGACTGTTGTGTTTGTATTTATGTTGTGTTGTATTGTATTGTTTTTACTCATACAATGATTCCGTTAACACCATGCTTTTCGAAGCAGGTAATTATTTAAAACAAAGATTTAAATGATTCATTTCACTGGCCATCGGGACTACCGGGAGATTCTGTCTGTCGGGGCCGGTGTGTTATGTATTTTGTTTTTAAATCATTATTAATTGTAAATATATTCGTAAGTATATTGTCATATAGTCCAGTTCCGGGCTTGTGTCTCTCTCATTGGCCGCATGAAGCTGATGCGAGCTGCGAGACTGACAGGTAGGTTAAACGTGTGAAGAGCACACGTGACGTGTTCATTGAGCATTAGCCAATAAGAAACAAGTTGAGGCAGAAGCCACCAAATGTGTGAAAATAAATGAATTATTTGCTGGAAGGCCGTGTGGTAGATTTTTCCCCTATGCACCTGACTTAGGTTGAACCTGGTGTCCTTGACACCTGAAAATATCATACTCAGTTGAGTTACCTCTGAACGCATGAGTTGACGCCTAAGCCGCAATCTAACCCCGCCTAAGAATCGAATGACATCTCACCCCCTATCGAACACTATCACTTGGGAATAAGGTCTCTAGTGTTCTTAACGCAATCCACATTATCACATGGTAGTAAGATATCTAGTGTTTCACTAAATTTACATTTATTTATGCATTTGGCAGACGCTGTTATCCAAAGCGACTTACATTGCTGGGTACACATTTTACATTCTTATCAGTTCTTGCTTTCTCTGGGAATTGAACCCATGAACTTGGCATTGCAAGCGCCAACGCTCTACTGTTTGAGCAACAGGAAAGCTTAAATAACTTGCTTCCCTAATCTAACTTGCTGCAGCAATAATAACAGACAGACTTCAGCAAATGGCAAATGTCTTTTAAATGCTTTAATCACGACCAGAAGAGTTCCCGAGCAGTTCTCATGGAATCTCTCCCAAGGAGAAGCACGTCCGAAGGATCTCAGACAAATTTCATTGAGAATCCCACCAGCGAACATGAATTCAATAGTTTTTATAGAATAAGGGGTATGGCAAAAATGACATGAAACATTACATAATTTCCCTACAATTTAGTTTTTGTGCACATAAAACAGTGCGTGAGTTATCTTTTGCATCTTCTTTGTGACTGAATAGATAAATTCACACACATTTGTCAAAATAACTTTCTTGGTGAGAATAAGTGAACGTAATCAATTGAGAAAAGAAATCCCTTAAAGTGACAGGCAGCAGTCTTATATACCTACCACCTAAACGATTACCGCATTTAATTAGAATTGTATTGAGACGCGTTTGTAAACCAAAATAATTTTTTATTTTGTTCCGCCAAAATAAGTGTAATGACCACCCATTTGCCCAACGACGGAGTCCAACGGTGTGGGCGAAGGGATAAAGTGTGTATGTCTTTTCAGAGCTTCAGTTAAGTTCACTTAATTTATTAGAATTTAGTTTCGATATTACTTTAGCTCTACGCGTAATCTGACTCCAATTTCAAATGATTATCAAATTTAGATTGTGTTTCTTATTAGAAAATAATCAAATATTGATTATGAATCAGAAACTACTTTGATTACTCTGGGTATCCCACATTTTTAATTATTCATTCATTAAGGACCCGGTGTCGCTTTGAGACGTCACGTCGCGAATGTGCGCTCACGATAAATAGTCGCAAGATGCAACGTGCTAAGTCAGTGATAGTCAGAAATCGGAAGGTCTCCGTAATGATGTGCTCCATTCATAGTGCCTTCGGTTTGATCCATCCTGGAGTAGCTTTGCGGAAACACCAGACTACACAATCTACTAGTAATAATGATTTCTGAAAAATGCAGAATAAATCAAGATGTAACATTTATTTGTCAGGTAAAATGTATCATGCCAATTACACAAGTGATTAAAAGCCAATTCAGAAATAAATACATGACATCAATTACTCAAAGATGACTCTAAAAGTAAGCAATGCATTCCTGACAGAGACATGCTGTGGTGTGTAAGTGTGTTCCAAGTGCAAGACTTGGGGAAAAAACTGACATAGCACTGTATGGGGTTTTTCCCTGGTTACAGGCTTCCCAAAGACTGCTCTGTCACCTACACTTAAATACCCAGACCAGAACAAAAAGTTGTTTTGGGTCAATTCATCCAACACCTGGTTTTGGGGGAGAGGGGAGAATTATCAGATATCTTGAAGAGACATCACCCAAAGAGGAGAACAGGATTCTCCTAAGTTCTCAATCTTTCTCATTATACCAATGACTGCAATGAGACATTTAAAATGATACCAAACATGAAAAGGAAAAACAATAGATTCACAAGATACATCATATGTGATGTATAGAAATCTCAGTGAACTTTTAGTGACTTGAGGAGGGAGAGGGGAGATGCATATATAAACAAGGAGATATGTTTGGACAAGACAATGTCCTGTGCTCTTTCTTTGAGATATTCTATCCAGGGTGTGTTTTATTGCAGCTTTTGTCTTAGAAGGAAAATCAATTCTTACAAAAGCTAGATGCAGTTTCTGTCAAAATACAAGATCATGTGCTTATCTTTCAAGTATAGAAATTAGTGCAAAACTAATTATGAAAATATAAGCTGTGTTTTCGTAAACAACATTTCTGAATGGTTAGTTGATGAATTTATGTAGCTTACGTGTAGTTATCTTCTAGTCATTATTTATCAGATTCTGACTTGATAATCTATAAATCATGTTCCGGGGGGTGGGGTTTATGTCAATTTTAGGGTTGGTGATGTCACTAACCCGGGAGGAATGTCCTGTAGTCCCTACCAGTCGTTTGCTGTAGTCCTTAAAAAGCAATCTCCTTAAAAGAAAATATCTCCCTTTGCTTTGAACTTTGAGCGTTGTAACTTTGCAGTTGTTGTTTATGCTCAAACAGCAACATTACACACTAACTAAAGTTAGTAAAGTGAAATCATAATCGACCGCCCCTTTAATAAATTTCTCTCACAATATCACTTCTATTGCAAAACACTGGTCACATATGGACCCTTGAGTCTCAGATAAAATATTAAATATTTTTAATAGAAGGCTATATATTTGTCAAGGATGTGATCGTAAAATGTCTGTGTATCGTCTTTTATTTGTTTAATTATTTTGCCTTGATTTGTTAATTCTTGGTTAGGATTTCTTCATCTTTTAAATGTACTGAAACACCTTTTTACATGTTTTGAAAGGTGCAATAAAAAGTTATTATTCATAGTAGCACTAATATTAATCATAGCTAGGGCTGCAACAAACGATTAATCGACTAATCGTCGATTATTTCGCCGACTAATCAGTAAGTTTGGAACGATTATTCAGCTTTTTCAATTAGTTAAAACACTGAGTTACACATTCTAACTATAATATAAAAAAAGAAAATCACTTCAGCTTTTGAAATGGTTGTTTTAATGAACTTTGAGCAACTAAACAGGTCATTCGCTTTAAGTTTTCAGATTTCTGTCCAACTCAAATCACACACAAATGCCCTTCTAAGCATTGCTTAAATATTCTGTTCTCTTTCAATAGAAAAAAAGAAACAAAAATTAACCAGCTGCATTACAGACAAACTTAATCTGCAAACAATTATTATAAGAATAAAATAAAATAAAAAATTGACATGACATTCTCATTCACCTTTTAATTTACAGTATGAAAAAGTAACTGACATGATATTCTTCATAACATCTCCTTTTGTAAGTCTTCATGAATATGGAACAAAATACAGGCAAGTGATAAGACTGTAATACCTAATAGCGTTACAATAATAAAAACAGCCCTGACTCCTAAGCTCGATCAAGCTTTATTCTATGCAAAAATAATCACATTACTGTAATTAAATTATTATTGTTAATATTATTGTTATTATTAGTAGTATTGCATTCTCTAATAAAGAGATTTACTGCTAGTTATTTAGCTCCAGTTGGAGAACATTCACCTCTCACCGGCTCCTCTTGTTTCCTCTTTAAGTGCTTTTGTACTCAACAACAAGATATTTTGTCGACAATTTTTTATTGTCGATGTTGTCGACTAATCGTTTCAGCCCTAATCATAGCGTTTTAAGGTATTACATTTTTAAGAAGCATTACAGCAGAGCAATATTTTACTGCTATGTCTTTAATTTTAGCTTTGCAGACTAGACTTTACACGTGGGTGGCAAAAATGATTGCTGTATGTGCCGTCCATGGAGGAGTTGGTCCACACTTCTTTTCCGAAAGGCTTTTCCATCAAATCTGTGGGATACCAACACCCCCGGCCACGGTGGATGAAGCTGGTGACCATACTTTCAGGGAACAGTTAATAAAAGTAAGCAGGAGAAAGGTGTTATACATTGAATGTACAGTACTGTGACACAGCCCTATTTTCTATTATTTATGAATCGCTTCAAACGTGTTCAGATGCAAGTGGAACTGCTGTATAAAAGCACAGCGCTCGATGTTTGTGGGTATCCTCACTGCTGTGGTTACCTGCGGCTGAACCACAGTCATGACGATATCCACAAACATCCTCACTCTCACTGTATTGCTTAAACATCTAATTTATATAGGGAAGGTATCCTTACAAACCAATTTTGGACTAACTCACTGACTCACTCACTATCTCTTTCATTCTTTCTTTCTGTCTCAACAACAGTCCGAGAGGCGATCAGTGCAATTGTAGAGGCAGCAGATAGTCTCAGCATTATAGGTGCCTTAAGACATGTGTCCAGCCTGGAGGAGAAGGACTCCCTTGTCCAGTCAGCTGCAGACTTCTTGGTCGATGGAAGATTGGCGACTGCCCTGGACCAGTAAGTGCCTCATCCGTCTTATCTGTCCGAAAAATGAAACTGTCATTGGCCCAGGACGATTCACTCATTATGTCACATGTTTTTATAGGTTTGCTGAGGGGTTAAAAACCCTTGGTTTACTGGAGGAGCTGAGGAAGAATCCGGCAGTGTTCAACAACACGTTTGTCAGTGAGGAGATACCACTACAGGCGAATTACCTATGCACTTTATTTGACGTGGACTTCTCTGTGCAGGGCAGCAACAGGAGAGACCGAGAAAACACGACAACATGCTTTTAGCCTGACTGGTTAATTGATATTGAAGGTATACTATTTATTGTACAAGTTATAATAACATGGACTTCATAAGTACAATTATTAGTGGTCATTTTGTTGTCCTGTTTGGCAGGAAAATAAATGCTGATAATGCCATGGTTGAAGTGACATTTTGAAGTCTGGCTGCGTGAACATGGGTCCCTTAAACTTGTTCATATTGTGTTGTAATATTTTACCAAAAAAGTACTAGACTGAGGCTTTTGTGGTTGATATTCACCACAAAAAGTCCTCGATGTCAGTATGTAACTTCCAAATTGCTCCAAAGTAAGACTAGGGCTGGGCGATATGGCCTAAAAATTAGATAAAATAAGGGGCCTGAATTACTGTTTCTCACCAATTTTACGCATTACAGAAGGAGAATGCAGTCGAGTCATCCTAGAGAAGGTATTGGAGTTTACATCTGGAGCCTCAACAGTGCCTCCAGTGGGATTTCCACACAGTCCACAAATTCAGTTCCTTCATGAGGGCAACAGAATCTTCCCAGAAGCAAATACTTGTGCTCTTGTACTCCGCCTGTCCGAGCAGGAAGCTTCTGTCTGACCAGAGGAGGTCTGAGGTGAAGGAGGACAACCAGAAAAGTCTGGACAGACACTGGAGGGACAGAAGTCAGTACAAGCAAATGTAATATAATAAACATAAACTGTATAACATGGTGAAGAAAGACTGTGTGCTAAATGCTGTCATACCTGATGCTGTCATACCAGCCAGTTCTTCAATTAAGAATCCTCAGCCCCCTGGAATTATTATTGTTAATTTGTTTTATTTCATTTGACCACTGGCAGTGGTGCCGATTGCTGGTTTTAAATGACTATGACCAATTATTGTAACTTTAATAAAAACCCACACTTTTTGTACGGAAACTCGCACCTCTTGCCGTGGAACGTACACACAGTCCCTTTATTTGGGTTATTTTTCCCCGTTACTCCGGGGTGGTGTTGTCGCTACATATGTATGATGTGTATATATGTGGGTGTGTAATATAATATATCTTTATAAAATATTTATATTTAAAAAAAAATTTAAATGTGTATTACGTCCTAAGAAAGATTAATATTCATTGATTTGTTTTAGATGCAACCCCCAACTCCAAACGTTCTTGGCAGCAGATCAAGACAATATAAAAATATAATTCAAAGTGGTGAGTATTTACGACAACCTTTTATTATTTTAGTGATTAAGATTTTATCACAAGTAATGTACAAAGGTCATGGTACTTTTTGTGATTTGATGAACCTCCAGAGAACTTGTACTGATCATGTTTGTGGCATAGTTATGTTTCAGGTGGAAACAGACTCAGTCAGGGCCCTTTACAAAAGAAGCCTAGAACTAAATTGCACACTAAAGGAGCTGGACTGTGAGCTGAGGAGGCTCCAAATAAAAAAAAAAATTAAATTGGACATCAAACAGCTGGAAAAAAACTGATCTCAGTATGTGAACTTATTTAACCAACACTTGGATATTTATTTATCCAACTTTCTCTTGTGGTCTTTCTCTCTCTCTCCCATGCCACAAAACCAATAAAACATTTTGAGACCTATCAGCAGTTTCAATGTGCATTTATTAAGTGAAATATTGTATGGTGATCTC
Source organism: Rutilus rutilus (assembly GCF_951802725.1). Classification (NCBI taxonomy): domain Eukaryota; kingdom Metazoa; phylum Chordata; class Actinopteri; order Cypriniformes; family Leuciscidae; genus Rutilus; species Rutilus rutilus. The sequence continues at coordinate 31,243,264 of NC_140212.1, forward strand.
TGACAGCTGCGCCAGCGGGGTGGTCAAGTGTGATCGGGTCAATTTCATCGGGGAGAATCTGGTTTTGTGGTGGTACTCGCTCCTTTCTGATAGTGGCTGTATTGTGCAGAGTGGCACATGCAGCCACTATCTGTGATGCACGCTCTGGTGATACTCTTAAGCGTTGAAGGTTGTTGAAACATACCTTTAGGATTGCAAAGGTCATCTCAATCTTGACCCTTGTTTAAATGTTTACATTTAAATGTGTTTCTAAATGGCTTAGACATTTTTCTTCTAAAATGCTAATCTCATTCTAAGCTTATTCTCAAAACTCTAAAGTGCAAGTGTGAAATTTAATAGCTGAATAACAAAAGTATGATTGGTTTTGACAGTTCTGACCAGCATATCTTTGACCAGCTAAGTCAATTGCGTTGTAATATTTTTCAAAATGTGCTTAAGCATTTACATGTTGTTTCAACATAGTAACAATTACAGTTGGAATAGTGGTGTGGCCAGTTTGGATTAATTGTTGGGTTTTAAAATGAGGTTAGAGTTTTGGGTAATGCATCTAAGGGACTGAGGAGAAGCTGTAAATACACCCTTCATAACTTCTTTCTGTTTTGCAGTATGTCAGCTGCCTGTTCCTGCACCAAGGTCAATTTGTGAATGCACTCATGACCTCACAATCACTCCAGTGAAGCATATTTCTGTGGTCACCATCAATGGTATGTTGTTCTAAAAGCCCTCCTTTTTGTGCAGTATTATTGTACTAGAACTTTACCACTGTGTGCAACGCAAAGCTTTTTATCGCCATGTAATTTTCAGGCAATGCCCAAATGCCATGTCAAATAGCTAATATATCATATATTTGTATCTCTATATATAAGGCAATCTGTTGCAATTTGATTACTGAAATTGTTTTGTCCGCTTGCCTCGGAAATCCTCTCCATCATGCTCTGCAGAATGTACTCCCAAGGTGAAGGACCTGCTTGTTTATCGGTCCTGGCCAGCTAGCACCAGCTGCCAGACCCTATACAAGTTTGATGTCTTCACCTCGTTTGAAAATATGAAGGTGACGGCACCAGTCATGTCCAGGCAGGCCTTCCTGAAAATGTTGGAGCACAGATCCTTTCAAGCTAGAAGGGTAAATCTGCCTGAATATCACTGAAACATATAACAAACAAAATTATATTACTGTATCTAATATTTAAGTATCTAGGTAGTATCTGTTCTGATACATTTCAGCGAAGCTTTTTTGAGTTTACCTTCTGTCAATACAAAGAGGATGATATGTGCCAGGTCCGAATGACTGACTCCACCTCTTTTCAGCCTCATTTGAAAGCAGACAGAATTAATTATTGTCTCAAGAAATGTAGTTATAAAGAGCTTAAATGTACTCTGAAGTAATTTAAAACACATATTTAGGATGTGTCTGTAATAACACAAACCATATATCTTCATAAAAGTTTATTATCTTGAACATTCATCCCTCAGAATATCTTTGCCTGCATGTTATTCAGCTGCACCGATCGTTAAATGCCACATAAAGGATTTTCTGAAATGTTTTGAACACTTTCTAGGCAAGGGCGCCCTCTAACTTCATGTATGAATGAAACAGACATTACATGACATGCTGCATAATTCTCTTTTTGGATAAAAATTAAATAAATAGTACTCATGTGTATAGAAATGAAGTAAACATCAATACTTCAATACTCCAAATGTGCACACTTTTTAACTAAAACCGCTAAGGGAATTTTGTTTTTCAATGGATATAACTGATTCTTAAACGGGTGGTAAAACACCTTTTTTCGAAGGCTTGATTGTGTTTGTGGGGTGCACTGTAACATGTGTTCATGCTGCGTTTGTAAAAATTTGCATTATTTTTCACATATTTAACCCATTATTCTACACTGCTCTGTCCCTCCTTGTAAAAACAGTCGGATGCTTTCCGGGTTCTTTTAATTGCGTTACCATAAATGACTTTTTCTTTTTTTTCTTTGGTTGCCCTAGATTTTATTAGTCAACTAGCAATTGTTCACTTAAGCAAATAGTCAACGGATAGCACATTTATAGTAAGAGCCTTTAATCCCCTATATACATAATCGCCTAATCAGCGCTCAAACGCATAAAGCTTGCTGTGGTACACCAGCAAACATAATAATTGTGTTTTGAAAAAACAAGAAACTGTTTCATGCAGATTACATAATCTGAAAGTGTTTAAGATTTGAATCAGTTCATGTTTTTTAAAGTAGACATTTCAAACTTTCCATTAATACATTTCTCATGTCTGTGAGGCAAATATATACTTGTATACACTGTTTCGGTTCACTTTTGTGACGTGGTCAACATTTATTACAAACTCACAATGTTTGTTGTTATTATCAGTATTATAAAAAAATTACATGGTATTTTACGTAAAATGTAAGTGATTGCACATGTGCCTCCTTGACATCTAATTTTTTTTAAAGTTTCTTTCATTTTCCAGACAGCAATGACACAAAATATGACATCCAGAGTACCAGCTCTACATCACTGGAAGTGACTCAAGTACCATTCCTCCATAAACCCCCAAAGCAACTACACCCCTCAACCATTGCTGAAATGAAACCCCTAGATGCACAGCATCATGTAAGTTGCACAACATTTTTCCATACAAATTAAAAGTTGAAGTACATTGAAAACAAATGTCGTGACTGTTGATCAGTGATGGGAATAGCGTTATAAATAAACGGCGTTACTAACGGCTAGTAATCAAACTAACGAGTAATCAAACTAATTACTGCTTCCTCCATAACAACGCCGTTACCGTTACTGTCAATAAAAATGCGGCGTTACTATAATTGAGCTCACTTAAGCGGTTTTTATCCGAGTAGGCTCTCTCTCAGCCATAGGACCTGCAAGGTTTTTTCTCTGGTGTGTGTGTGTTTATGAGGCGCCGGACTGGACAAAAGCGAGGCGAATGCCGCGAGCGCGCTCGATAGTGCGCGAGAGAGACCGAGTGTGTCCGAGAACGCGCTCGACAGTGCGCGACAGAGACCGAATGTGTCCGAGCATAAATACTTTATTTATAAATAAATTACACATTTCAGCATTAGAATAATATCTGTAGCATATCAGTATCATATCATATACAATGTTTTAATTAGTTTATATAACATAAACTCCAAAATAACCTGCAGGGATTGGGAACGTTCAAACATATTTGTTTGACGGTTGTGAACACGTGCGTCAAACACGACTAGAATTTGGCTAAAATAAATAACCTCTGATGATGACGTTCTCTGTAGGTTATAAAAATAAACCCCCAAAATATTATATTATTATTTCTGTTGATACATTGTTCATTATTAATATTTAATTTAATAGTTGTCTCTCTGTCACATTCACCGTCTGTCATCGTCTTGTCTTCACTACAGTTCCCAGAATCCTCCTTGTTTCCACACCTGAACTCACTCCCTCAATTACCCACCTGTTCATCATCATCATCTGCATCACCTGTTGGTCAATGTTTATGTTATGCTTTCAGTCATGCTCTGAGCGCACGCTCCCTGTTGTTTGTATTTGCTAAATTTGAGAATTAAAACCTTTGTTTCTTCATCTTCGTGTTCGCCTCCATCATCATCCACCCAAAAGCCTGACACTCTCACATTGTCCCACAGCAACATTAAAATAGTGTAGATTAGTGTACAATGTTTTATAATAATAAGATGTTCTATTTAGTGTCCATTTCATTCATTTAACATTTCATATTGGGGGTATCTTTCTTATAAGTAATTCTATATATAATGTAGCCTAATAATAAATGTACATTTAGCATTTTCAGAAGAGCTGCCCTGTCATGCAAAAATCTAAACATGTTTGTGTTAATTGCTCAGTGCAAAGAAAGAGAAGTAATGGGAACCTGGCATTTCTTTGTTCTTTCTACATGTGTCTAATAATAGACATGAACAAGTTCTTTGAAAAACATCTATGACCTTTGAAACGTCTCGTCTTCATGCTCTATGTTGACTATGGTTTCAATAATAAACATACATTTGCATAAAGCATCTATATTTATCCATGCCCACGTTGATTAGAGTATTACAAACTTGAAAAGTATTCATTTAAGGTACATTTAGAAAAAATAAAAAAAATGTGCGATTAATCACGAGTTAACTCATGACAATCATGCGATTAATTGATTAAAATTTTTAATCGATTGACAGCCCTAGTCTGAAGATGAAATTACTTCTCACAAAACCATCACCTCAACTTTGCAAGGTGTCCAAATAAACATTAGTAAACACTGCCCAAAGTGTGCCACTCTTCAGCAAGAATTTTCTCCGCAATGTGCTTTCTACCGCTGCACAAAGTGCAAAATGTTAAGGAGTGGCACCGCTTGCGTAACAAAACTCGGTGGCATTTTGGAGTTTAAAGAAAACAAAACGGTGCTCTCTTTAACAGAGTCAAATTCCATTTTGAACTACTTGCAAGTAGTTGGTAAAGGTACCAACAAAAAACCTTTTTACAAACAACCAGACACGACAATTACACCTACACCAACCATTCAAATTTCTACTGGACCACTTCACCAAAATGTCTGAAGATGAAATTACTTCTCATAAAACCATCACCTCTGCTTTGACCTGAACCACACAGATGCCCAGGACATCGAACAGATGTTCCTGACCATGAACAGTTTAACCGTAGCATTTACACTCAACATGCAGGTTCTACAAATGCAAACAACACCCAACCACGATACTGATGAGGAACTTCTTCAAATTGAAGAAACTGAATCCTCACAAGAACCTGCCGCAGTTTTCATCCCGCAAAAAAAGACCTGTAACGAAAAACAAACATTCATATATACAAAAAAACTTGTGATAAGCCTATACAGTCTGTATAACTTGTATTTTGTCTCCTTTCATGTCTACCTCATTAAATGTTCAGTGTTGTAAAAAATGTGTAGATGCAGTATCCATAGGGGTTTACTTTTCAATGGTTAAAGTGTTTCTTCTTTTGGTGGTTACTTTTCTTTCTTTTTTTCTTTTTTTTTAAATTGATTTCCTTCTAAATAAATGCAATATGACACTAACTTTGTCCTTTTTATCTTTGTACCTGTACTTCCATTTATATTGCTTTAAATTTTGGTTTGTTTTTAAACTCCAACTAATCCTCTTTTCGTATGAACTGGATTTTAATTTTAGTCCCCTATAAAATTTCCGTTATTGGTCTAAACATCTAGTGTGTAATTTCACTCAAATTATAAAATGAGCTGCACAAAAATGGTTAAACAAGATTCTTTTTTTCTTAAATTGTTCCCAATCAAGACCTCAGAAACTGCAATGTGTTGGCCAACCACATCACTGTGCTAAGTGACATGCAGTTGACCCAAAGACTGCGGTTTCCACATTCCAGATACATTGTCTTGTTTATTCTATTGTTTTTTTTTTGTTGTTGTTACAATGGAAATAAATACTACTATAAGCACTGAACTATCACCCTTCAGTAGTGATACATTCTGGATTATCCATTACCCATATAAATATATATTTTGGTCTTTCTCTGAACATTTATAAAGCTGTGAATTATCACTTGAATTATTTTTACCCAGGTAATACTTACATTAATCTTTCTTCCCCTTGAATTAGAAATGTGTTTTCTCACACATTCTGAATGAACCATGTACTGAATGTACCTTCATTCCGGTCATGGGTTCGAATCCTGTGTGGCACATGCCCAGACCGCAAGAGGTACTGTGGCCTTAAGTGCTGGAAAAGTTGCTGGAAAAGCCCTTACAAGCCGAACAGCCATAAGGGCTTGGCCCCGGAATGCTGCTTGCAGCTTTAATTATCATATATTTTGTTATAGGCACTCAGTAGGCTGTTATAGGCACACACTAGACTTTCTTCTGATTTGTCAGACATGGGTTTCTCTTACGAGGACTGAACCATTACCGTGGAGAAATATTTGCTTACCCGATGTTTCTTCAAAGAGAGATGTCAAAGAAGACAAATGTTACCTTCTTCTGTATGGATGTTACATGAAGGTAATCCTCATTGTCATATTGCAAATTCAACTCCATGATTAAAATGTCTTGTTTCTCAACTATACAGTGATGTTAGTCATTTTAGATTTCAATTTAAAATGGATCTTTGTTACACTCACATGATAGTAGGGAGGTTAAGCCCAAAAAATAGGCCTTTGACTTCAAGTCATGATGCAAAGGTCGTCTTTGGTATGGAAGTACCTTAGGGTCATACAAATAAATTTATCCTAAGACACAAGTGAGATCACACTTTGTATCAGAAATAAACAGGTTTTTTCAAAAATGGCCGCCAATGCGCCGAAAATACTCTAGAGCCCATATCTTTGCTTCTGTTATCACTATAATGACAAATTTGGTGTCAAAGTGTACATTTTTGGGGTCAAGGAATCCAATAAAATTGGTTTCAAGTTTAAAAAAACAAAAAATTTCCCCATACCATGACAATTGGGGGTAAATATGCACATTTCACATAAAAATTGTGTCAGAGTGACTTTACTTATCTTTTCCTTCAAAAACTTTAATTTTGTATTTAAGCAGTGCAGCTACTTATGTACATTACATTTGTCCTAAGTAGCATGAGATTTCGACCAGTCAGGAGTAGCCTATAGCAAATCAGTTCCTGCAACAACACATCCTATATGCACCAGGAGCTGTGACAGCTGTTGAAGGTCAGAGGTGACAGGTTAACACTTTGAGGTTCGTATGACTTCCTCATTAAATAGAAAAATGCTTTTAATGTTAGATAACTAGTAACTAGCTAGCTAGTAACTAGTTAGCTTCATTATAACTAGGTCGCTAGTAACTAGTTAGCTTCATCATAACTAGCTAGTGACTAGTTAGCGTCATTTTTACATAGCCTACATGTTGCTAGCTAGTTAGTTAGCTTCATTATTTGATATTTTTTTTACTTTTGCGAATGCTTGTTAATGCTCATATTATCTCTCTTATGATGTTAAAGCAACTTCATTTCTTTTTTCAGATTAGCCATAATGGAATGCCGTGACTGGAGGTTATGCTTCCTATGTCAGTCCGCCTAAAGATTGAAAAAACATTAGATCCCTCTTAAACCGAGGACCGTGACTTCGCACGGTATGGCGCAGCCGGGGCCCCACCCTGGAGCCAGGCCCGGGGTTGGGGCTCGTATGCGAGCACCTGGTGGCTGGGCCTCCCCCCACGGGGTCCGGCCGGGCTCAACCCGAAGGAGCGACGTGGGGCCGCCTTCCCGTGGGCTCACCACCTGCAGGAGGGACCGTAAGGGGGTCAGTGCTGAGAGGATCGGGCGGCTGTCGAAGGCGGGGGCCTCGACAACCCGATCCCTGGACACGGAAGCTAGCTCTAGGGACGTGGAACATCACCTCACTGGCGGGGAAGGAGCCTGAGATTGTGCGTGAGGTTGAGAGGTTCCGACTAGAGATAGTTGGGATCACCTCTACGCACGGCTTGGGCTCTGGAACCACACTCCTCGAGAGAGGATGGACTCTTCACCACTCTGGAGTTGCCCATGGTGAGAGGTGGCGGGCTGGTGTGGGTTTGCTTATAGCCCCCCAGCTCAGCCGCCATGTGTTGGAGTTCACCCCGGTGAACGAGAGGGTCGTTTCCCTGCGCCTTCGGGTCGGGGATAGGTCTCTCACTGTCGTGTGTGCCTACGGGCCAAACGGCAGTGCAGAGTACCCGGCCTTCTTGGGGTCTCTGGGAGGGGTGCTGGAAAGTGCTCCAACTGGGGACTCCGTCGTTCTACTGGGGGACTTCAATGCCCACGTGGGCAGTGGCAGTGACACCTGGAGGGGCGTGATTGGGAGGAACAGCCCCCCTGATCTGAACCCGAGCGGTGTTCAGTTATTGGACTTCTGTGCTAGTTACAGTTTGTCCATAACGAACACCATGTTCAAGCATAAGGGTGTCCATCAGTGCACGTGGCACCAGGACACCCTAGGCCGTAGGTCGATGATCGACTTTGTGGTCGTTTTATCTGACCTGCGGCCGTATGTCTTGGACACTCGGGTAAAGAGAGGGGTGGAGCTGTCAACTGATCACCACCTGGTGGTGAGTTGGATCCGATGACGGGGGAGGAAGCTGGACAGACTCGGCAGACCCAAGCGTACTGTGAGGGTCTGCTGGGAACGTTTGACCGAGTCTCCTGTCAGAGAGATCTTCAACTCCCACCTCCGGTGGAGCTTCGACCGGATCCCGAGGAAGGCTGGAGATATTGAGTCCGAGTGGACCATGTTCTCCACCTCCATTGTCGAAGCGGCCGCTCGGAGCTGTGGCCGTAAGGTCTCCGGTGCCTGTCGAGGCGGCAATCCCCGAACCCGGTGGTGGACACCGAAAGTAAGGGATGCCGTCAGGCTGAAGAAGGAGTCCTATTGGGCCTGGTTGGCTTGCGGGACTCCCGGTGCATGTTGGACTCCTGCAGGGCTGCCCTTTGTTGCCGGTTCTGTTCATAATTTTTATGGACAGAATTTCTAGGCGCAGCCAGGGGCCGGAGGGTGTCAGGTTTGGTGACAACACGATTTCGTCTCTGCTCTTTGCAGATGATTTTGTCGTGTTGGCCTCATCAAACCAGGACCTTCAGCATGCACTGGGACGGTTTGCAGCCGAGTGTGAAGCGGCTGGGATGAGAATCAACACCTCCAAAGGCCAGAAAAGGGTGGCTTGCCCACTTCAGGTTGGTGGAGAGTTCCTGCCTCAAGTGGAGGAGTTTAAGTATCTTGGGGTTTTGTTCACGAGTGAGGGAAGGATGGAACGGGAGATTGACAGACGGATCGGTGCAGCTTTTGCAGTAATGCGGTCGATGTACTGGTCTGTCATGGCGAAGAAAGCTGAGCCGCAAGGCGAAGCTCTCGATTTACCGGTCAATCTACGTTCCTATTCTCACCTATGGTCATGAGCTTTGGGTCATGACCGAAAGGACAAGATCCCAGAAACAGGCGGCCGAAATGAGCTTTCTCCGCAGGGTGGCTGGGCGATCCCTTAGAGATAGGGTGAGAAGCTCGGTCACTCGGGAGGAGCTCAGAGTAGAGCCGCTGCTCCTCCACATCGAGAGGGGTCAGCTGAGGTGGCTCGGGCATCTGTTCCGGATGCCTCCTGGACGCCTTCCCGGGAAGGTGTTCCGGGCGCGTCCCACTGGGAGGAGACCCCCGGGAAGACCTAGGACAGACTATGGAGACACTATGTCTCCCGGCTGGCCTGGGAACGCCTCGGTGTCCCCCCGGAAGAGCTGGAGGAAGTGTCTAGGGAGAGGGAAGTCTGGGCATCTCTGCTTAGACTGCTGCCCCCGCGACCCGGCCCCGGATAAGCGGAAGAAGATGGATGGATGGATGGATAGATCCCTCTTCATCATTCAAACTGAGAAACAATCCTGAAAGATTGCAATCATGTTACAAAGAAGCTTTAGATAACATCCAGGAGCTGAAGGCATTAGGGGATCTGCCTGAGTTTATAGTGGACATTAGTGGTGGTAGTCAGGATGTAGTTCAGCTGATGATTCAAAATCCTATGGTGTGGCACAAAAGCTGCAGAAATGCGATTGATAAACAAAAAGTTGAGAGAGCAAGAAAAAGAAAAAAGCATGAAGAGTCTGTGAGTCCAGTAAAAACATGGCGCATGAGTGACAAGTCCACCACACTCGCTTTACCCAGACCCTCAACATCATCATGTGAACCATTTGATAAACTGTGTCTCTTCTGTGGTGAAGAGGGCAAAAAAAAGGAACTGAGGAGGGCTGCCACCCTTGGCTTGGATAGAAAAGTGAAAGAATGTGCTCAGGTGGTGGGTGACAGGCATCTATTGGCTGAACTAGCTGCTGGTGACATGGTTGCTATTAATGCTGTTTATCATCGTGCATGCCTGACTAGGCTCTATAGAAAAGCAGAAACTGTTGGATGTGACTCAACTGAAAGTAATGCAACTCAGGTCATCAGTGCACATGTCCTCAATGAGTTGCTCGAATACATCGAGGACTATCGTTGCTCAGGGGAATCACTGGCAATGTCTGACTTGACAGCCCTCTATGACGAGCGCATTGCTGATCTTGGATTTCCAAACATCAAATGCAACACCACACGCCTTCGGAAGGATATTGAACGCCTGATTCCTGACATCAGATCAGTACAAATAAATCGTGTCTGGTCCGTTGTATTTGACGATGACCTGAGCAAAGCTGTTGCTAACATGAAAAACAACACTTCTACCGATGTCTCCATCATCTTCAAAGCAGCCAAAATCCTTCTGCAAGAGTATCTCCCCATGAAGCATGCTTTTACAGGTGCCTTCTCAACTTCCTGTGAAGCTGATTCTATCCCTCCCATGCTGAGATCGTTCTTATACATGCTTCTTGATGGATCAGGTATTGATCAGCCACCTCCTGGACCTGAGAAGTTCCAGGCTGCAACATCCATTGGGCAGCAAATCATTTTCAACTCTGTAAGATGCAGATCCAAGAAACATGGCAGTGTTCCTCGTCACATAAGAGAGAGGGAAACACCAGCTTCGCTATATCTGGCAATGAAACTACACCAGCAAAGTGGTAGTAGATATCTGGTGGAGGCCATGCATAAAAGAGGAATGTGTGTCATATGACCGCTTGAAAACATTTAGCATAGATATAGCGAATTAAGTGATCAGTCACTAGGAGCAGATTGGTGTCGTGGTCCCACCTCAGGCAGTCCACTGAATAAAACGGCCGATTTTGTCAAATAGGGTGTCAAATTTCGTTCAACCTACCCTCCATTAGATGGCAGACATGTCATACTTCATCCGCGACTCAAAAAAACATCATGCTTCTATACAAAATCTTCGAGCTAGAGTGCATTGAATCAGTGCGAACAAAAGCGGAGCTAGTGTGCGAGTGAGCCATTTTATCAGAGCAATATTGTCAACGTCAGCGAGTATTTGCATTAGATTATTATTATTATTATATCTAATGGCATCAATAAAGCTTACCCACAATGAAGTGTTGGGTCTTCTATTCGTGGACCCTGATTATGAAGGGGAATATCTGCCTGATTCTGAAAGTGAAAGTATAGCCCTACACCAAGCACAAACGGTGAATCCTTTGCCCAATTTAGATGGTCCTTTACCCAATGTCAGTGGTGGGAACAATGTTTCTCGGGGTCGGAGTGTTCATCGCGATGTTAGCAGGCGTGTTAGTGTTGTGGGGAACGAGGCGGGAGATTTTTACCGCATGTGCCTCTCCACAATCGCGGCGACAGTATTGTGGTGGAGACTTTGTTTGTCTAATGCCACTGGGTATGTTAGACGAGGTCGAAGTATTCATAGGACAGTTAGGGGGCAACGTGGAGGCAGGGTGGGGAGTCGCAATGACAATGACAGTAGTCCGAGCTGTGCACACTCGGCGCGCACGCGAGGCAGATCTGGCCGCGCTGCTCCCAGCAGGAGCAGAGACGGTGTGACACGGGGCAGAGGGGCTATTATGCATAGTCTATCGCAAGCTGATGGGAATGCTGGCTTTTGTAGTAAATAGAAAATCTCTACAGCAAAAGGCCAACCGCTACTTGCATTCGGTTTGTTTCTACCATTTATTAGTAATGATTTACACAGTTTGTTTACTACTTACTATTTACCTGAGCATTCAGTATTGTGCAATATAGCATACAGAAGGTGAGGGACATTTTGGGGGGAAAGAAGTGCTGGATTTGATCTTTTTTATCATTTAAACGTGACTTTTCATGAAAATTCTATAATCCAAGATGGCCGCAACCATAATGATGTCATAATATGCAAATTAGATGGGAAAATGTAATCCCTACATACACTTTGGGTCATCCTTAATATTTCTCTAATTTACAGAAAGTCTCTATCTTTTATCACTTTTAAGATATAGCCTTTTGAAATTAAAATCGAACATTTTTCGGAAAAAAACTCTGGCGCCGAAACACTGTGTGTTTGGCATGTGTTTTTTAATAAAAAATTGCATACTTCACCTCCAATTGTCATGGTAAGGACAACATTATTGTTTTTTAGTCTTGGAACCTATTTTATTGGACTCCTTGACCCCAAAAATGTACACGTTGATACCAAATTTGTCATTATAGCTATAACAGAAGCAAAGATATGGGCCTCTCAAGTATGGTCGGGGGCCATTTTTAAAAAATGTGCGTATATAAGATACAAAATGTGATCTCACGTGTGTCTTAGGATAAATTTATTTCTATGGCCCTAAGGTACTTCCATACCAAAGGGGACCTTTGCATCATGACTTGAAGTCAAAAGTCACTTAACCTCCCTACTATGATGCTGCTCCTGCTTTTTAGGTACTGGCCCTACCTTAAAGTAGCAGAGGGTTTACCAGAGCTTCTGCCATTGACAGAAATGAGGACATTACTGAGCGTCATGCATGCCAAAGCCCAAGAATGTCTGACAGTGCGTGTTCTCGCTTGTGGCAAACAGATCCACTTCCGCCCTCCCGAATCGATCCCAAATCATTTGAACTGATCCTGGGTGAAGCCTCCACTCTCCTTGAGGAATCCCGTTCCTCGAAAGCATGTCTGCTCCACGGTTTAGGATACCGGGGATGTGCGCCGCTCTTATGCAGAGAAAGGGTCGGTCCGCCCAAAACAGGAGACTCGCTGTCTGTTTGAATAGAGCTCTGGAGCGCACGCCGCCCTGGCGATTTATGTACGAGACCACAGACGTGTTGTCGGTTCGAATCAGTACATGTTGCCACTCCAATTTCGACCGAAAGGCTTGTAGGGCTAAGGACACCGCTTCCATTATTCCAAACGGTTTATATGCCACCTTCTCTGTGACTCTGACCACAGGCCTGAGGCAGGTACGCCCAAGCAAACTGCTCCCCAGCCTGAAGCTGACGCGTCCGTCGAGACCACGGTGCACTGCGTCACTATACCCAAAGGAACTCCTGGGCTGAACGGTCTCAGAGTGCTGACGCAACTGTGAGTGACCGTAATGCGCTTATTGCCCGAAGGCCACACCCTCGGCGGGACTCGACTTTTCAGCCGTTCACACAAGTGAATCGTGTGTCTATTTAAAAACTCTTCGAGAACTCTATGAAAATGGAGCATTGAGTTTTAAAGGGACCAACTTTATGTATCTGAATACAATAAACAGCATCTTTCTGCATCCGTCTGCTGCAGTGTTATTGAAATCTCACAAGAAAGTGATGGAATAACGTTAAACAACCATTTAATTTATGATGTTTACGAGCCGTTTCTGTAGGTAATCTTTTTACGTGTAGACGTGTCTTGCTGGTCAAGTCTGGATTGATGTGAAAACAGTCAGTGCGGTTTGCTTTGTCGACATTTTACCGTGATTTCCAGAGGACCATCAAATGCTACTTTTGTTCTTAAAGGAGCAACTTGCCTCTCTTTCTTTTTTTTTTTTTACATTGATATTTATTTTCTATTTAAGGCTTGCCTAATATGCTTAACATTTAAAAAAAATTTATTAAAGCCATGTGTGAATAATTTTATTGGTGTGTACGGTGTTACAAAAGCACATATTAATAAACTATGTTGTATCTTTTATGACTCTTTAGTGTTATTTTTGCCTTTTCTGTTTACCTGAAATAATATTTATATTTATATAAATGTACGTGTGTGTGTGTGTGTGTGTGTGTGTGTGTGTGTGTGTGTGTGTGTGTATGTATGTATGTATGCATACTGTACAAATAACAGACCCAAGCAACTGGGTCGAAAGAAAATTAAATGCTGTGTTTGTTGGATGCACAGCTACGAGATATGGTCAATCAGCTGAGCCTTTAGCTAGAAAATGGTTTGAAGGGATCACAGGGCAGACAGTTGAGACCACAGGTCTTATTGTACACGAGAAGGAAAACTGGCTTGGTGCCAGTCTAGATGGAGTAGTTGACAAAGATACCATCCTTGAGATTAAGTGTCCTACACCAAAGAAACTTGAGGCACATGATGGCAGTCTGCAAAAAATTATTGAATAAAACACATATGATGTGAAATATGTAAACGGAATGTATGGCCTTAGGGAAACTGCGTCAGGATTAGGCTACTACTACCAGATTCAGGTAGCAATGTATTGTGCAAAAAAAAAAAAAAGCAAGTTCCTGGTATGGACCCCAAATGAACAGATTATCCTAGATGTACCATACAACCAAGAGTGGACTGAAAAACACATCTCCCACCTGAAGAAGGTTTACTTCGAGCATCTGTTACCAGCAATAGCTACCAGAATTGTGCATGGTGTAATGACAGTGCGTGGACTCAAGTGATGTAGCTCTTGATTTTAATAATAGTCAACTGAATCAAACTAAAGGCACTCGAGACATCAGATTGTCACGAGCCTCACATATTGCCGCAGTAGCATGCTCTACCCCAGATACAGCTCTGACAAGAATTGCAAACACAGGTCTCCTACCACTGCCTATACATCTTGAGAACAGATTTGAAGTACTAATGAATGTAAATGAGGAATCCCCAAATGTGATGAATGTGATCGAACACAGACTGAATGGGCCAGTAGCTAACACTGATGCTAACTGGCGCTCAAGGTCGAGCAGACAGCGGCACTCAGCTCAGAGCGCAGCCGGGCCCAGGACTCTGATAGTGGGGGACTCCATAATCAGAAACATTAGCAGCAGGGATACAACTACGTGCTGCCTTCCACAAGCAACAACAACTGATATAAACAGGGAACTTCAGAACATGGTGATGAAACATAAGACTGCAAATCGACTCATCATTCATGTGGGGAAGAATGATATTCATAAAGAGCAGTCAGAACTCCTTAAGAAGGATTTCAATGAACTTTTTGAAACACTTAAAAGACTGAAAGTTCAAACATTCATCAGTGGACCTCTCCCAGCAAGAGGAACAAACAGGTTTTCACGGTTGCTTGGGCTAAATACATGGCTGCAAAAAACCTGCAATATAAAAGGAGTAAACTTCATTGACAATTTTAATCTTTTCTGGAGTCAGAGACAACTTTTTCATCGGGATGGCCACCACCCAAACAAACTTGGTTCAAGAGTGTTAAAGGACAATTTCTACTTCTCCCTCAATCATCCTTCTGCAATGTGTGCCAATCCACTCAATCTGAACGGCACACACACACCTGGACACAGTATGAATGACCACGGGATTTCACTTCAGCAGCAAAATGGACATGCGGTTGACATATCACACAAGGACAATGATAACACCACTCCGCCACAACAACCTCTGCTCACGGACTCAATCTCAGCTGAGCCCTGCCCACAGAGCTCACCACAGACAGACATAGTAGAACTGCTCCAAGATTCAGCACCCAAGGACGACTTCCTGCAAAACAGCCAGGGAAGCCAGGACAGCATATCACAGCCTCCTATAACACCAGAGCAACAGCCCCTTTCACCAGACACCTTTTCCCTCTCCCCAGCAACGCCACTACTGTGCTTCTCACAGAAAATGGAAGAACTGGTGTATGCTGGAACCAAACTATCCCACTCTTTTGCTGCAAGCCCCCAGATAACAACCAAAAAACGACAGGCACCGCTGCCACCAAAGTCTGCGGGCCCAGCTCGCCCTCCCCCTCCTGTGAGAGCTCTTCGGCCTCTGCCACAACGCCAGGGCCCACACCCTCCTCCTTCTGCTCGAGGTGAACCAAAAACAACTGATACCAGCTCTCAGTGATATGTGTCGGGTGCCCGCTCTGATAACAGTAACTTTCTCAAATGTTTACAAAACAAGCGGGAACCCAGTGTGCCTGTATCTTTCTCTATTGCTGTTCTGTTACAAGATAGAAAGTCTAAGGCCTTCAATAGCCGTACAGCAAACCCATCTAATCTGCTGCCTATTACATGTGAAAGTAAGATTGATGTGGGGACAAAAAGTAAGACTGTTAAGTTAGCACTTTTAAACATCCGTTCACTTAAAAATAAATCACTTCTAGTTAACAACTTAATAACCACAAACAACCTAGATTTTATGCTTCTAAATGAAACCTGGCTAGAAGACAGCTACAGTGCAACAATCCTCAATGAAGCAGCCCCTCCTAACTTTACTTTTATGAGTGTCTGCAGAGCTGTTAAGAGAGGTGGGGGTCTAGCTGCTCTTTTTAAAGATATCTATCAATGTAAGCAAATATCATTTGGGAATTACCCTTCTTTCGAATATCTGGGTATTGTGTTAAAAGGTGCTCCACGCATTTTACTCATCATTATTTACAGGCCTCCAAAATACTCTCCAGCCTTTGCTGAGGACTTTACAGAACTGTTATCAACAATTACCTCAGAGTTTGACTGTTTTACCATTGCTGGAGATTTTAACATTCACATAGATAATGCAGAAACCAATATGGCAAAAGAAATCAAAACTGTTTTAAAAACTTTTGATCTGACTCAGCATGTATATGGACCCACACACAATCGTGGACACACTTTAGATTTACTTATCAGTAAGGGTCTAAACATTTCATTGATTGTTATTAAGGATGTAGCACTGTCTGATCATTTCTGTATTTTCTTTGATATATTGATCTCTCCTGCCATTGAAGCTAGATCTGTGTCTGTCAAGAAGAGATGCTTAAATGAGAACACTAGTGTCCTATTTATGAAGGCTATATCCTTAACACCAAGCATATCTGCAGACTCTGTTGATTTTCTCCTTGATTCTTTTAACTCAAAAGTTAAAGGTGTAATTGATGATATTGCTCCTGTGAAAGTCAGGGAGAAGAATGGCAGACAAAAGGCACCTTGGAGAAACTCAACAACAGTGCAAAATATGAAAAGACAATGCAGAAAAGCAGAGCGCATGTGGCGGAAGACAAAACTTGTAGTCCATTATAACATCTACAAAGACGGCCTTCATGCTTTCAATATGGAACTAGGCAAAGCTAGACAGACTTTCTTCTCAAATATTATAAACAGCAATTTAAACAACACACGCACTCTTTTTGCTACTGTAGAGACTGACAAACCCCCCAAGCCAGATTCCCAGTGAAATGCTCTCAGACAGCAAGTGCAGTGAGTTTGCTTCTTTCTTCTCTGAGAAAATCAATAATATCAGAAAGGTGATCAGCACATCCTTGAGTTGCACTGGGGTCAGACAGATCAGACCACCTGAGAAAGTAGTTACTATGTCTGACTTCAAAGAAATTAATGGCAACATTTTGGAAGAAACCGTACAGCACCTTAAAACATCAACCTGCGCTCTTGACACACTTCCCACATCATTTTTCAAAAGTGTGTTAAACAGTTTAGAAGCAGATCTTCTAGAAGTGGTAAATGCCTCACTTCTCTCTGGGAGTTTTCCAAACTCCCTGAAAACTGCAGTTGTCAAGCCCCTCCTGAAAAAGAGCAATCTAGATAAGACCATATTAAGCAACTATAGGCCGATCTCAAATCTTCCTTTCATAGGTAAGATCATTGAAAAAGTTGTCTTCAATCAGCTGAACAAATTCTTGAGCTTGAATGGATCCTTTGACCATTTTCAATCTGGTTTCCGACCACACCACAGCACAGAGACAGCGCTCATAAAGATAATAAACGATATTCGCTTAAATACTGATTCAGGCAAATTATCAGTGCTGGTACTACTCGACCTCAGTGCTGCATTTGACACTGTCGATCATAACATACTTCTTGACAGACTGGAAAACTGGGTGGGGATTTCTGGGATAGTTCTAAAATGGTTCAGGTCATACTTAGATGGGAGAGGTTATTATGTGAGTATAGGAGACCATAAGTCTGAGTGGACATCCATGACATGCGGAGTCCCTCAAGGCTCAATTCTTGCACCACTCCTGTTCAACCTGTATATGCTCCCAATGAGCCAAATAATGAGAAAGAACCAAATCTCTTACCACAGCTATGCAGACGACACACAGATTTACTTAGCCCTATCGCCTAACGACTACAGCCCCACTGACTCCCTGTGCCAATGCATTGATGAAGTCAACAGTTGGATGTGTCAAAACTTTCTTCAGTTAAACAAAGACAAAACTGAAGTCATTGCGTTTGGAAACAAAGATGAAGTTCTCAAGGTGAATGCATACCTTCACTCTAGGGGTCAAACAACTAAACATCAAGTCAGGAATCTTGGTGTGACACTAGAGTCAGACCTTAGTTTCAGTAGTCATGTCAAAGCAATAACTAAATCAGCATACTATCATCTGAAAAATATTGCAAGAATTAGATGCTTTGTTTCCAGACAAGACTTAGAGAAACTTGTTCATGCTTTCATCACCAGCAGGGTGGATTATTGTAATGGACTCCTCACTGGACTTCCCAAAAAGACCATAAGACAGTTGCAGCTCATACAGAACGCTGCCGCCAGGATTCTGAGCAGAACCAGAAAATATGAACATATCACACCAGTCCTCAGGTCTTTACACTGGCTCCCAGTTAAATTTAGGATTGATTTTAAAGTATTATTAATGGTATATAAATCATTCAATGGCCTAGGACCTCAATACATAGCAGATATGCTCACTGAATATAAACCCAACAGATCACTCAGATCACTAGGATCATATCAGCTAGAAATACCAAGGGTTCACTCTAAGCATGGCGAGTCCGCTTTTAGCTATTATGCCAGCCGCAGCTGGAACCAGCTTCCAGAGGAGATCAGATGTGCTCCTACAGTAATCACATTCAAATCCAGACTCAAAACACATCTGTTTAGCTATGCATTTACTGAATGAGCACTGTGCCAATGTTCGTCCGACTGTTTGTACTGTACTGTATTTTATTTTACTTTTCTAAACTGTTTTAATTATTCTTATTTCTTTTATTATTTTAATTTCTTCTATGTAAAGCACTTTGAATTGCCAATGTGTATGAAATGTGCTATATAAATAAACTTGCCTTGCC